>NC_133771.1:137445950-137544172 GCF_003597395.2 Chelonoidis abingdonii
TGCAGCAAGGGAGATTTAGGTTGGACATTAGGAAAAAGTTCCTAACTGTCAGGGTAGTTAAACACTGGAATAAATTGCCTAGGGAGGTTGTGGAATCTCCATCTCTGGAGATATTTAAGAGTAGGTTAGATAAATGTCTACCAGGGATGGTCTAGACCGTATTTGGTCCTGCCATGAGGGCAGGGGACTGGACTTGATGACCTCTCGAGGTCCCTTCCAGTCCTAGAGTCTATGAATCTATGAAACATGGAATGTCAGCAGGTTTTGAATGCTGGTCCTCAGCACAGACACATACCAACTGAGCTAGAGGAGGGCCCTTTAGCTTTCTGCAGACCAGCCACTAGAATGGAATGTGATACATGCTTTGCTAGTGGATCTCCCATTTGTTAGACGGCAGTAGAATGCTGGAGATTAGGATTTCTGGGGTGCATTCCTGTTTCTGGGTCAATCTTACTGAGAGAGAGGTAGGAGAGCACTTTGCTCCAGACACAGTTCTCATGAATAGTTGCTGTTTGATGACCAAATTGTGGGTAAGTTTAGTTAAGCTTAAACATTCAACCTGAGCAAAGGCTCAGTGGACTGTATGAATTTAGTAGCCAGGGTTTAGTAGATAGGCATTATCTCTGGTGTACATTCTGATAACCACTGCAAAGAGAACCCATCCTCAGGAAAATGTAGTTATTTGAGAAGATCCTTTAGACTCATAGACTTTAAAGTCATAAGGAACCATCCTGATCATCTAGTCTGACCTCAGACACATTGCAGGGCACAGAACCTCACCCACTCCTGAAAGAGACCTCTAACGTCAAATCATGGTTTAAAGTCTTCAAGTTACAGACAATTCACTGTTTAGACTAGTTTAAATCTGCAAGTGACCCATGCCTCATGCTGCAGAGGAAGGTGAAAAAAAACAGGGTCTTTGCCAGTCTGACCCAGGGGAAAATTCCTTACCAACCCCAAATATGGCAATCAGGTAGACCTTGAGCATATCGGCAAGACCCACCAGGCAGATACCTGGGAAAGAATTATCTGTAGTAACTCAGAGTCCTCCCCATCTAGTGTCCTGTCTCCAGCAGTTGGGGATTTTTGCTACTGGTAGTCGCCAATGGACCACATGCCATTGTAGGCCGGCATCCTATCATACCACCCCCTCCATAAATTCATCAAGCTCAGTATTGAAGCCAGTTAGGTTTTTTGCCAGAGAACATAATAGCTAAACAGAGAGACAAATACAAGCATTTCCTTCCAGCTCCTTTTATATCCCTAAAGCAATATTTTTAAATCTCTACCTCTAGGGCTTTGCCTAGAGTAAGTCTAGTAGTCAAGCTTAGGTCAGGCTTATTTTATGCATGATAACTAAACCTAACCTAAATTCAACCACTATTCCTTGTCAAAACAAAAACCAAGGAGACTAGGACATCAATAGACTTGGAGGAAGCCTACCTTCATGTCCCACTAAGGCCTTGTCATCTTTGTTGATAATGTTGGCTTTTGTAAGCAAAAGGAAGAGCTGTGCTCTTCACACTCTCCCCCTCCCCCAGGGTAACTGCAAAGATTTTGATTGTCATCACATCCCAGTTAAGGTCCCAGGTGTGACCCCACTCATGTATCTTTTTCTTAGACGCTATACTTCTCAGAGAAGCAGAAGCATGAAATGCCAATAAGCATAATGAAGAAGTAACTACTAATGATACAGCGGTGCAGGTTCATAATAGAAAAGTTGTTTGATCCTATCTCAGAGTGGCCATTTGGGAGTAGACAGAGACACTTCACTTGGTAAAATTTTCATTAGAAGACCAAGCAAGCAAGATTAAGAGAATCCTATCCTAGATCTTTAGAGATTATAGATCAAATTCATCCCTGGCATAAACCCATAATCAATACAGTTAAACCCATGATGAATTTGGCCAAATGTAGCCTTGATTGTTTCACGTCTATATATTACTAGGCATGGTGGCTGGGATTTACAAAAGCACCTATATGGCTTAGGACTAGAAGTCCTACTGAAAGTCAGTGCGGCTTCTGCTCTTAAGTCATCCACATACTTTTGAAAATCCTGCCCTATGACCTTTTCCATCAGAAATTAATCACAGCTCAATCTAAGAGGAGACAAGAACCCCAGATATTTAACTCACAATTCCCTACCACTAGATATATTGTTTATTTATAATGCCAAAATTACATTCACTAGATCTTTGATAGACTCCCTTTGCTACAATATCCACCACCATTTCTTCAGTTTGATTTATGAAGGACCTTTAATGCCACCTTTCACACTGCAAAGAGAGGATATCGTGAACAGATAGATTATGCTGTTTACAAGCATGGAAACTAGCTACTGTTAAAGGTGGCATTATATTGCATACTCCCACATTTAATATCAAAATGGTTTACATTTGAATTAAATTGTTCCTACTTTACTCTTAATTATGCTTGTTTCAATAGTAGATAATGGGCAAAGAAGCCCAGAAGCAAAGTGTTTTCAATCTTGAAGTCAATGGCAACTGAGGGTGCTAAGCAACTCTCAGAATCCAACCCTCAGGCTGTTTTTGCAGCATATAGATTTTGCAGTGGGTGTTTTTAAACCCCCTTGTTTGCATTTACCACTATGAAAGCAGCAATATGTGAAGACACACAACAGCTGCAATGGAAAGCTATATCATTTTCTTAGAAGCAAAGTAACATAAGCATTAAAAATTATAGTTTACTTCTAGATTTTATATTCACTGGTGCAGGGTGAAGGGTTTTCAAACATTTTTAAAAAGCACCATTTTGTAAATGTGTTTCTATGAAAACACTAAACTTTGAAACCAGACTTTTTAGGAAATGATTTTTACCATATACCCTGCTTGAAAGATTTTTTACTTCCTGTTCCCAGTTAATAATTTTGGTTGAATTCTCTAGTTTAAACAGGCATGAAATATTAATGATTAAGCTTTTATGGTAGTAACTAGTCTAAGAGACATCTTGAGTTTATAATTTAACTTGCAAAGTCAGACAATATTTACTCACCTGTTAAAGACTTGCATCGAGGTGATAATTCCCTGAAATTTTACAATTGGTAATTGCTGGTATGAAACTGATAAATAAATTAATGAGGTAGGAAGCAGTGGTGAGGCAGTAACTTATCCCTGTAGTATGTCAACCTCTTCACCAAATATTTGGATAAATCAGTCATCCATCAGCCCTAGTGTTATGTAATTATGTTGGATGTAGCTTTGAACAGATGTCTGAAATCTTTCTGTTTATAGCGTAACATCTTTTATATATTTATTGCATTACATCAGATTAAGCATGGTGAAATGAAGGTCCTTGTTTCCCAGGGTTTACTAATGGGAGTACGTGCAGTCAAACAGGACAGCAAAGGAATCCAATCAGCTTCAAAAGCTAGCATTAAAAACAACAAAAGATACTATATTATAAACCAGGACAAGTTACACTCAGAAACAAGCCCAGCTGGAGTTCAAATAAGATACTAGTGAAGATTTAACAAGATCTTATTGCTGGAAAACAGTTTGATCTTGATTGAAAGCACATTCCAGACTAGAGGAACTTATAAGCAAAAGGACTGGGCTGGCCAGAGTGAAAAGATTAAACAGCAGCATCAGGGTTTAGTGACAAGTATCTCTACTGACAATGCCTCATTCAAAAGCACAAGGGTGGGGTGGAAGGGCTGCCTAATGCACCTCATCGTCAGTGAGAGGAGAAATGCTATTGGGGTCTATGGGCATGGCTACACTTGCAGACGTAGTGCGCTGGGAGTTAAACCAGCCCTTGGAGAGTGCAGTAGGGAAAGCGCTGCCCTGTGTTTACTCTGTCAGATTCAAGCGCACTGGCGTAGCCACATTAGCAGCTCTTGCAGTGCCACAGAGAGCAATGCATTGTGGTAGCTATCCCAGCGTTCAAGTGGCTGCAGCATGCTTTTCAAATGGGTGAATGGGGTGGAGTGTGACAGGGAGTGTATTGTGTGTATGTTGGTGGAGAGAAAGACTTGGTTTTTGGGATGCTGAGAATGTGTCAGTACACTGTCTTATAAGTTCAGACAGCAGCAAACCCCTCTCCCCTCCCTGCCTCTCTCACACACTTACAGCAAGCAGCATTCCACAGTAATGGTTGCTTTGTCCCAGAGCAGATAAGCATGCCGACTGTCAGAAACTGAGTTTGAAAGATGATATCTGCATTCCTACAACCAAGTTCAAAACAATGACAAGAGTGGCCACTTGACTTAAGGGATTATGGGATGTTTCTGGAGGCCAACTCCAATGAAGTAATGCAACACCTCATTCACACTGATGCTGGGGCGTTTCAGCCGAGGTGCAGCAAGCGTTATGTTTCTCATGGAGGTGGAATACCAGGAGCGCTCCAGCTGCAGAGTCCAGGTGCTGTAAGTGCCTTGCTAGTGTGGACGGGTGGTGAGTTAGGGCACCTGGGGCTGCTTTAATGCACTCTAACTTGCAAGTGTAGCCAAGCCCTATGAGTCATAACAGCGTAAGACCAGTGTGAGAGTAAAATCAGACCCATTCTGCCATTTCAGGACAGATACTTATTTAAGTTCTGTCTCTCTAACTGTTACCATCTTCTCTTTTGTGATGCAGGGTCCTATTTCCATCTGAGACATCTCTTTGGTAAAACTGGTCAATGAAGGCATCAGAGAACCATCTGCTTGGGGTCTTTGGACAGCCAGGTAATGTGATGCATGTGAGGATGAGCCAAGCTCTGCATTACTGTGACTGAGGGTGAAATGGACCAGGACTGGCTTGTGTGTTTTTAATCGTAAAACCTTTTTCCTTCAGACTGGGCTTGAACTGTTAAATCTCCATGAGATCTGCAAATCAAGTGTAAAGTTTTCTGAAGTGTAAGGTTTCTACTATAAACACATGGGGTGGGGGAAGGAATTATTTCCCTGTTCAGAAAAATTGGCTGAACCAATTTTGCTCAAAACTTTTTTTTTTTATTTTTTATATACACACAATCCACCACTGGCCTGAGACCAAGCATGGAAAAATTCGTATCAAAAGGGACATGAAAAGTTGTGAGCAACTGAGAGGTGAATTAGAATGGAACTCAACCTGAATTACAGTGGATGCTAGGCAGGGCCCACTATAATATTTTGGACTCCTCAAAAACATAAGATTTCTGAGCCATAAATCCCTACTGAACGCTTCCTTATGGGAAGGAGCCCAAAGTGTTCAGCAGCTACCAGCCAAGTCACATGCACCCAGTGATTCATCGGAGGAGCATGATTCCAGGAACTGTAACCCACCATCAATGTGAACAAACAACTAGCACAGAAGGTTTCACAAAACAATAGGTTGGTACCTGTGGAAACTTTCATTCAGGGGCAGCATCATTTTAATAGCTCCAAAACTACACTGGCCAGTACTTGTGTTACATGAACATTAAGGGCTAGATTCACAAAAGGGAATTAAGTGCCTAACTGCCACTTTAAGTGGCAGAGTCCAACCTTTAGGCACCACTGGCATTTATAAAACCAGCTCTCAGCTGCCACCTATCCCTAAAGGCAACTAAAGTCCCTAGGTGCTCAAGTGTCCACCAATAAACCCCCCCAACGCATCTATATATCCTGCATCTTGGCAGAGGGTCAAATTGGATGACTCTTGCCGTCCTTTCTAACCCTGTGGTTCAAGAATTCTATACTTCTGCCAGTGGGCATGCACAACGGTGAGCAACTCAGCACCTCTCTCATGCCTAAGCCCTGGCAAGATTAATAAATTAGGTGTTCCTCCTGCCTAGCTCACCTGAGACCCAAGCTATTAGGCATTCTCAGAGGCCATCTCAGAGAGCATGTACTAGTCTGGGGCACTCCCACAAGACACAGCCCATGGTTAGAGCACTCACCCAGCAGTGGGGAAACCTGGGTTCAAATCCCCACCCTGCCTGATGTGAAGCAGAAACTCGAAACCCATTTCCTAGGTGAGTGGCCTATGGAGTATTCTGGGTTGGGGCTCTCTCAATCTCTCCTGCTGAAATTATTTCATTTTGTGTAAATACTTAAATATTAATTGAAGCAGAGACTGGAACCCGAGTCTCCCAGGTAAGTGCCCTAACCACTAGGATATCAAGTCACTCCTCTCTCTCTGTGACCCGGCCAATGGAAGTTTTCAGAGAAGAATCTGTGTAGAAGGTGCAAAATATTTCAAGGTGGGATGGGCATGCAGGGTAACATGCCCCCCCAGACTGTTCTGTTACATGGTGTGGCCAAGCCCCTTCCCTGTAGGGCAGCTGAGCCTGCGAGCTGTGCCAGGCAGGGAAAGGCAGAGGCAGGAGGAAGAACTGGGAGCTGCAGGGAGGGGTTGCTGCTTTCCAGGAGGAAAGCTATTGGGGGTGTGTGCATGTCTTGAGCTGTTCTGGGGTTGTGCCCCCCACTATCAGCAAGTGTGGCAGAGCCTTCTCAAAAGTGGGGCCCCCCCGCTATCTAAACCCAAGCTATCTTACCCAGCTGTGCCCTTAGCGTAGAGTCCTGTCTCTGCTTTAACTTAGGCGGAAATCTGCCCTTTTTGCAGTGAGGATGCAGGCTAAACCACACCCTAGGGCTGATAGTCCTCTGATGCCATCCCACAATTCCCCAAAGAACAGACAAGTTTCCCCCCCGCCCATTCATACATTTGACTGGGAAAGAATCCTAGAGCATCAGAACAAAGAACCAAGGGATATGTCCCCACACACATACAGGTGAGTTTGGAAACAATGAGGACCCAGCAACTCAGGTATGGCTTTGCAGTGAAGACATTGCCTGAATGGGAAATGCAGGAGTCAGACCATAGTTTTGTGACTGTTTGGAAGAGAGTTTAATTTAATCAAGTGAGGGATATTTGCATTTGGAGCAGGACTGCACTTGAGACCTTGTCCACAGTGGGGATTTGTCTCCACGACAGCATGAGTGAACAGCCACCATTGCCAACCCCAGGGTAAGTAGAGTCAAACACTCTAAACTGCTGTTTGCACTGGTGAAGTTACCCCATCTTACTTAGACTGTGAGTTCCTCATTTTATTCTGGGTGTGTGCAGGGCCTAGCATGGTGGAGTCTGGTGTAAGACTGCGGCCCTACTGGTGCAACTGCAATACAAATAACAAATATTAAATATTTGTAGGATCCACCAGTGCAAGTCGTGTCTGCTTTTTTACACTACGGGGTTTTGCTGGTGTAGCCACACAGATGACATTGGAGCAAATCTTGCAGACAAGAACTTTGGGATATTCCTATTTTTGTGAGATTGCTAGAATAGCAACAACAGCTAGCAGAAACAAGATAATCATAACAACAGAAGCTACATACTGCAGGGAATTTGCTATGAACAGCAAAAAGTGTTCTACAATATTTGTTTTCGGGAGGAATGGGACAGCTAGGTCAGGGACACTGAATAGCTCTGAATACTTAGCGTGGAAAAGCCTTGTAAAATACTGCTAGTGACTTTGTAGGCGGAAATCACATTAAGTTAATGGAAATGTATGAAAATTCCACATACCCACCCCCACGAAATACATGAGTTTGAATCTGCTTTCAGGAGACCCTGCTGGGAGTGTGTGGGGCTGTCCATCCATCTGGCAAGGTTACAAACACATCAGCACTGTCTACAACATGCCTGATGTAACCTCCTCTCTGTAGCCTTTGCACTCTTCTTGCAATCTTTGTTTTGTACTGAAGAATGAAGCACTGCAAAGCGGAAGCAGTGAACCATGAAAAATGTAAGGGTCCAAACTGCTGGCTCCCATGAGAAGAGAAGAAACAAAAAGCACAAAAGGAGGAAAGGGGGAGGGAGAAGGAGCTAAAAATACAAAGAAGATCCTAAAAGGGGGGTTGAAGGAGAAGGGGAGGGAGACATGAAGAATGCGCCAGAGACGTGCGGTACCCCTTGCTGTGTGGTTCAAGAATAGGTTATTACTTTGCTTTCCATGCATGTTCCATCTGTCAAAATGTCATCGACAGCCAGGGCACCAATACAAACTATAAAACTAGGACACACTTAAACACACACTTGTTTATATTTCTTACAGAAGGAACTTTCTTTTGTAGTGCTAATTTATGGAACAAATGTAGCCCTTTCATCCTGATGCTTTTGAACACGGCAAGAACAGGCCATGCTTTCCTGGATAGTTTGGAGAGGGAAATGTTGCCTAACAAAGTAGGGGACTCCTCCACCAACTCTCAGAGACATTGGGCAAGTTGCTCAGGCCTCATTTTCAGAAGATCAGCCACTTTTTTTTACAGGTGCAAATCAAAGTAGTTACATGTCTACTGATCTGGTTTATGTCTGCAGTCAGACAATCAAATATATTAACTATTAAGATTTGTACCCGCCTCTTACCTGAATTTCAGGGCTTTTTTTTTTTTTTTTTTGGCAAGAGCAATTTGTGCCCAGTCTCAGCCTAGCTGGATATTTACTCTTTAATTCTCCTGTGTCCCAGTTTCCAAGACCGGGGACTCTGCTAAAAAGTGGTAACACAATCAATAACCTCATTGCATTCACTTCTAAAAGAAGAGAGATTACTACTTTGACCTAGCTTTCCTTTAATCATTCATTATTTACAGAAATTAATCATACAAAAATCAAAGCAAATAAATCATTCCACCCAATGGGGAGTGAGAAGGACAACCTGAATGCTGCTATTGCATGTATTCATTATTAAGTGCAAAATTAGTCTGGAAAAAGGCATGGTATGAAACCAATGGCCAGATCCTCAATTTGCTGAAATCCCATAGATCATTGGAAGTCAACAGAGCTATGATATTTTATAACAGCTGAGGCTCTGGCCCCTAGACTTCAAAATTTCAGAGTTAATCAAGAAATTTTCTTCATCTCTCTTTCACAGCGAGCGCTCTCTCTCTCTAAAAATAAAAACAAACAAACAAAACAAACCCAAAACACCTCTTTTTGGACTACTGTTGTTCTCTAAAGAAGGCCAATTGCCACTGCAAAATCAAAGTCCGCTTCAATATACAGACAGGAAAATCATGCAGCTGCATGCTGTCTTTCATATCTATGAAACCTCACCAACATTGCCAGGAAACAAACAAGAGATGGGATCACCAGTGTGCTGCATTACTCTACTTAAAGGACTTTTGCTATTGCTAAAGACAATTTGCGATTGTCTGAAAAAAATTACATGCAGTCTTTATTAGTCACACTTTTCCTCCCAAGAAGATAACCTTAATTACTGTAACTAGGTTTGTGTGCCTAATGTATTTGGCCCCATTTATTTTGCTTTTGAACCTGTTATTTTCAATCTTTGCCCTAAAAAGAAGCACTTTATTATTATGGCTATGATTGTGTTATTTCTTCACAAAATGCCATGATATTTATCTTCCTCTGGGCTGGAGGGATTGGAGGGCTCTTTAAACTGCTTTGTTTGGCACAGTAGCATCCTTGTTTTCCCTGTTATTCATAAACTATAAAAATAAATGATTCAAATATATTAAAAAAAAAAGAAGCAATGCTGGATCATTCTCTCTTTATTACTAGTTGTGTCTGAAACCCTCGGGCTTGGAACAAGAGCTAGACATGGATCATGATGGTAAAAGTCCAACTGCAGTAGCTATGTATTCTAATTAGACTCTAACAAGAAATAAATCCATTCATGTACAAATCCTGGGATTTCTCATATATGTGGATGTGCCTCATCACATTCCCTCAGCCCCCAGAAAGCTACTGTATAATGAGATGGCATTGTGATTTCTGCTACAATAAGAGACCATTATTCTCCTCCAATCTACAGTGTGGTTGTGATAACTGGTTTCTTTGTTATTCACTGTTTTTGTTTGTGATATTTTCATTTTAATACATAACCAGAGGACACAGGGCAAATTTTTATAATTGCCTTTTATTGCAATGGATTTTAAACTTTTGTTGATCTTCTTTACTAAGTTGTTGTCATGGAAACAAATTCAGATGGTTGTTGAGTTGGTTGTGCCTTTACATTTTGATTGTCAATGATGGTGAAAATACCAATGATTGGCTAGTTGGCCATTCCACACAGCACAGAGAGAAAGCTGCTAGTAGTAGTTAAATTCTCTGGTGATGTTATTCTCCTTAAATTTCTCCTGATTTCAATGTTCCCATTAGAATTTGTTACATTTACACTCAATAGAACTTTACTTGCAGTAGGAGAGAAAGAATGTGACCTGTGAGAAGGAAAGATGCAATTTTTGGAAATGACTGCTCATATGACACGAGGTTCAGAAGGCCACAAGGGAGAGAGTCTACAGGGAACCAGCTGGTGCTTCAATTGCTTCTCTATAGTGTAATATTTGTTTTTAAAGGTTTTCAAGTCTAGCACATTTGTGCAGCATGCTGTCACACTCAGGATGACCTACTTTGGAATTCTCAACAGATCCATGAATTTACTTCCTTGCTAAAAACTGTGGTATTTCCGTTTGCTAATTATTGTGCTTTTTAACTCCCTTTGGGTGCCTAAAAAACCATAACAACCTCAAAACACTAGTGTATATTGAACACCTTTTGCCTGCTATCTCTAGATACAGTTATACACAGCCCAGGCTAAACAGCGGCCGCTTAAGCAATGGGTCTCTGTCTGTCAACTGTAGTTTATAGGCAACTGGGTGCATAGTGGGTGGGGGATCATCTCTTTAGGACAGAAGGAACTAACAGTAATACAGGTTGCCCTTTCCATAGAGATCCCAATTGCAGAGTCCATTTTCTCACCAGCATGTTTTCAGCACAGAGCATGCTGCAGGACAGTGCATGTTTAGAGTGGAAATGAGTCATCAGCACGGAAGATGAACTTGGGAGATCAATGCATGCAACCTGCAGACTGGGCTGTTCAGTGATAGTGCTACTCATGGCCTCACTCTACTGCACAGGCCATTTTGCCTCAGTGAATTAATTAAATGCTCAGAGTAGGTAGTAAGGGAAGATCATCTGAACTCACTACCCGCCCCCCAAGTCCTGATGTCTGAGGGTTGAAAATTACTACCTGTTTAGTTCAGCAGGGTGACAATTGCCAGCATGATTATTATATTGCAGCTTCATGAGGAATTTGAGCTGAGGCAGCCCTGGAGAGGACAGGGGGCCACATAATTGAGAGAGATATATCCTGTTTATATTGCCTATGCACTTGGACATCCAAAATATCACACTGGGTCTATCAATCCAGAGGCTGCTGTAATTACACTAGGGACTGAACTGGCCCACAGCTGTCGTCAAAATTGGGGGGCTGAAAAGTGATGTATAGCCAATTTTCCCCTCTCCTCCTTGTCTCAGGTGCACCAAGAACTACTCCAGATCACAGCGATTCACTGGTTCTTTGAGGCCCCCTCCCTTCTCCACCCTGGCCCACATCACCCCCCTGCCCACCCCCAAAACTGCAGTGGTACTGCTTCAGTTTGAGTCTTCTGTGCCCTGGCTAAGGTGTCAGTATTTTGCCTTCAGTATCTCTCAGTGGATCATTGACTCAGCTTTTCGTAACCACATTCTAAGATTGCATTATTTTTAGCACTTTCCTTCTTCCTGTGTTTCAGCTTCTACAAAATTGTACAGATTTTGTCACTAGGTTTTTGAATATGGTTTCCTGGAGTCCAATCATGCCACTTACTGATGCATGCTCCAAGATCATGATTATTACTCTCTCTCCTCTTCCTTGGAGGTCTCTAGAAATCAGGAAGACTTAATCATATTCTGGTCTGTAACAAACCAATGTATCAGTTTTTCCTCAAATGGTCTGCATATGATCATCAAAATGCTGTTTACACTTTGTGTTCTCCATAAACAAATACAAGTAGACACCCTTCAGGAGGGATTTTACAATGCTATTTCCAAACATATCTTGGAAGTACAGAATACTTTTGTTCTTATTAAAGAGCCCTATGGAAATGTGTGCTACAGGCAGGACCTAGACAGGAATGTGAAGGAAGACAAGTTATTATAATTAAATTACCATCGTGTGTTGGCCTTCAGAACAGTTATTCTCTGGCTTCCAATTATTTTTTTTTAGTCAACATTAGTTTCTCCACCAGTGCTATGATAAATAGCTCTATAAAAACAAAAAGGGGGAAACGATTTCAAGGCAATAAAAGCGAAAGCAATAGAATACAACAGTACAGTGGAAAACATTGCACTTTTTTTTATCTTCTCATAAAGACATACTGCACACATAAGAACCACTACCTTGCCCCTCCACCACCAAAATCTCTTCTCATTTTTGTACTGCTTGTATTATATGTAATTACTATAGTTTCTTACAGCCATATTCATCTTTGAGCCTTTCTTATTCTAAGTAGTAGCTTCCTAGTAGCTCCATGACACATGCAGAGCTGCACTGTAAGCATTTTGAAGAAGAAAAGAAACCGGGAAATGTGCAAACTGTTCTCCCCCTTCCTCTGACAGAAAGAAAACAAACACAAACTTCCCAAAACAATAACAAAAAAGCACAGTAAAAAACCAAACACACATTTTGCAGAAGTTATCAATTTCCCCAAAACCATTACAAATAACTGACAAAATAACTGAGAAATGTCATAACATTACCACAGCCAGGAGGGAAATGAAAAGAATGAGGTTGATTTAGAGAAGGAAAACAGAAAAACAGTCTGCAAATATTTCCACTGAGTTTTCCAGTTTCAATTTCTTGAAGCAGAAACAAGAGTTATACAAATACATATATCTCAGCTCCATGTCCTCTACCAGACAAACATGCCTTCTCTTAACAAAAGAAGTTCTCTAAAATCCATGGATCTGGGTGAGAGTTTTTGCCCAGCAAACAGTCACTGAATCAGTCTCTGAGTTCTTGCTTTGCAAAGCACACAAAGACCTTTAGTGTGCAAGGTAAACATATAATTCCCAAATTCTATTTACTTTACGTTCTAGTTATGCAGAAAATAAGGTAAGGGGTGAATTGAGACATTTCAGGATTATTATTATTATTTTTTAAATAGGCTAGATATCCAAGTGGTATTGTGGGCTTGAGCTCAGGTGGCTAGCCAAGCCTTCGCCATTGCTGCAACTTCCACACAATTATTTTTAGTGCATTGGCATGAGTCTGTCCACACAACTGCGAGGCTCGCTCCTAGCTAATGTGTAGCCATACCCCGAGAAACACACTTCATTTACTGGCTCCTCCTCGCTCGGGGGCGGGGGGGAAGGAGGAAGTCATCCGCTAGAAATCTATGCTAGTATATAGTCTTGCTGGCAGTACATTCAGGGCAGTGGTGGCACAGTCAAAGTTCCACCCAGTTGACACTTCCCTTGCCCCTCTCTGCACAAGTGGGGGAGTAGCAGCCCTGAGAAGGCTGCTTGTCCACCTACATGTTGATACACCATATACCCTCTTACTTTCCTGTGCAGGTACATAAGGCAAACAGTCACCTTGCCCTCGTGCCTCAGTTCCACACTCTTAGACTTGTGTGTTCTAACCTTTTCTCCAACTCTACATCCGTCTTGTCTGTTTAAACTGTAAGCTCTTCAGAGCCAGGGCTGTTTCTTATGATGTGTCTGTACAGCGCCTAGCATAATGAGACTCTCTTGTTGCCTGGAGCCTCTAGACATTACCATAAAATATATGGTGATTAACAATAACATCCATAGTGATCTGCTCCATATTCTACATAAATGTTTGTAAGAGCTAAATCTGAGATATTCTCTTACAGAATCCAGCATATTTTTTTGTATAGTGCTGGTCTGGGCATTAGAACTGACACCAAGATTATTGGGCTGTGAGAATTCACTGTGCGGCATGTCTCTGTATGTTGCCAGTCAGGAAGATGTGATCAGTGAAAGCTCTTTCCACTCCATTTTGGCTCAATATGCACACATGATCTTTTTATCTCAGTTGCCATCAGGCCAAAGGTAGTCGCTCCAGACATTATACGTGCTACTTCCAGTGGCAACGCCTTTAGGTATGATCAGGCAATGAGACTTTTTTTCTGATGGTGCAATGATTTTAACTTACTGCATTAGTTAAGAGTGTCCTCATGTCAATTCCAGTTTTGTGTGGCACTACAGAACCCCTAAACCCAGGGATCTATCCTTTGCCCACTTACACAGTAGCAAATAATCTCAGTTCAATTAACCTCTTGACATAAATTCAGTTGTTATTTTTCTAATGTACTCCAGACACAATATTCACCCTCTTCCCTGTACTCCTCTTCCCAACACCACAAATACACATGCTTTCTCAGCAGTTGCCCTTAAGAGAGAACCTGCCTATGGAAGCCTGAAGCCATTTTTACTGGGTCACATTCTGGTCAGAGCCACCCTTCCATTACAATTCCAGGCCTTCACTCTGGATTTATAGGAATTTCTTTCAGGTTAGCTCTCACAGGCAAAAGTAGAACTAAAGAAAACATTGAGAGAAAAGTCATATCCAGTAACGTTGGGCCAAATCCTGAAGTCCTTACTAAAAGCTAGATCTGCAGGTGTTCCAGAGCTATGCTTGGTAGAGGAAGGTAGGTGGCTTAAAGCCACCTTTCTGCCCCCTGATCCTGTGGGTTGTCTGGGACCAAAGTGGCCCTGATACAAATAGAGTAGTCTCAGAGTTGCTCTAAGTTGTGCTGGCAGATAATGTTCCTCAAGGATCTGCTCTCCAGCACAGTGCTCTGGCCCCACCCCACTATGCCACTTCTCACTTTCAGCCATCCCGAAACACCCTCTACATTTGGGGTGGGGCAAGGAGAGGGGCAGACATAAAGAGGATCTGGATAGATCCTCCTTGCCTCCTGTTGATCCTTTGAGGTCTACGTAGATCTTCAGGAAGCTGCAGGATAAGATGGGGGGCCTCCCATCTTATTTCTTGGAAGTTGAGTGGGGACACCACACATTCCAAATAGCAGAACTCATAGGAAATTCTGTGTGCCGGATTGACAACAGCAGGTGCAAGGCAGTGTCAATGAGAAAACAAGGTAGAGAATCAGGCTCCATGAGTTGAAGCTTGTGGACTCTCTTCTCCCTGGCATGGGTTATTACACAGTACATAGGGAACAATGGAGCCCTGTAAAGGTTTCAGATTTGTCCAAGAGTTACACAGTATGAAAAGAGAATATCAATTAATGTGCATCCCTCACTTATTTTCTCTAGTCTTCTTTCGCTTATCTGCCGCTTTCTAAATCCCTCTTAATTCAACAGGTAGTGCTGTACTTATTACTGCCAACAGTGCATTCTTCCACATGAACACCACACCTATTTATTACCCTGGGCTCTCATTTAATTGAATTCAGTGGATGACAACACCATGACACTACTAAGATTAATGACTCAATAATTTTCAACACAAGGCAAAATGTGAAGTTAAATTGATTGCATTAATTGTTTCTTTGAGAACACTATCTTGTATCTTGTTCAGCAATATCCTGGAGTGCTCTCTCATCAAGGGAGGCCTAGTTACCCATTTCTTTTTTAGGGTTTGGCTCTGTGACATTATTTTAGAGTTACATTTAATGTCTTTTCCCAGCTGAAGAGATGCAGCCTATAATTGCACTGAGATCCCAACAGACAAAATGATAAATGGAGAGGGCTTTTCAGAGTGGAAACCTGGGTTCTTATTAGATCATTCAAGAGAAGGTGTCAGAGCATGGAATGGAGAATTAAAGTGGCCAGACATCTCACTCTTAAATGGATGTGTGTGGATTTTAACATCATGTTCTAGCATCTTGATAGTTGTATGTGTTTATTTAAAAATTCCTCCTTACATAAATGTTATGACAGATGCAACATCTTGTTTTCAGTGCTGTTGGTAGGCCATAAAATGATTTATTTAACACCTTCAGTATCATATAGATGTGCAGGGTAGACATGCATAGAAAAATGTCATTTTTGTGTAGTTCCCCTTTCTGAAATTAAATGCTACCGTGATGGGCTGCTGTGGTGTTCTCCTCCTCTCCCCACAAGGATGTTAAATTTTATTATGTTACGGTCACTATTACCAAGTGGTACCATTTAGCTATATCCACCTCTTGGACCAGATCCTGTGCTCCATTTAGGATTAAATCAAGAATGGCATCTCCTCTTGTGGGTTCCAGGACTAGCTGCTCCAAAAAGCAGTCATTTTAAGGTGTCAAGAAACTTTGTCTTTGAATCCCATCCTGAGGTGACATGTACCCAGTCAGTATGGGGATAGCTGAATTCCCTCATTATTACTGACTTTCTTAAATACAGATAGAATCATAAAACTGTAGGACTGGAAGGGACCTTGAGAGGTCATCTAATCCAGTCCCCTGCACTCATTGCAGGACTAAATATTATCTAAACCATCTCTGACAGGTTTGTTTAACTTGCTCTTAAAAATCTCCAATGATGGAGATTCCACAACCTCCCTAGGCAACTTATTCCATGTTTAACTACCCCGATGGTTAGGAAGTGTTTTTTGTTTTTTTTTAAATGTTCAACCTAAACCACTTTTGCTGCAATTTAAGCCCATTGCTTCTTGTCCTATCCTCAAAGATTAAAGAGAACAATTTTTCTCCTTCCTCCTTGTAACAACCTTTTATGTACTTGAAAACTATTATGTCCCCTCTCAGTCTTCTCTTTTCCAGACTAAACAAACCCAATGTTTTCAGTCTTCCCTCATAGGTCATGTTTTCTAGATCTTTAATAATTTGTTGCTCTTCTCTGGACTTTCCCTAATTTGTCCACATCATCCTGAAATGTGGCACCCAGAACGGGACACAATACTCCAGCTGAGGCCTAATCAGCATGGAGTACAGCTGAAGAATTACTTCTTGTGTCTTGCTTACAACACTCCTGCTAATACATCCCACAATGATATTCATTTTTTGTTGTTGTTTTTTTGCAACAGTGTTACAACATTGACTCATATTTCATATGTGATCTACTAGGACTCCTAAATCCTTTTCTGCAGTACTCTTCCTAGGCAGTCATATCCCATTTTGCATGTTTCAACTGATTGTTTCTTCCTCAGTAGAATACTTTCCTTTTGTCCTTATTGAACTTCATCATATTTACTTCAGATCATTTTTTCACTTTGTCCCGATCATTTTGAATCTTAATCCTATCCTCCAAAGGACTTGCAGCCCCTCCCAGCTTGGTATTGTCCACAAACTTTATTATCTAAATCATTGATGAAGATATTGAACAGAAACAGACCCAGAACTGATCCCTGAAGGACTCCACTTGATATGTCTAGCAGCTTGACTATGAACCACTGATTACTCTCCAGGAATAGTTTTCCAACCAGTTATGCATTCACCTTATAGTAGCTCCATCTAGGTTGTTTTCTCCTAGTTTGTTTATGAGAGGATCATATGAGACAGTATCAAAAGCCTTACTAAAGTCAAGATATACCATGTCTACCACTTTCCCCCTATCCACAAGGCTTGCTACCCTGTCAAATAAATCTATTAGGTTGGTTTGACATGATTTGTTCCTGACAAATCCATGCTGATTATTTCTAATTGCCCCTTTATCTTCTAGGTGCTTGCAAATTGATTGCTTAATCAATTATCCATTATCTTTCCAGGTACTAAAGTTAAGATGACTGGTCTGTAATTCCCCAGTTTGTCCTTATTCCTCTTTTTATAGATGGGCACTATATTTGCTCTTTTCCAGTCCTCTGGAATCTCTCCAATCCATGACTTTTTGAAGATAATCGCTAATGGTCAGATATCTCATCAATCAGCTCCTTGAGTATTCTAGGATGTATTTCATCAAGCCCTAGTGACTTGAAGACATCTAACTTGTCTAAGTAATTTTTAACTTGTTTTTTCCCCCTATTTTAGCCTCTGATCCTACCTCATTGTCACTGGCATTCACTATGTTAGATGTCCAATCACTACTAACCTTTTCGGTGAAAACAAACAAGAAAGTCATTTAATACTTCTGCCATTCCCACATTTTCTGTTATTGTCCCCCCTCCCTGCCCCGCCTACTGAGTAACAGTACTATATTTGCAATTCACCAGTCATAGGGTATAACTCCCAAGTTCATGGATTCATTCAAAATCTTTGCTATTGGACTTTCAATGTCACATGTCAGTTCTTTCAATATGTTTGGATGGAGACTGTCTGGGCCCTCCGATTTTGTCCCATTAAGCTGTTTGAGTTTGGTTCCAAATCCAATATAGTAATTTCTACTTCCCTATCCTTGTTCCCATTAGCCACTCTGCCACTGGCTCCAGGCTCTTTTAATTGCAATTAAAAATTGAGGCAAAATATTCATTTAGGTATTGGGCCATACCCAGATTATCTTAAATCTCCACCCCTTCCTCAGTGCTTAGTGGTCCCACCTATGGCAAATTTTAAAAGAACCATCACTGCTGGGGACCATTGGTCTATTTATTTTGGGAGAGGTGGTGGGAGGAAGAGACTTGACATTTAAGATGGTAAAGCTCTTCAAGGTAGAGACTATTCTATGTACGTGTGCATAATCCAGCACAAAAGGGACCTGACCTTGATGGGGGATACTGGGGATGACCACAATAGAAATAACAATACAAAAGAAAAGCAGAGATCAGACAAACCACCACATGATAGGTCTCTGACATTTAATGCACACCAGTTGTTCATAACACTCATATTTTTAGGAAAATACATTATATGATTTTTCTTCTTTCATGCTCTGTTACTTAAGGAAACGTTATAATTTAAGGTATTTCCATTCATTGTAGTTACTATACTATCCAGACTTGCTTTGTTTTGCAGATGCTGAGAGTGGAGAAGAAAACATTTCCAGCCTGATAACTGATCGTGTTCTAGCTCAGTGGCTAAACATGATCTCCCTCTTTTAGTGCAGTATTATTTGCTTTGCCATCTGGCTTGTCCAGATGTAAGTGCATAAGATATTTCATCTACAGGGGAAACGGTTTCAGTAATACTGCAGCAGTAGAGAAAATTTATGACCCCCAAAAAAATGGAGGTTTATAGTCAGAGGCCATTGAATCATTACAGGTTTTGAAGGAAAAAGGGCAACAACATGTTTTCCCTGAACAATAATCTTACCAAGTTCAAATGCATTTTGATACGACCTGAGGATCGGCACATGACAGAAGAGATTTCATTGCAAAGGTAAGATTTAAAGAAGCAGAACCTGTACAATCAAGGTTTCATACAGCACTGTTCATAGAGTCCATGCATTGTGAATGGCACTGCTGGATGGAATTTTGCTGTTGACACCAGATACTTATAAAAACCTTTTGAAAAGGCACCACTGATTTTTGCGGTGGCTCAGATTTTGGATGCCTAACTGCAGAAACCATTGCCTGCTTCCAAGGAGTGCTGAGAACCAACAGCTCCATTCAAAGCTAACAGGAACTGAGGCCCATGGCATCATATGCTAGGCAGCCAGAAAGGGAAGCATCCCAAAATCAGTGGCTTCTTTTGAAGACTTTGGCCCAAGTTAGATCCATCCCACAGACTTTTTCCATAGATTAACATTAGCTCATTAACTTCAGTCAGGCAACCCCTAGTAACTTGCAGGAGACTGCTTTGCTGTTGATCCTTGATGGCTCTAACTGTTGGTGAAGGAGCATTCTTCAGAAGAATTCGATTCATGGATGATCTTCAGTGACACTAGCTGAAGATCTAAGGGACGTGGAGAGGCGAAGAGCATGAAATGCTGGGGACGGAATGGGATGTAAAATGGTGGCATTGGGTGAAAACAGGGAGACAGAGAAAAATGTTTTAGGAGGAGAAAAGCTGAAAACAAAACCAGATTGACTTGGAATGAGAGTGTGAGAACAGAGTACTCATGGAATAGGGAGGGTAGAAATGAACTGGATTGATGGTGGAGGTCAGGGTGAGTGTGAGAGACTGTGTGAAAACTGGGTTGTGAAATAATTGGATGCGCTGCTACTCTCCCCAGCCAGGCTGGAAAGCCCCACCCCTTTCTTCCTCTGTTCATCTCTCCCTCCCTACTGTTTTCACACTGAAGATGTTGATGAGTACATGGTTGCCAGAGTTGAAACTTCTTCAATGCAATCCTTGTTACATTGTCATTAGCTATAACCCTTAAAGAAAAATATACAGATATAAAAGATACTGGGTTTAATGTGAGGGGGAAGACAGGGATCATATTAGAACTACATTTGCCATCATTAATCAGAAAAAAACAGTTCTACACTAATGCTGACAGTACAGTTTCAGCTTTCCACTAGATTTATACCAGATGTGACTTGAGAAACATGACAATTGTAGTGGAAAAGAGATTTTTTTTCTTGTTTTCTAAGCAAGAAACCTGCAAACACTGGACTCCTAATTAAATCACAGTTCTACTGAAGTGTGAAGGTGTAGGAGACAGACATGTTTCTCCTTCTGGGGTGAAAATTACCATTCATCATCATTCCCTTCAGTTCAGTCAAAGCATAGTTTAGATATGCTCTTTTCCTCGCTCTGTACCTTCTTTCACGCCATGACCTCATGCTGTGCTGGAAGGAGCTCTCTGATTAAAGTCAGCGAGCCTTGTCCCACTTCCCCTGTCAAGTCTCTGCTGAAAGTCCAACAATGCTTTACAACAGTTGTCAGTGGGCCAGTTACTTGGATTATAAGATCTGAAGAATATGCTGAAGCGGAGTATATCTTCCCTCAGCCCACTGTACATCAGTGTATTTACAGCTGACAAAGCCCCTTTATTTGAGCCATTACATATAAAACATCTCAACCATCCCTGCAACAGTAACCTCTGGAGTGGAAGGCAGAACTCTCTACTCATACTCATGTTGACACTATGCAACTGTTCAGTGAAAGGTACCTCTGTGACACTATGCTACCATATTCTTCATGGAAATATTGTTATGGTGTGAGTATGGCATAATTAGGATACATTTTGTGCAAAGTAAGGCATGTGAGATATCACTGGAAAAATAATGATTTATTGAATATGATTATCCTATTTGTATGCATATATCATTTGTGTATCTGAAGTTAGGAATACTGACTATGTATCAATTACGATTGTGTTTACACCTGGGGAACACCCACCAGATAGAATGCAATCAGTCTAGATGGCCTGCTGTAAGGAAGAGCCATTAGAGAGAACAATGGGTCTCAGAAGATGTTTATCACCTCAAGAGAAGCCTTCCTGGGGACACTGCAAACAGACTGAGCCATAGCTTCAGAGTCATGTGATCAAGTTACCTGATACTAGACATCATGATAATGCTAGTATTTTTCCACTGATGGGGACGAGGGGGTGGGAATCACACTGGAAGACAAAGGATTCCAGTTATACGTAAAACCTATTTAAGGCAGGGGAGTGAGACAATCAGGGTTCATTCTTCACTGCATCCCAGCCCAAGATAACTGCTGTAAACATCTAAGAAACAAAGATTGAATGAGGGAAGAAGGACAGAGCCCAGGCTGGAAGATTATCTAGCCTGTGAATGAAATATCTGAAGTTTTAAGCTGCAGGCAAGTGCAGCTGGCCTTCCAGAATCTCTGCAATCCGCCTAAAACAACATTTACAGTGAGAAATTTCTACTTGTAACCAGTTTCTTTAGTATCTTAAACTTAGATTGCATTTTTGTTTTATTTGCTGGGTAATCTGCTTTGATTTGTTTGCTTTCCCTTATAATCACTTAAAAATCTATCTTTTCTAGTTAATAAACCTGTTTTTGTTAAGTCTAAAACCTAGTATGTGGAATTCATAATGGTGGGTGGGGGGCAAAAAGCTGTTGCATCTCTCTCCACATTGAGGGAGAGGGCAAATTTCATGAGCTTACGCTGTACAATTCTCTGTGCAGCGCAAGATGGTATAATTTTTGGTTTATCCTCTAGAGGAGGGTGTGCACCTGAGTACTGCAAATCCTTAGTTGAGCCTTCCCACACAGAGCTAATTTCAGTGTCTGTGTGCGTTTCTCAGCTGTGCATGTCCCTACCTGTATGTGTGCTGGTAAAGTGCATCCTGAAGCCTGAGGGAGGGCTTGACTGGCTTGCCTTAGCAATGCAGTGTGAAGGAAGCCAAGACTGGTGGTTCAGGTGAGGTCAGTGGTACCCCAGTTCCAAGTTGCACCCCAGGGGGAGCCTGTCACAACCTCCTTTAGCTAAATTATAAGGGCATTTTAGAGGGAGACAAGAAAGGTGTGGTAATACCTTTTACTGGACGAACTTCTGTTAGTGGTAGAGACAGGCAGAAGAGCTCTGTGTAGCTCAAAAGCTTGTCTCTACGACAGACAGAAGATGGTCCAATAAGAGATATTATCTCACCCACCTTGTCTCTGATATTCTGGGACCAACACAGCAAACAAGGAAATTTTAGTTATATAGAACATAACAACCTGACTGGAATTTCTCTAGACACTGGAACTCTGTGTACTTTGATGGGATTTGTTAACAACCACAAGCAGTTAAAGGCAGACCTCTGTTTTACAGCTCATTCAGAAGACATCACCTCCAGCAACATGGTATCCCTCAGCATTTTGCTAGAGCACTGATTCAGAAAGAAAAGGCAGCCAGCTACTGACTCCCCACAATGCTTCTTTTGGCAATATTTTCCTTGTGTTCACAGAAGGGCTGAGAAGACCCAACTTTGCTTAACTTACAATATCTGAAAAGACTTCAGCCCAAGGAGTCCTGGTCCATGACTAGGGCTCCTAGGTGCTATATGGTAACAAATAATAACAACAACAGTACTGATGGTAAAATACACAACTGGATAAAAAAAATTGCTCGGTAACAGAAGGCAGGGCCGTCCTTAGGAATTATGGGGCCCTACGCGGTATTATTAAACTGGTGCCCCTATGCCGGATGGCAGCCCAAGCTCACAGCCTGGTGGGGGAGGGGGAGGAGGGACGAGACAGCAAAGGATAATGAGATGCCCGGCCTGCCTCATGGTGGCAGAGAGTCACAGTTCCCCCCAGAGACTCCCATACCCTCTCCCTCATGCAGAATGGACATGAAGAAAGTACCTAATTAAAAGCACTAAAATTTGGGAATAAAAAATGTCAGTCACAGGTTTTTTGATATGCCCTGAAGTTTGTCAGAGATTTATTTGCAAAAACTTCGTAGTAAGGGTGAGTCAGCTGTCCTGCTGAATACAACATTACATATAATGGAATACATGATGCAGCTCTTCTCTGTTTTACATTTTCTTAATCAGTATTTCTAAGCTGAATTTATATTTTAAACATACTCAAACCTTAAGCCAGCATTCCAGATTACTACATATTTAACTCACTGAAACAAAGACATTATTTTAAATTAATCAGAGAGGTTTAGTGTGTTCATAACAATGTTCATTGCTTTTAGAAAAAGGGAACAGTAATTTACTTTGTGTGATCTTCATAACAAGAGACATGGTTATGAAATTTCACCAACTTTAAAAAAATATGTTTCCAAAGATTTTAGGTATAACAAGGATTTTATGTCTTACTAAGGTACTGATTTTGCTGGAGGGTTCTTTTAAAACTAGTTCATCGGATAGTCAGAAGTAAAGAAAGGGAAACTCTTTGTCCAGCTATCTGGAAGGGAAGGACTGTTGTCCCTTTAAGGGCTCTCTTCAGTGGGGAGTGGGGGGAGAGGTGGTGAAGGGATGGACAGAAAGGACAGGAAGACTTGGAAGCACTTTTTTTTTAACTATAGTAATTAAAATGTGTATTTTAGATAAGGGAGGTCTTTTGAAGGATTTATTTAAAAAACTGTATGTCTGAAGATCCACGCATTTAAGGCTAAAGATGATTGTGCATCTAAAACTCTATGCAAGCATTTTTTAGAAATGTGATTTTATAATCTTCACCAGCTCACTAATGAAATATTTTTAAAGCAAATTTTAAACTAAGGTCCTGTAGACTGACATGTTTTGTGTAAATATTACATTAATGCACAACTGTTTTTGTCAGTAAAGTCAGAAACTGACAGTATAAAAATTTATTTGGGCATAAGCTTTCGTGGACAGCTGATGAAATGGGTTCTAGCCCACAAAAGCTTATGCCCAAATAATTTGTTAGTCTCTGAGGTGCCACAAGGACTCGTCCTTGTTTTTGCTGGTACAGACTAACAGGACTACCACTCTGAAACCTGTCAGTATATACCTTGGGGTTGGCAAATGCCTGTTAAATGGCTTTATTACCCCTTGAATGTCTCTTTAACAGTTTCAATGTTGTGCTAATAGGTCTGACAGGCTGGAGGTTTTTTCACTTTTAACTAGTAGATTCCCTCCCAAGGAAGACTCACCAGGCTAGAGCAGCCATCTGTGGGAGCCTGCAGGAAGGGTCAGAACAGGGATAGGAAAAGAAAAGGGTGGACACTAAGACCCAGTGGTGCCCCAAATTTTCAGGTGCCCTACGCAGCTGCCTATGTTGCCTATGCCTAAGGACGGCCCTGACAGAAGCCAGAGCAGGGTGGTAAATGGATACAGATCAGGTAGCAGAGAGGTAATAACTTAGTATCTTGGATTACCTACTATCAAGTGAACTGGTTTTGGGTTCAGTTTTAGTCACACTATGCTTAAGTGACCCAGAGGAAGGAAAATGCAACCCCCTCTCATTATTCATTGGCATTGACCAAATTTTCAAACTTGGGTCCCTAATGTTAGACTCCTAATTAAGGCCTCTAAATAAGTGACATATTTTCATAAGAACTGAGCACCTACAACTCCCATTTAAGTTGGAGTTTTGCCAGAGTCAGGACTAACTGAAAAACTAAGTAAGGACACTAGGATGTAATTCTCCAAATGGAGTTTTGTTATGAAAGGAGAGAGTCTACATGACAAAAAGCATTTCCTCATCTCCCCACCCCAAGTAGTTGACAAGGCATTGGTAGCTGTGGGAAGCCTCTGGAAAGCCATATTTTCATTCCCACTGAGGAGAAATTACAGCAAACCAACTCAATTCTATTTCACTTTCTTGTGACAACACGCATAATTAGTTAGCTCCCCCACCCCCCGTACTTGTGGGTCTCATAGATTGGTTTTATCTTTTTGTTAAAATGTAAGCTCTTTGGGGTGGTGATTGTCTTTTTTAATACAGGTTTGAATGGTGCTTAGAACAATGGGATCTTGATCCTGATTGAAGCTTCTAGGCTCTATTACAATACAAATAACTCCCTAGTGAGGAAAAAAATTAATCACAAGATCAGGAGCCAGGGAGTCCTCTCTACCATCCCTCAATGGATAGCAAAGCCTTGTCTTCCCCTCCACCTACTCTTCTGCTCAAGACTGGTTTACACAGTCTTACACAGAAATAACAAAAGGTGCAAATTAAAACCCAATTAGTTATTTCCACACTAGTCTGTGTGTACACTTTTATTTCGGAATAGAAGTGCTAAAGTCAATTTAGCTACAATTTTAACAAGCCAATTTTAACCAAGGGGAAAAGGCAACAATAGCTGGTGTGCACTAGCTACTCCACACTAACTCTGTGTGTGGAGAGACACTTATGCACAGTAAGATTTTTTTATTGTGTATACACACACACACAGAGAACATGAAAAGATGAGGGTTCATGTTTTCATCTTTTCATGTTCTCTGTATGTGTGTGTGTGTATATATATATATCTTCCTACTATATTTTCCACTCCATGCATCTGATGGAGTGGGTTTTAGCCCACAAAAGCTTATGCCCAAATAAATTTGTTAGTCCCTAAGGTGCCACAAGTATTTCTCGTTCTTTTAACTTCACTGTGTAGACAAGCCCTAAATTAACATTAGCTATTTTTGTTCCAGATAAGATCATTCATATACAGATATGCAGCAAAATATCCACAAAGATTTGAGGCAGCCAAATTAGTTGAATTGGTATAAATGTGTGTGTAGACCAGGCCTCAGTCAGAACAAAGAAGATAATCCCCTTGTAATGCAGTATTTAACACCAGTCAAAGGTGATAATTGCTTCAATCTAAGGGGATTAGCACATTGTAACCTGGTTATAAAGTGGAGTGTAATTTCCCTATGAAAGCTTGTCTACACAGGGAAATTATACCAGCATAAGCTAAAGTGTGAATTTAAATCAATAGTGTTATAACTCCATATATGGACACACTTATTCCATAATAAGGATGACTTTTTAAGTTGATATTGTCACTTTGGAAGGGGTTTAAAAATGTTCTTCCCCCCCTCCTTGGTTTAGTTGATAGTAGAATAAAAATGCTCATGCAGGGAGTTATACCAGAATAACTATATTGGTTTAACTCTACAACTAGTAAAACTATCCTGTGTAAGCAAGCCCTAGACAAAGTGAAGCTTCAGTCTAAATGAGAGTGAATGCCCACTGAAATAAGTTGAAGCAGTTTGCTCCAGTTCATAGAAACAAGTGTTTATTTTAAGAGTTCACTGTAAATAGGTTTCATTGTACATTGATCAGTTCTCTGATTACTCAGTAAGAACAGTTTATGCCATTTTGGAGGCCGGACAGTGTATACTATATGTAGTCATATGCTTTTGTTTGCCCCAATGTGCATGTTTAGCTATAGGGATCTATGTAATAATGAATGTGTATACATATGCACACATATACTAGCCAATCAGGTAGTCTTTACTCAAGCAAAACACCCATTGATTTTTACAAATATTTTTGCCTGGCTATGGAAGCAGGATCAGATCAACAGAGAACATGTAATGATAGGTTTTTAGTTCTTAAACACCCTGCACAAAGTCCTGTATTGACAGCACATATGTCCTGGCATATAGTTTATAGAATGTATGGGGGTTGTGGGGGAGGGAACAGCGAGAGGCTACTGCAGCTCACTCACTGGAAGAGTTCAGAGAGAAGCCAATGAAGCTCTGATACAGGCTAGAGGCGCTCACAGAGTGGTTTGGAACAAACCAAGGAGACATACCAAAGAGCTGATCCTGCTACCATGGATTCCAATGGCAAAAAACATTTACTTCAGTGGAAGCAGGATTAGGACCCAAGAGCACTGAAAGACAGAGAGCAGCTAGTAGAATTGTTAAAGTAACCAAATCTAGGGAGAAGATTTCTGACCCTGGAAGCGCTCTATAGTTTAGCAGACAAAGGCATAACAAAGCCAAAGACTGGAAGCTGAAACTAAACTAGCGGGTTGCACTTTTGTTGCATCTGTTGGCTGAGCTCATTGCATACACCAGGAGCTATTTGCATCCCTCCCTCCTCTCAGGTTCCCTGTGTGCTACCCTCCCATCTTCCTCTATTTCAGGGACTCCTTGCAACCCTTCACCCCCTTCTTCATGCCCTGTGTGTCTCCCATTTCCCCTTCTGCCACATGCCAGGACTCTGTGTGCCCCTATTTCCTTCTCACCTGTACCAGGCTCTCCTCTGTGTGCATGTCCTTCCAACCACATGCCTTTTACTCCTTAAGTCTGAAAGGAAGGTCAGAGATAACTCTAGAGTGTAAACATTTACATTGCTTGAGATGGGAGGGGGTATTGCTATGTGGAATGTGAATAACTGCCATTAACCGCTTCTCTTTCAACAGGCAATTAAAAACTGGTTGAAGGTACTGGCTTTGCTAACCAGATGCCAAGGCCTCCACGTGTACCATGCTAGCATGACCAGATGTCCCAATTTTATAGGGACAGTCCTAATTTTGGGGTCTTTTTCTTACATAGGCTCCTTTTACTCCCCACCCCCATCCGGATTTTTCACACTTGCTGTCTGGTCACCTTAGTGCCCCTGTTTCTCCTTTCCATTTTCACCAAAATCAATAGGGTTCTGTCCCTTGATTCCTAGAACATTCCCTGAAATTTTGGAATTGACCAGATGTGGCATTCAAAAGTTAGTATGGGACATGCAGATAGACAAGGTGAGCGAGGATAATCTCTTTTATTGGGCCAACATCTGTTGGTGAGCGAAGCTTTCAAGCCACACAGAGCTCTTCTTCGGGTCTGGGAAGTGTTGTGTCACAGTTAAATACAAGGTGGAACAGACTGTTTAGCATAAGTAGTTAACACATATTTCAAGGACCATTCAAGGTAAAGTGGCCTGTTATCACCCCTCCAGTCATAGCGGGGAAGGAAGGCGGGTGGGGGAAGGCAGTTGGGAGGATTGTTAGTGGGTTACAGAATGTTGCAGTACACCATAAATCCAATGCGTCTGTGCAGCCCATGATTTTTAGTACCCAGCAAAGTTATGAATTCCAGTTCCCAAGATCATCCTTTGAAAGTATTGTGCAGGTTTCCTTTGAGGATCAAGACTGATCGATCAAACTATATCTGAGCTCTGTGTGAAAAGCATTCACACACATGATATGTAGTGTTTTTGTTTTACCAATTTCCCATGTGGGGTCATTTGAGAGCATAGTAAGAGTCTGATTTCCTCACATTATTGCCCCCCCGCCCCAAATGACTAGACAGGCTACTTCACCTCGACTGATCTCTTGAAATGTGTTAACTAGTCATGCTAAGTTTCAGAGTAGCAGCCCTGTTAGTCTGTATCCGCAAAAAGAGCAGAAGTACTTGTGGCACCTTAGAGACTCCTGTTCTTACTCATGCTAAGCAATCTGTTCAAACCTTGTTTTTAACTGTGAAACTGAGTACTTTTCCCAGATCTGAAGAAGAGCTCTGTGTAAGTTCAAAAGTTTATCTTTCTCACCAACAGTATTTGGTCCAATAAGAGATATTACCTCACACACCTTGTCTCTCTAATCTCCTGGGACAGACACAACTTCAACACCACTAAATATAGATAGACAAACAGAAATGCCATCAAGTTGAGTGTAGGACCTCTGTCTGTCGAGCCAACACTCAACCCTGCACTACGCATGATAGCAAATTTTGCAACAAGCCAGTTCAGACTAGAAATAAGGCACAAATGTTTAACAGTGTGGGTGATTAACAACTTACCTAGGGACATGATAGGGTGACCAGATTTTAATATTGACAATCCCAATATTCAGGGCTTTTTCTTTTACAGGTGCCTATTACTCTCTACCCGCATCCCGATTTTTCACATTTGCTAATTGGTCATTCTAGGACCTAGGTGAGTCTCCATCACTTGAAATCTTTAACTCAAGACTGGATGTCGTTCTAAAAGGTATGCTATAACTCAACCAGTAGTTATGAGCTTCATGCAAGAAGCCCTGTGTGAAATTCTTTTGCCTGGGTTATATGAGAAGTCAGACCAGATAGTCATCATGGTCCTTTCTGGCCTTAAAAATCTATGAAAAAGCCTGTGACATCTAGGCAGTAGGGGTCTAGCATTTAGATAACGGGTATCGAAAAACAGATTCCACCTCATTTTTCTGGCCTCTTGATCTTCTTTCATAGCTCTCTACTCATAACTCCAGGTTGACCCAGATTCTTCCTTCTCCCCTCACCCACATGACAACTTGTCTCCCAGGAACAAACATAACTTTGAGTAAAGTTCATAGGTATGCTCCTTCTTTCTCCTGGTCACAGGGTCTTTGCAGAGGAGCCAGTTCAAGGATTTCCCTTTCCCAACTGTCCTCCTGCTTTCAAGTATTGTACAATGAAGACACATCCCAGAAAGCACCCTGCTGTGTTGCTACAGCACTGCAAAGGCGCTAGGAAAAAAAAAGCAACAGAATTTTCAGAAATGCTGGGCATCTGTTGCTCCCTTTCACTGAATCTGGAGTTGTGGGCATGCAATACTTCTAAAAATGTTTTTGGTGGGGGTATGGGTCACATCCTGCCTTGCTAGTATGATTTATCTGAAATAGAAATACTTGCATGCAAATGCCATAGAAATCCCATGGACATATTCTTGTTTTAATTCCACAAAAGATTAAAACAGAAACATTTTAAAATCTAGCACTCTGTAGCAGCATCCGAAAGCGGACAGGCAAAACTGACATGCAACTATACCACTCAGAGGCAATTTACAGCAGCCAGTAGAGATCATGCTGTTTCTGACTCAAAATAGGCCAGGCAAAACTGACTGACTCTTTGGCCTGGTCTACGCTGGGGGGGTTTGGGAGGGAAGAAGGAGGAAAATCGATCTAAGTTACACAACTTCAGCTATGTGAATAACATAGCTGAAGTCGAGGTACTTAGACCTACTCACCGCAGTGAAGACACCCTGGTGAGTCGACTGCTGCTGCTCCCCTGTCGACTCCATCTGCGCCTCTTGCAGCGGTGGAGTACAGGAATCAATGAGAGAGTGCTCGGGGATCAAGTTATCGTGTCCAGATTAGACGCAATAAACCGACCCCTGCTGGAGCAATCACTGCCCGCCAGTCCAGCGGGTAGTGTAGACATACCCTTTGTGGGGAATTTCTGTTGGCAACAGGATGAAATCATGTTTCCTTTTAATACTCCACAGGCTCATCGCCATCTCTAAGCCAAATACCCCCTTACTAATAAGCCACAAGATTTAGGGGCAGAGGGACATAAGTTAAAACATCAAATATGCACAAAAACCAATAATTCAACAATAAACTAGAACTGTTTTACAGTAAACTGTGAAATAAAAGTATCCACCAAACAAATATATTTGTACACTTGATTAGAAGTTAAACTAAAAAAAATCCTAGGACTATGTTTCCAAATTACAGATGTTTGTCAGTGTGATGGAAGACATGTCATTAGCCTGTAGGGCCTTGCTTAGCAAGTGGATTAACATGTTTGTAAACACTACAGGGACTCTAGAGTTTAGCACAACCTGCTAATATTTGTATAAACTGCTGCTTTTATACATCATTGTCTTGGTTTGCACTAGGTGCTAAGTGATGTTAAAAATATGTTAACTAATGTGTTACCTAAGGCCTGGTCTACACACCAATTTTGTGCCAGTATAGCTATTTCATGATTATTTTTTTTTTTTAAAAACCAAAGTAGTTATATGGGTACAACCCCCAGTGTGGATGAAATTAATTGGTATAAAAAGTTTCCTTATACTGGCATAAGTTGTTCTCCTTCATGTGCAGGAATAGCTATATCAATGTAAAAGCACATTTATACTGGTAAGACTGCATCCACATTGAGGCCAATGAGCAGAGGGGAGATGGTGCTGTTTCAGCTTTATTCTGGTGTAGTTAAAATGGTACAACTTGTGTGTAGATAACACCTAACTTTCGCTGATAGAATCATCATGGTACATAGTTGTTGGCTATTGCCAAATCTTGTTTTTATTTATAAATTACTGCTTAAAACTCATGTATCTTCAGCAATAAGACACCTTTAGTTCAAGGATCTCAAAGCACTTTACAAACATTAATGAAGCATTAAGGTCACTTGTGAGCCAATTTGGTATTATACATATTTTACTGGAGGTCTGAACAGATACAAAGGTTAAATGACTTGCCCAAAAGCACAGAGTACGGCAGTGACAGAGCCTGGAAAAGTTAGACCTTAATGTATTCGCTAGGATAATGGCAGAATCAAGAGTTTTATCACATACTTCCTTCCCATTTCTCCCTAAGGAGCAAGCACTGATGAGCTCTCACCTGGCTGTCATTTTATGCATACCCAAGGTCATCATGAATAGTAAAATATGAAAATTTAATCTGCTTTAATAATGCACAATAATTTCTTTCTGTATGTGACCTCACAGAGTTCAGCTGCTCAGCTATAACAGGCTAAAGCTTGCTTTCAAAGTCTTAATTCAATTTCAGAAAGCGCTGTGTGAACTCCTGGAGAACAATAAGGATTTCTTTCTCTTCCTACCCCAAAAAGAATACATTACAAAGCTGTCCTTGATAAGCTCTGATTTCAGATCCACATATATGCACATAAAACTCAGCTCAGATGCTTCCTTCAAATTTGAATCACCTGGGGATTTGGTTTCCACACAAACAAAGCCCATTACCCCTTTCCAGGCACTTACATATCAGAAAAAAAAAAGGCTTCTTAAAAGTTGCTTTAATCCTTCTTCTACCAAATATTCTCTAGGTATCAGTGTACTCTGGAGGAGCCAACGGTATCTATATTTTTCCCTACATAGATCCATATAACAGTATTTTCCATTACTGAAAAAAATTGCACAACATTTTACCATAGTAGCCCCAAACGCTGCAATATCATTATCGTCAGCTATGCTTTAAAACAGTTACTGTAAGATACTTTAGTGCTTTTATTATATAGGTCAGGACAAATGTGAACACATGTTTGCTAACAGTTCTGTAACTGGCAACCACTCCCTGTAATCAATGGGAGTTAGGCGCTTAGGTGCTTTTAAAAATCCTATTAGGTGCCTAGCTGCATCTTTAGGTGCCTAAATGTCTTTGAAAAATCAGGCCCTAAATGCCTATCCCAGAGTTTCTTGTATAGGCGCTGGCTCCATGGGCGCTCTGGGGCTCAAGCACTCACTGAAAAAAGCTGGATTAATCTTTGAGGACCCCAGTGCCTGGTCTGTGGTCCCGCCTCTGCCCACACTTTGCACCAAGGCCCCGCCCTCACTCAGCCTCTTCCCTTAGAGGCTCCACCTGCCACTTGCATGGAAGGTAGGGGGCGAAGAGGAGCACTCACTGGTAAAAACAAAAGTCAGCACCTCTGCTTTCTTGGACCTTCTTTTGAAGCCTTTAGTACTGATCACCACTGAAGACAGGATACCTGACTAAATGGATTAGTGGTCTGATCCAGCATGTCATTTCTTATGGTCCTATGTACCACTGAAGCCAGTGGGAATTTTGCTAGTGTCATAAATTGGAGCAGGATCTCAGTCCTAGTTACCTGCTGGGTGGGACTGTGGAAATGACTATCAAAGCAGAAAAGGAGCCAGGCCCTTCTGCTGGTGTGATTTCAATGAAACTACAGCAATATACACCTGCTGAGGATCTGGTCCAAGATCTTACCAATTGCGATTTATGGCCAAAAATCATTCTTTTCCATTACACAGTTTTAAAGCATTTAGCATTGACACTTCTTTACTTATAAACTATTAGCATCTATATCAAGGAACAACAACTGTAAAAACAAATGCATTGTTGGATTTAATTGTATTTCTCTGATCAAGCTCTCAAGGAAATGTTCTCTGGTAAGGAAGCAGAGGCTTTTTCCCCCCTATAGCAAATGAGGTAAATGTTTTGCTAGCTCATTGCACAAGAGCATTAATCTTTTCCTGTTCATTTCCGGCTGAACAACTAGAAGAAATTAAGTTTCTTCCTAATTATTCTGCTGCATGTTTACTACATTATTCAATTCAAATTTAATAACAACACTTAGCACATGATAGCTATTTTAGATCTTCATAGTTACATTACAAAATTAAATAATGAATCCAGAAATGTTTAGCACTCAGTTAAATGAGTGCACTACTATGGGTAAATAACCATTTGCTTTACATCTCACACGACAATGTGGATTAGACAAACACAGATAGTCATAGCATTCATGTTAGATTTTTAGGCACCAATTGGAAACCTAATAAGATAAAGAACTTTAATAAGTTGATCTGAATTTAGGAGGCGACTACTTCCACCAGTTTACAGGAATGGAGGCTCTTATTGTCAAGATACTAGGGACTGAGTACACAGATGGCAAGATGGTGAGTCTGCAGGAAGTAGACCTGGAAGTCAGGACATTACCCCACACCGACTGCCTGTATGGTACTAAGATGTTCTAACATGACACCTCTAAATCCTTGTCAGGACAAGGCCCTGGGGTGATATCCATTCAGATTGCATTGCAAAGATCACTTTCCTAGATTGATATTTTGACCTTTCCTTTCTTTGCATTGCTCCACTGACTATCCCTTTTCTAGTGCATCAGACATAAGTTACTGGTTTTCACGTTCAAGGCTCTTCATGGCCTATTTCCACCTGATCTATCATCTCTCACATGCTATCACAGTGTCATCTTCCAGTTGTGCTCTGCCAATGATGCCAGCCTTCATCATTCACTTGGTAAGCCTTCAAGCAAGCATTTTTATTTTTTCTCCCATGCTGCTCCTCACATTTGGGAGGGACTTCCCATAAACACTGACAAAGTTACCTCATTGTCTCCCTTCAATCCATTCTTAAAACTTTCCTTTGCAGTGATGTCAATAGTTAAGCAGCTAGTGCACTGAGACCACAGCACACCATACTGACAACTATTTTCTCATTATTTCCTTTTCCTTCCTCATCTGTCTGTATCTACCTGTTGTCTCATACTTAAATTGTAAGCTCTTTGGGACAGAGACCTTCTTCGTGTTATGTGTTTGTGCAATATCCAGCACAATGAACACAGAACTAACTAACTAAATGCAGAACTAATTTCTTCTACTCAGCTTTCCCTCACTAAGCTTTTTACCACAACTCCCACTCCTTCACATATGCCCACAGAGAAAAATTCATTAAGCTATTTATCTATTAGGCTGGGAAAGGAGAGTGTGACAATGAGAGTTATTTTTATTTGTAGATAATTTAGGGGGAAAGGGGTACTCAGACATTACAATGATGTGAGCCACATATTAGATAGATATCTATTAATGCAGCTATACTACAATATTACCCATAACCCATAACAGATGAAGTTGTACAAACAAAACTAACACACTGACAGAGAAATTCTATTTCAGCTGTAGTACCTTGTATCTTTTAAATTAAAGACACCAGTGATGCTGATATGACCCTCACTTCAAATACACCTAACATAAAACACCACCAATGTCTGAATAACCGGTACTCCTAAAACATCTGAATGCAAATAATTAACACCAAATTGCCCCTTGCACACTGCCCAGTATACGTGGGTTATCTTTATCCTCCTTCCCACCCCATACTGAGATGCATTTCTGTTGTGACCCAGTGGGAATTTTCTGTAATATTTTTATGAATACTATGTGTATCCACACTGTTGCCTGACACCTCCTGGAATGCCCCTTGTGTTTATATAGGGTGGGGAGCCAATCAGGAGTCATGAGGCTGTTGCCTGTCAGACCCCTCCAAGGCAGAACTTCCTATGGTCTGGTTCCACACCAGGTCATGAGTAGTGGAGTACAAGTTGGCTGCTACTGAGTAACGGCATGGCGCTATCTGTTGCCTGGTAGCTCTGCAAACCCAGGTTCTAGACCCACTGGGCCTGATAAGTAGGAGTATAGAAGGCCCAGAAGTTTGTTCTCTGAAATTGGTGAGGCCGTGTGGCCTACTGGCATATCAAAAGTGTTCCTGCAAGAGATTGGTCTAAAGCTGAGGCTGTAGCATGAAGCTATGATAGATTGCCTCCCCCCCCCCAAAAAAAACAACCAAAACATAACAACAGAAACCCATGTAATCAATGATGGCTCAGTGGGGGAATAGTTTAAGTAAAACAACAGGAGCAAATACTTTTAGATGATTTGGAATCAAACTGTGCAACAACTAAACTTACATATACCTTACTCCTGTCCCTCCTTTAGTTTATCCAGCTCAGGACTAGTCTACATGGGAACACTCAGGAAAGCCAAGACAAACTGATTAAGGTGTGAAGTTAATGTACAGATGCTGAAACACGTTAACTCCCTCCGTGGACACTCTCATTCAGAAATAAAGTGGCTTTAGTTCACTGTAGCTTAATCCTCCATTCCTAAGGCCACTTTATTTCCGAATGAGAGCACCCACATGGAGATTTAACGTGCTTTAACATATGTGCATTGACTTCAGAGTTTTAGTTAATTCATCTCAACTCCCCATGTAGACATGCCCTAATTGTGTCACATTTCAAATAAGATCATAAGCTATTTGAGGCAGGGACCATGAGGTAGTGACTGCAGTGGGGCCCCAATCCTGACCATTACTACAACAATAGGGGGCCTCCATTATGTAATTAATAAAAACAGCAGCTACATTGAATCATGAGAACCAAGAGCACTCATACTGCCATTAGACAAATAGGGCAAGCGTAGCTTTGTTCATTCATTTTAAATTCTGATGCAGAGAGCAACTGCTTCACTAGCAACCATTACTATGTAGGGCAAACATCTCAGACTAAATTAGTAACACAATAGCAGGCAGGAAGAGACAGTCTCATTGCTGATTTTGCCTTGGGTTATTTAAAGATGACAGAAATTTCTAGGGAGTCCAGGCAGCAAAGAAGCCAGTATTTTCATGAAGGTTATATAATATATGTGCAAATGAAATTAGTAGAAAGATATATCACACTGCAGTCAAAAGAAAACGGAAACATTTCACTTGCTGCACGTGAACATTTCTCCTCAGGAAACTCTTGAGACTCACTGTTCCTGTCAATCAGGTTAATGTGCCTGCACAATTTATCCAACAGAAAATGCATCATAGTATCAGTTACACTAGGAAATGACAAGTACAGCCAAACCATGAGTGCACTACTGTCAAACACCTTCAGACTGCAATAGATATACACCAGTTGAGGAACTGGCCTGTACTAACACCAATCCAAATAAAATACACCAGCCACTTCTAGAGCTGGTAACAATATATGCAAGTTCAGTGACCTGCCTCTCAGCACCCTCATTAAGTTCTGTGAGAGGAGACAACTAAACTGCTTAGAAGAAGAGCAGGCTGAGATGAAATTTGTGAGCCACAGTGTCTTTCTGGCATGTGTCCTTTCATTAGATCATCATATGCAATGATGCAATGCATAACCTATGCCAACATAATGGGAGTCTTTGTCTGGCTCAAGTGGCTAGAGCATTTATAAAATGGTTTATAGATCTGCTGCTGCCTCCAAGCTAACAGACCCAAACCTTTAGCTCAAACAACAGAGACTCAGTTTTTTAGACCCAGAAGATTCATGATCAATCCCCTGTAGATATCCCAACCAGAGGTATGATCACACATTGCCCTCAGCCTAGAAACAGTACAACAAATTGAACACCTTTGGGCTTTCCCCTATGACAGAGAAACCTGAGCATCTCTGGACCCACAGGTTATCTTACTTCCTCACTGCAGGTTCTCAACTTCTTTTGCAGCAACCAGGATCCACCATCAACTGCACTGAGGGTCTGTTGGTGTTCTCCAACCAGTGACTGAGGAGTTAGGGCTCATTAGCCACGATGAGCCTGATATGGGCTAACAATTATCTAGGATGTTTAGGCAGAACAAGAGAGGCATCCCATATTTTTGTTAGTAATAACTGCTCTGGGCGTTGTTTGAGTGTTTTCCCTGGGCCAAGACTGGCACAAATGTCTTCCTCTGTGAGATTTCAGGGCTCCTTCAGGGTGGACTGATTTTTCTTGCATTTTTCACCTTGTTTAAAAGAAAAGGGAATTGGGTAGCAATGTAGAAAAGCAGTTTAAGGCAGATTCTATTTTATGCCACAAATACATGCAGCAATGTCTTTTTTTTTTTTTTGCTTAGACGTCCATGCAGAAAGGATGGTGGAGGAAAAGACGGTTACTCACCTTTGTAACTGTTGTTCTTCGAGATATGTTGCTCATATCCATTCCAGTTAGGTGTGCGCGCCGCGTGCACGTTCAGAGATTTTTACCCTAGCAACACTCAGTGGGCCGGCAGGGCGCCCCCTGGAGTGGTGCCGCTATGGTGCCGGATATATACCCCTGCTGGCCCCTCCGGTCCTCGGTTCCTTCTTGCCAGCTACTCCGACAGTAGGGAAGGAGGACGGGTTTGGAATGGATATGAGCAACACATCTCAAAGAACAACAGTTACAAAGGTGAGTAACCGTCTTTTCCTCTTCGAGTGCTTGCTCATATCCATTCCAGTTAGGTGATTCCCAAGCCTTACCTAGGTGCGGGGTCGGAGCAAGACGTTGCGGAATGTAAGACCGCTGAGCCAAAGGCGGCATCATCTCTGGACTGCTGGACCAATGCATAGTGTGATGCAAAGGTGTGGATGGAAGACCAGGTAGCCGCGCAACATATTTCCTGGATGGGAACATGGGCCAGGAAAGCGGCAGATGAGGCTTGAGCCCGAGTAGAGTGGGCAGTGAGATGGCCAGTCGGAATGTGGGCCAAGTCGTAGCATGTCCGGATACAGGATGTCACCCAAGATAAGATCCATTGGGGGGGGGAGATTGCCATGCCCTTCATGCGCTCTGCGACTGCTACAAATAGCTGAGGCGAACGTCTGAAAGGTTTGGTCCTCTGGATGTAAAAGGCAAGAGCCCGGCGGACATCCAGGGTATGCAGCTGTTGTTCCCGGCGCGATGAGTGCGGCTTCGGGAAAAAGACTGGTAGAAAGATGTCTTGATTAATGTGGAAGGCAGAGACCACCTTAGGGAGGAATGCCGGGTGCGGTCACAGCTGTACCTTGTCCTTGTGGAATACCATATACAGAGGATCCACAATCAAAGCGCGAAGTTCCGATACTCGCCTAGCTGAGATGATAGCGACGAGGAAGGCTATCTTCCAGGACAGGTACAGCAGCGAGCATGTGGGTAAAGGCTCAAAGGGGGGGCCCATGAGCCTAGCTAATATGAGGTTGAGGTCCCAGGTAGGGGATGGGCGCTTGACCTGAGGGTAGAGCCGCTCCAAGCCCTTGAGGAATCTGGAAACTATAGGGTGAGAGAAGATCAAACTGCCAGTTTCCCCAGGATGGAAGGTGGAAATAGCTGCAAGATGCACCCTTACAGAAGAGATCGCCAGGCCCTGTTCCTTGAGGGACCATAAATAGTCCAAGATAATGGGGACCGATACACTTTCGGGAATAAAGTCATGCTGGGCGCACCAGTGGGAGAAGTGCTTCCACTTGGCGAGATATGTTGCCCACGTGGAAGGCTTTCTGCTTCCCAGCAGCACCTGTTGCACAGAGGTGGAACAACACAATTCAGATTGGTTCAACCAGACAGCCGCCATGCTGTCAGATGAAGGGACTGCAGGTCCGGGTGGTGAAGCCTGCCGAAGTCCTGCATTATGAGGTCCAGGCAGAGTGGCAGGGGGATCGGGGCTGCCAGAGAGTGGTCGAGCAGCAGGGTGTACCAGTGCTGTCTCGGCCATGCCGGAGCGATCAGTATTAGTTGGGCTCTGTCCCTGCAGAATTTGAGTAGAACTCTGTGGATGAGAGGAAAAGGTGGGAAGGCATAAAATAGGTGACCTTTCCAGGGAATTAGGAACTCGTCCAAGAGGGAGCCTGGGGAGCGACCCTGCAGGGAGCAGAACACCTGGCATTTCCTGTTCTCTCGGGAGGCAAAGAGGTCTATCTGGGGAAAGACCCACTTCCGGAAAACAGAAAGCAGGATGTCCTGATGGATGGACCACTCGTGAGACAGGAAGGACCTGCTCAGGTGATCCACAAGAGAGTTCCGGACTCCTGGGAGAAAGGAGGCTACCAGGTCTATTGAGTGGGCTATGCAGAAGTCCCACAGTTGCATCGCCTCTTGACAAAGGGGGGAGGATCGCGTCCCTCCCTGCTTGTTTATGTAATACATGGCGGTTGTGTTGTCTGTGAACACTGCAACACAACGGCCCTGTAGATGATGCTGGAAGGTTTGGCATGCCAGTCAGACCGCTCTCAGTTTGCGGACATTGATGTGAAGTGCCAATTCCCGAGAGGGCCAAAAGCCTTGAGTGCGAAGGTGCCCTAGGTGAGCACCCCAGCCGAGAGATGAGGCATCCGTTGTTAGGGACATGGAGGGCTGCGGTGGATGGAATGGTCGACTCGTACACACCAGGGATGGCGTCAACCACCAGTTGAGGGAGCCCAGAATGCTCGATGGAACTATGAGTATCATGTCTATGGCATCCCGGCGCGGACGATAGACTGAGGCGAGTCAAGTTTGAAGAGGACGCATGCACAGTCTGGCGTGCTTTGTGACAAAAGTGCACGCAGCCACGTGACCGAGGAGGCCAAGGCAAGTGCGGGCAGAGGTTGTTGGGAAGCTTTGTAGTCTTTGTACAAGGGAGATTATAGCCTGAAACCGAGGTGGAGGCAAGCTGGCTGTTGCAAGATTGGAGTCCAGCGTGGCCCCTATGAATTCTATTCTCTGTGTAGGCACCAAAGTGGATTTTTCCAAATTGATTATCAGGCCTAGACAGGTGAATAGGTCCTTGATGACGCTCACATGAGCGGTGATCTGTGCCTCGGAGGTCCCTCGAATAAGCCAGTCATCGAGGTATGGAAAGACATGTATTTGACGATGGCGGAGGGAGGCGGCGACTACCGCCATACACTTCATGAATACCCGAGGGGCCAAAGAGAGGCCAAAGGGAAGGACCATAAACTGGTAATGTTGATGATTCACCACAAAGTGTAGATACCGTCTGTGCGGGGGGTGATTGCGATGTGGAAATATGCGTCTGTCATGTCGAGAGCGGTGTACCAGTCTCCGGGATCCAGGGAAGGGATGATGGTTCCCAGGGATACCATGCGGAACTTGAACTTTTTCATGAATTTGTTCAGTCCTCGCGGGTCTAGGATAGGCCGGAGGCCCCCTTTTGCCTTGGGGATTAGGAAATATCTGGACTAGAACCCCTTGCCTCTTAACTCCTCAGGTACCTCCTCTATAGCTCCCATTGCAAGGATGCTCCAATCCTCCTGCAGGAGGAGTTGCTCGTGAGATGGGTTCCTGAAGAGGGACGAGGAGGGCAGTTGGTGGGGGGGTTGAAATAAACTGAAGATGGTATCCAAACTCCACCGTGCGTAGGACCCAACGGTCCGAGGTTAGTTGGGACCATGCAGGAAGAAATGGGGCAAGGCGGTTGTAGAACTGAAAAGGATCCTGGGAGGCCATTGGTACACTGCTCTTGGGCACACCCTCAAAAGTTTGGTTTGGGTCCTGCTGGTGGCTTGCTGGGACTGGAATTGTTACCCCCTTGAGGCCCAGACTGACGTCTGCGATTGGTACGACCTCGCCTTCTGGTGAAGTCTTGCCTTGGCCGAGGCGGGGGGTAGGGGCGCTGAGGTTGGGGCCGGAAAGACCATCTTTGAATCTGTGGTGTATGCATTCCAGCTAACGCATAATTACGCGATTGTCTTTTAAACTCTGTAACCTAGGGTCCATCTTCTGCGAGAACAGGCCCTAGCCATCAAAAGGTAAGTCTTGTATAGTCTGCTGAAGTTCAGGCGGCAGGCCTGACACTTGCAGCCATGATATACGTTGCATGGCGATTCCAGAGGCGACCGTTCTAGCTGCCGAATCGGTGGCATCCAGCAAGGCCTGGAGGGAGGTCCGCGCAACTTTCTTCCCTTCCTCCAGGAGTGCTGTGAATTCCTGGAGGGAGTCCTGCGGGACTAGCTCTGTAAACTTCCCTACCGCCTCCCAGGTGTTATAGCTGTACCTACTCAGGAGGGCTTGTTGGTTCGCCACCCTGAGTTGCAGGCCTCCCGTGGAATAGATTTTATTTCCTAACAGATGCATTCGCCTGGCCTCCCTTGATTTAGGTGCAGGGGCTTGCTGGCCATGGCGCTCCCGTTCATTGACGGACTGTACAACCAATGAACAGGGAGGGGGGTGCACATAAAGGTACTCATACCCTTTGGAGGGCACCATGTATTTCCATTTGACCCCTCTGGCTGTGGACAGTATGGATGCCGGGGATTGCCAGATGGTATCTGCTCTAGCCTGGATAGAACAAATGAAGGGGAGGGCCACCCTACTTGGCGCCTCCGCCAACAGTATACTGATTATCGGGTCCTCCACCTCAGGAACTTCCTCTGCGGGTAAGTTGATATTAAGGGCGACACGCCGCAGAAGGTCCTGGTATGACCTGAGGTCGATTGGAGGTGGTCCCGATGATCACGTCCCCGCCACCGCTTCATCCGGGGAGAAGGAGGATGAAAGCCCCAGGACAAGCAGGTCACGGACTGACTCCTGATCCTGAGGAATGTCTGAAGCTGGTAGATCTTGTGGGTCTGGTACGTGGGCAGGAGATTCCTCCGTACCAGCCGGGGGAGGTCTGCTAACGGTGGCCTCTGGCGCTCGGTGTTCGGAAGGGCCAGAGCGCGATGGTGATAAGCCCAAGGTGTCCAAAAGGACCACTGATGAGGTCCCTGGTCCGGGCCAAGGGTTCCTTGGGCAAACCTGTTGTGAGTGTCCGAATCCCCATAGGATGCATTGTCTGCATGGGAGGAGGTAGACGGATGATGAGAAGGCCACGGAGACCATTTGATGAGGGTCCCTGCATCTACTCGATCTGTTCCCACACGGTGCCGGAGAACGGTACCGGGAGTCATATCGGTGCCGGGAATGAGACCGGGACCTGCGACTGGTGCTTTGAATCGCCGTGCCGAGATCGGCTGTGACAGGTACAGTGCCACGAGTGGTGTGGGGACCTGGAGCGGTGCCGAGGGTATCTGGTCAGCGACCAGGATCTCGAACGGTGCCGCGAGTATGACCAGAACCTCGATGGGAAGCGGTACCAGGATTGCGAGCGGCTCCGGGACCGGGATCGATGACGGGACCGAGAGTGCCTGTGAGACCTGGATCGGGACCGGCGACGTTCAGTGGTCCCAGGCGAAGATGGTCTCACGAGGGCCGGCTTGCCTATTGACTGAACAACCCGCACCGGCGGTGCCGAGGGTTGAGGCAGCTCAGGCTCCGTCAAGGCAATCAAGTCCCGTGCCGTGGAGAACGTCTCCAGAGTAGAGGGCACGATAAGCTCAACCATGGCATGTGCCGGGGAGCTGGTAGGCAATGGACTTGATGGCTCTTGTGAGGCTGGAATCAACGGTGCGGAGGACGTCAGTGCCGCGGCAGTTGTCAGTGCCAGGCAGTCCGACTTAGCTAAGCGCTCAGACTGCGGCGTAGATACAGTAGCCGCACGAGGCTTGTGCTTCTTGCTCCTTGGGGAGAGAGAGCGGTGTCGGGCAGGAGCTTGGGCCGATGATGGCTGATGTCGAGGAGCCTTCACTGTTGCCACGCGCTCAAGTGTGGAAGAGGCACTTGTTCCCGGTGCCGCAAGCAGTGCCAAAGACAGAGGAGTCAGAGCTCCCTCCATCAAGAGTTGCTTCAGGCAAATGTCCCGCTCCTTTTTAGTCCGGGGTTTGAAAGCCTTGCAGATGCGGCACTTGTCTGTGAGATGGGATTCACCCAAGCACTTGAGACAGGAGTCGTGAGGGTCTCCTGTGGGCATCGGCCTATGACAGGCCAAGCACGGTTTGAAGCCTGGTGAACAGGGCATGGGCCCCAATACCGGGTGAGGGGAAGGGGCTAATCCCCAATCCCTCTTAACTATATACAAAAACTACTACAGAACTAATAAAACTAAACACTAACTATACTTATAGGAAATCGAACTATATACACAATACAATAGAAATGAGCGAATCGCTAGGGAGGTGGAGGTCAGCTAAGCTGCGCTCCACTGTTCCAACGACCGATACAGGGGGTAAGAAGGAACTGAGGAGTGGAGGGGCCGGCATGGATATATATCCAGCACCATAGCGGCGCCACTACAGGGGGCACCCTGCTGGCCCACCGAGTGTTGCTAGGGTAAAAATCTCCGGCGAACATACACGTGGTGCGCGCACACCTAACTGGAAAGGATATGAGCAAGCACTCGAAGAAGAAGGTAAGTTTGCTAATACTACCTCAAACCAGCCACTAAAAAGAATTAAAAGGTTAAAAAAAATAAATAAAATAAGAGCAGTTTGGTTTTGATCTAATGAAAAAAGGCTGAATTAGAGAAAGTTGCTAAATTGGGTCACTTGTCTATACTGTACCTTTTATTCTTCATCCAGTTTGATGTAGCACAGATGTTAGACAGCTAAACACCACATACATCAATTTCTAGAGCATAAGCCACAATGACCCATTGACATCATTCAGACCTATGGTGGGTGCAATCTATGAGCAATCTGTAAAAGCCTTTAAAGATCTTTAACCTTCTGGATTACTTCAGAGCATCTCCCTTGCCCTATAAACAAACTCAGACTCCATTAAGATGACTCACTGGAACTGTCAATCCATCCATCCACTGTTGTGTCTGAGCAAAATCACATCCGACATGTTGAAAGTAGGCAGTTAGGCAGACAAGATAATTAATGCATAAACAATCACCCTCAAGAGATTGGGTCAGTAAAGTTAATAAGAAGCTATTTTCTTCCCCAGAGTCCTCAGAGCTTCTTTCAGAGTCCTGAGCAGTCTTCCATTTTTTACAGTATTCCCCCATTTCTACAGGCACTTGATGCTATGGAGACAATTGCATTAAAAATGTACTGACAGAAGATAGCCCCAGATTTTCAAAGTCACGAGTCAGGCCCTGGAAAATCATGAGATTGGCTTAAGAATCTTGAGACTTGAAAAGAACCCACTGGTGAGTATTTTTATTCATCTGCTTTCCAGTATTTGAGTTTTTAGGGTGCATTGGCTACCATTTTAAAGTCTTTGCCTGCAGGCATGAGGGCTAGAAACTTGTTATTTTTTTAAAAAATTGACATTAAGATTTTCACAGAACCACTTATTTCCTGGAGCTGGGGCTATAAGTGAAACATCAAATATTGCCAGCTCTCATTATTTTAATTAGCATCTTGTAACACGGAGACCGATTATATTGGATCATGAGTGATTGAGGAGGGCTGGGCTCAGCAGCTAGCTGATGTCATCCTGACTAGGCCAGAGAGATCACTGCAAAGGCAGAGGAGACACACTCTACTCCCACTAAAAATACTGTCTTCAGAAGGCCCCCACCTCCTGGCAGTCCTCCAGCAAAGAAATGGCCAGGTTTCTGTCACTTGAATCCCCTTTCCCTGCACCCCCAAGCTGTTGTGCATTCAAGTTGATAGTGTCAGTCCAGTTCCTAGTGGAGAGGTGTTCATGTGAAAAAAATGACTTTCAAAATTGACACTAATCATCTCTTTTCTAGGCACTTTCAGCATGGAGCAAATGGCTATGAAAATCCACTCAGCCCTCCATGAGAGAGAGAGAGAGAGAGAGACATACACACAGGTTGGTTGGGTGTTATGGCGAAGCTTGTTCAACAATTACCCATATTGTGACTGTTCTGCAGAGTAACATTCCTGGGCACTGACATCCTATTGATCTGGTAAATGTCGTCAGTGCAAAACATTTAAAATCTTGAGAGGAAAAGAAAAGGAGAGAAAATATGGACTACTGCATTGGTAGTTCATAGCACTGCCTGTGTTGAGTTCTTCTCTAGTGATATTCATTGGAAAAGTTTCCCACTCGTAGGTCCATGCTTTAATATGAGGCCATGCCTCAAAGCGAACAAGGCTGCTGTCCCCCATCACACAAGTGGTACATTCCACTCCTACCGTGGCCCCTGCATCCCATAACTGGCAGTTCTCTTTTCCTGCTAATGACAGAGGATGTTTGTTTGACATTTGCTCTTTTTAAAAATAGTCTAAGAACAAACAGCTGGTCTTTGTGCTTCTTATGGGTATCTAATGCCAGGACTTCAAATGCTCATTTGCACAAGTGGCCATAATGGTTAGCCGTTGCTTAACTATGCATTTACGCAATACCACTGTCCTACCCATAGAACCTCTGCAAGTGCCCAGTAGATAGGGAATTGTTAGGGATGAACTAAAACCCTTACCCATTACATAAGCCTCTCGCTTATTCAGGTGGTGCAGTGTAGTGGACACACACATGCACAATGCAGAGGTCCCATCAAGAAAGGACAAGTGGCTATATACAGTGAGCCAGGTTTTCTGCTCTGCCTGACCTGCACTTGTTGTGAGACCAGAAGGGAGGGGGAGGGAAAAGGTGACTTTACTATATCTGGTCCACTTCCCTAAATCAAAGCCATCTAAAACCTGCTCCAGTTATACCTGGCTGCTTGGGAGCATAGCAGCCATTCTGGTAGCCAGGGATAGCTGGAGAACAGGAGTGCCCAGGTATGTCCCTTCTGCTGCACTAGTCCTACACCACCCAGGGAATTTATGACAAGGGAATCCCTAAGTAGCTGGTTAACCTGGTTTCTAGCCACTCTGCATTGTTGGAGTGGTACAAAGAAGCTGGCATGAGGGCCAGAATCTGGCTTCATGTCCTCCCCTTCTGCTTGCTGCCTTTGTGCCCTCTGTAAGATATCTGCACACCAGGATTAATACATCATACATAAGCTGAAAATGGTCCAAACTATTCAGGGAATAGGAATGAATAGAGAATTCATTTGTAGAAATTGTGATCAGTTTGGGAATAAATTTGCCAACCGGAAAAATAAAAGTTCCATTCACAACAAATAATTTAAACAGTTCGGTGCCTAATATTGCTTGCTCTATATCAGGTCAAACTAGGGCACACTTTGATCTCTGTTTTAGCAATAATCACGCAAAGGATCAGATACTCCAATACAACAATGCATGGTTTTATCCTAGGGTGCTAGCCCTAAAAATAAGCATTGCCCTATGTTTTTCACACAGCTGTCCTTTTATTTTCTTGAAACATGGATTATCTTGACTAGGGTTACACTTAATCACTCTACGTGCATGGGCACATATGTGTTCTGGGGGCAGGGGCGCATTGCAGGGAGAGAGAGACCAGAAGGGATAGTAAAGGATGGTAAAACACAGATGCAACTGCTTTTCAACAATTAGCACCACTCCTACTTCTATTTCCATAAACCTCATTCTTGCAACTGGAAGACTGGCAAAATGACAGTAGCATAGCTCTGGGGAACGAGTGCTTGACTAGGAGTCAGGTAAACTGGGTTCTACGCCTGGCCCTGCCAAAGCTCTTGGACCTCAATCTTCTTGTGCCTAATTTTCCTCATCTGTAAAATAGGGATAATGATACTTTTTAAAATGCTTTCAAAGGTACTGAGGAAAAGTTCTATAACAGTGCAAGGGATCATTTTTGTAAGGGGTTAATATTTCATTTACTTACAGAAAATTGTACGGCTATCTAGCATTTTTGTGGGGGTTAATTAGGGAAATCGGGACCTGTTCAGATGTATTGTTTATTGCAGAAAACAGTTTAAAAGCAGCTGGAGTCTCAGCTGTGTTATAGCTGGTATTGGTTTCCTCCCTTGTTTTGCTTTGTTTCTTTCTCTTTGTGTTTATTCCACCAGTACAAACAGCAGCTATTAAAGGCCTTCTTACCTCAGGCCAGGCAGCCTGCTTCCAAAGGTGACACCACGTCTGCCTTGGGGATCCATCTGCCACTGGGCCATAGCAGTCTCTCCTTCTGTGAGGGATTCAACCTCTGAGAACACAATACATCTGCTGTGAGAAAAACTCAGGAAAGCCAGGCAAGCATGGGGTCTCAAGGAAACTGGAAGAGTCAGAACACCACATTCATCATGAGAGGCACTTAAGAAACTCACACACAGGAGATCCAGTTGTAAACATTTTGCTATTTTCCATCCAATGTTTATTATAAGGATTGTGAATAAAATAGGCCACAGATCATTGTAAGCAGCAACAATATAGAAGGGACACAGCTGGCACTCTGATCAGGGCAGACTAACTAAGGGTCTAGTTTCAACAAAATCAAAGTGACCTTTATGGAGAGCGCTGAGGCATATCTCCACCTAAAGTCAGAGATCCTTTGCTTGAGTGACCCCTGCAGAGACTTGGTCTTCCAAAGCTCTACTGTCCCTCCTCAGTGCCCAGCTCATGGCTCCCTTCCCTTGCCTTCTCTACTGCTCTCCTCATCCTTGATCTTCTCAGCTCAACCCACAGCTACTTTACTTCTTCTCAGCTCCAAGGCTTCCTTTTTCCCACTCCCCTCAAGAAAAGAATCATGCAATTTGTTTTCAAAAACTTACTATTTTCCCCCAGTTCCTGAGGCCACATTAACTAAAAGTGACTCCTTATGATCCAGAGCACCTGCACACCACACGGTGAAGTTGAGAGAGTACGGTCAGACACCTACATGCTGGCGGTTGAATATTCTGCTTTCCCCTAGGTCACATGGCTCATGACTCATTACCTCGGGAAGAAGGGACACTGACCCTGGATCTTCCCTTTGGGGTAGGATTGGCCAAGAGGGTGAGCTGCTGGGCTGGGTTTGTGAGAAAGCAGATTCTTCCCTGCAATGTCTGACTGCATGCTGGCTGCTCCCTTGCTCTAGTGAAAGCCAGGATCCAACTTTAATGACACCCCAACCCCTCCACTGTGGATCTGAAGATTCACACTTTGGGGGCTCATATCTCACCCCCAGCTTTGCTCCTCGATCCACAGATGATAATAAAATATCGGGACTCATAGGACTCTGTGGAGTCTGTAGCACCCACGGGGAAAATTAGTGGGTGCTCTGCACCCATCGGCAGCCAACCTCCCATCCTCACCCCACCTCACGTCACCTCTGTCTCCTCCCCTGAGCGTGCTGCATCCGCACCCCTCCGCCTCCCTCCCAGTGCTTGCCGCCACCGGGGTGGGACGGGGATTTGGGGAAGGAGTCAGAATAGGGGCAGGGAGGGGGTGGAGTTGGGGCAGGGACTTTGGGGAAGGGGCGGGAGGGGGTTGGGCAGCTGTGAAGTCAAGGCGGGACTGGGAAGGGGCGCTGTGTCAAGCACCCACTGGGATGAGTAGAAGTCAGTGCTTATGTTTGCACTTCACAGATTTAGATAAGTGTAATTACTCCCATTTTATAGATGGAGAATCAGAGGCACTGAAACACTAAGTAACTTCCCCAAAGTCCAATAGAGATCCAGGAGCTGAATGGTGATAGAACCCAGGACTCCCCAACTAACCTGCTCCATCATTTAGCATACACCTGTGACAGATCTGCAAAGCACGGGACTACAACTTCCATCAATACCTTCCCTAGTGCACTTTCTTTCTCCAGTCCAGGTAAGGGTAGTGGCTGTGTTCTGTCTGGGAGTGGGAGCTGCATGGCAGCAGGGAGCTGGAGAGAAGCCTCTGGAACTGAACAGAGCCACATCTGGAACAGACTGTAATCAGAGGCGGATTTCAAGTTAGTGGGGCCCTGTACTCAGCTTCATTTTCAGGGCCTTCCCTTGGGACCAAGTCAAGAAAAAGAACATTCCCTCTTATCTCCCCCATCCCTGTTTTTCATTCTTTTTTTCCTTCATCCTCCTCCTATATTATAAGTAATAGGAAGTAAATAAAAATAAAATGAGGTACCTTGATTGTTTCTGTAGTCTTTTTTTTCCACAGACCACTTGAAAATTGCTAAAGGTCTTGGCAGACCACTTAATGATCTTTCTAAATATCGCTTGTACCATTAGCTAACTATTGTGAAGTGCTTTGGATAAGAGCTCTTTATAAAAAAACATTGGGGTGCAGGGTCTGACTAGGAGTTAGGATGTGGGAAGAGGCTCACGGTTGGGGTGTGGGGTCTGTGAGGGAGTTAGGGTGCAGGGTTGGGCTGGGGTGCAGGGTCTGGCCAGGAGTTAGGATGTGGGAGGAGGCTCAGGGTTGGCGTGCGGAGTCTGGAAGGGAGTTAGGGTGCAGGAGCAGGCAGGGGGTTGGGGTGTGGGCATAGCTAGTGGGGAGTGGGGCAGTGGCCATTCCTCCACCGAACACAAGTGGTGCCTTCTTAATTTTACTTGCCCGGGAGAAAGAAAGAAAAAAAGGCACCACACGCTGTGGCGCTTTTACTGACGGGGCAGCAGGTCCTTCACACAAAATGCCGCTGAAGACCCACCAACAAAGTACTGCCGAAGGTCCCACCACCAAAGTACTGCTGAAGACCCAGAGCGCCGCCCCATCAGTAAAAGCGCTGCAGCAGGTGGTGCCTTTTTCCCCTCGCTCCCTCTGTTCCCTCTAACTGGCTACACCCCTGGGTGTGGGGTCTGGCCAGGAGTTAGGGTGGGGGAGGGGGCTCAGGGCTGGGGCAGAGGGTTGGGGTATGGAGCGCTTACCTGGGGCAGCCCCTGTTTGGTGCAAGGAGTGCAAGTGGGGATGGGGGGAGGGTGTAGGAGCTCCCATTTGGTGCTCAGGTGGGGGTAGGGATGGGGAATGAGGGGGGTGCAGGAGTCACGGCAGGGGGATGGATGTGTGTATATGTATGTATGTTGGGAGGGGGACACGACCACCCCAGCCCCCTGCCCTGAGCAGCTCAGGGCAGGGGATTGGAGGGGGCGTGTGTGTAGGGGGCAGTCCCAACACTTGCTGAGTCACCTTACCTGGCTGGCTAGCTAGCAAACATGTCCCTCCCCTGCTGCTGCTCCTGTTGGCTGCCAAAGAGAGCTGTGGTGGCAGCAGCACCTGAGAGCTGAAAACCCCTGGCTTGCTCCTCCCTTTCCCTGGCCTTTTTCCAGGGGCCACCAGCAGCAGTGCATGCCAGGGATTGCACCTGCACTGCCCGATATCCAGAGGAGCAGGGCAGCAGGACAGACATGGATGTCTGACCCACAAAGGGAGTGCACCTGCCTCCCCTACAGCGCGCCCCAGTTGGCCCCTCACCTGCTTGCCTCACCTGGCCACCAGCAGGAGCCCCGGGAGCCAGCAGGAGCCCGGCTCACCGGCTGGGAGAGTGCACGCACGCTGCGCTTCCAGCACAGCTCTTAAACAGCTCCATCCCTGTTCTCCACCACAGCTTCTGCCCTCACAGCGGTCTCCCCACAGGGAGTTCTGGACTGTGTTGGGGTCCCCAGCCCTAGAGCCCCTTGCAGTTGGGGGGCCCCATGCCAGGGCACTGTGTGTTTCACTGTAAATCCGCCTCTGGCTGTGACTGCCAGACATTACAGCTGTGTAGGACTTATGGGCCGGGGTGTGGGGGGGGGGGTGCAGCAGGGTCTGGGCTGTGCTTCAGCACAGAGAGGTCCCAGTGAGAGAGACTAATTGAGCCTGGCCTGGAAAGCTGCAAGTGTCTATTTGCTTCAATAGAGACTGGACTGGAGAGGGCAGCCCAGGCACTAGGCCTGACAAGCCCAGATTGACAATTGGACTGTCCCCAAGGATCCAAACAGTTTAGGCTGTAAATACCCTAGGTACAGAGGCCTTTTCCTTTTTCTGCCAGCCCTAGTACATTACCCTTTCACTTAGCCATGTGACAAGTGATTACTGGGATCCAGCAGGGCTAGCACCTATAAGGCCTGGCTGCTGAAGCACCTACAATGCTCACCTCCAAGTTGCTGAACACCTGGCTTGCTACTGGCACTCTAGGGATTTGGTGTAGCATGCAGCCACAAGAATTAAACATGCTCCCCATGCCTTATACTGGCATCAGGGGTGCACAGAGGTTTTGGGGCATAATCTGAAATTAAGCGTCCCCTGACCCTTCTCAAAATAATTTTCACAGAGGGGAGACCCTGAGAAGGGGAAAGGGTGGGGGGAAGCTTAGAGCAGGAGTCTGACCTGAACTCACCCCAAAATGGCAGCTCCTATCCCACAGAGCTGAACCAAACTTCACTCTGTGGACATTGCAACCTGGTGCTTAGGATTGCAGCATCATTCAGGTTTGGCTTGGCTGTCCCTCCATCATGAGTGGTGCCGTAACCCCACGTACCGTGTTACACCATCACTTGGTTTGGTGGCTCTCTCAAATGGGAAACTTGGTACAAACAGAGCTTTTTGCACTCACCCTCCATTGGGTGGCCCTGTCTGGGACGTCCCAGATACCAGAACAGTCAGCAGCTACCAGAATAAAATGCAGGGCACTGAAATATTGCACTAATTAAGCTCAATCCTGTAAGAGTTGGCTTTTCTGGGGTCAGTGTTGTCCCGGAATAATGTATTCCAGAAAGTTCCAACAACTTGACACCCATTGGCAGGGGCGGCTTTAGGTATTTTGCCACCTCAAGCACGGCAGGCAGGATGCCTTCGGCGGCTTGCCTGCGGGAAGTCATAAGAACATAAGAAAGGCCGTATCGGGTCAGACCATAGGTCCATCTAGCCCAGTATCTGTCTACTGACAGTGGCCAATGCCAGGTGCCCCAGAGGGAGTAAACCTAACAGGCAATGATCAAGTGATCTCTCTCCTGCCATTCACCTCCATCCTCTGATGAGCAGAGGCTAGGGACACCATTCTTTACCCTTCCTGGCTAATAGCCATTTATGGACTTAGCAACCATGATTTATCCAGTTCCCTTTTAAACATTGTTATAGTCCCAGCCTTCAACAACCTCCTCAGGTAAGAGTTCCACAAGTTGACTGTGTGCTGTGTGAAGAAGAACTTCCTTTATTTGTTTTAAACCTGCTACCTATTAATTTCATTTGGTGACCTTAGTTCTTGTATTATGGGAATAAGTAATAACTTTTCCTTATCCACTTTCTCCACATCACTCATGATTTTATATACCTCTATCATATCCCCCTAGTCTCCTCTTTCCAAGCTGAAGAAGCCTAGCCTCTTTAATCTTTCCTCGTATGGGACCCTTCTCAAACCCCTAATCATTTTAGTTGCCCTTTTCGAAACTCTTTCTAGTACTAGAATATCTTTTTTGAGGTGAGGAGACCACATCTGTACACAATATTCGAGATGTGGGCGTACCATGGTTTTATATAAGGGCAATAATATATTCTCAGTCTTATTCTCTATCTCCTTTTTAATGATTCCTAACATCCTGTTTGCTTTTTTGACTGCCTCTGCGCGGACATCTTCAGAGAACTATCCCCAATGACTCCAAGATCTTTTTCCTGACAAGTTGTAGCTAAATTAGCCCCCATCATATTGTATGTATAGCTGGGGTTATTTTTTTCCAATGTGCATTGCTTTACATTTATCCATATTAAATTTAATTTGCCATTTTGTTGCCTAATCACTTAGTTTTGTGAGATCCCCAATCCCGCGGCAGCCTGCAGGAGGTCCACTGAAGCTGTGGGACCAGCGGACCCTCCGCAGGCACGCCGCCGAAGGCAACTTGCCTGCCACCCTTGCGGCGACTGGCAGAGCGCTCCCCATGGCTTGCCGCCCCAGGCATGCGCTTGGTGTGTTGGTGCCTGGAGCCACCCCTGCCCATTGGGCTGAAGTAGCCAGCTCCTCAGCCTTGATGGGAGGAATCCCCACCCATACATCTGCCCAGAACCCCATCTGGTTATTCAGGGTTGGCCCTGGTGGGGGATTTTGCCCTTGTTGACAAATGTACGTACTTCATTAGAATTGCTTATAATACTATAAAATATATTTTGAGTCTGGATTAATTTATTAAGGCATTAAAATGGATCAATGGATTTCTCACTTATACCCATTATTTATCAGTTTATTCTTGATATGTACCAGTCTATGTGGGAGCAGAATCTGGCCCAACAAATCTATCCAAAACTTCAACTATAAAATGCATGGCAAGATCTTCCAGCATCATTAATTACAGATCAGTTATGCAGAAGATCTATAGCAATTGGGGTGGGGGGAGAAGAGAAGAGGAAGAATTGTTTGTACAATAAGAATTAGCTGTTGTATCAATTCACATGAGGCATGCAACTTCAATATTCACAGTCATCTACGCTAGCTCTCAAATAAACAAGCAGATAAACAAAATAAAGATTTAATTGCTCCAAAATGTCATTTGGCACTTTCCCCCTGTATTAATTGCACCACATTACTAGACTCAGTGGAATTAATATGGAATTTTTGTGGCAGTGCCAGCAAGAATGTGTTGCAGAAGCCTGAGTACAGATTTTTCCCACCCAGTTCTTTGCCACTCTTGTGAACACTAAAACAATCACCAGCCTGCATAAACCGTTGTTTGGTTTGTTAAGGCAGAACTTCAGAGATGGTACATTTTTAAAGTGACAGCTTAGAATCTCCAAGTGCTAACTCTTTACTGTTTTATTCTTCAGATAAACATATCTAGGACACAGGAATTGTCATATTGTCTCAGATAGATGATCCATCTAGGTCAGGGGTTCTCAAACTTCATTGCACTGCGACCCTGTTTGACAACAAAAATTACTGTACAAACACCAGGAGAGGGGACTGAAGCCTGAGCCTGCCCAAGTCCCGCCAGCCTGCAGGGGGTAAGGGGGCCGAGGCCAAAGGGCTTCAGCCCCAGGTGGGGTCCTGTAACCTGAGCACCACCGCCCAGGATGAAAGCCCTTGAGCTTCAGCCCCAGGCAGCAGGGCTAGGCCCTGGGTTCTAGCCCCCAGCAAGTCTAATGCCAGCCCCGCCGACCCACAGTTTGAGAACCACTGATCTAGTCCAGCGTCTTGTACCAAACAGTGGCCAGTAGCAACAGCTTCAGAAAAGAGTGCAAGAAACCCTAGGTACATATGGATTAGCTTGCCTATAGTTTCTCCCTAATCCCTGTTAAAATTTGGCTTATGCTCTGAAGAATGAGGAGTTATAAAGAGACTTTGGGAAAGGGATAACATTTACTATTCTAACTCTAGATATTCTTTTGAGTGGTAGCCGTGTTAGTCTTTATCAGCAAAAAGAGTCCTTGGGGCACCTTAGAGACTAACAAATTTATTTGGGCATAAACTTTCGTGGGCTAGGACCCACTTCATCAGATATATGAAGTAAAAGGTACAGGAGCAGGTATAAATACATGAAAGGATACCTGCTCCTGTATCTTTTACTTCATATATCTGATGAAGTGGGTCCTAGCCCACGAAAGTTTATGCCCAAATAAATTTGTTAGTCTCTAAGGTGCCCCAAGGACTCCTCATTTTTTTTTCCTAGATAGTCTTGTTACCCATATAAATACACAATCCTGTTTTAAATCTTTCCAACCTCTTAGCGTGTGGAACTCGTTGCCACAAGTGGTCATCAAGGCCATCTTTATGAGTGAGAAAGAATTGCCTTTTATTTTTCCCTTTTATACGTTTAACTCAGTGCTCATCTCAGGCCAAATAATGAACTAAGAATAAAAGCAGTTAAAAGCTAGCCCAAAATAAAACCTTTAAGAATTCTTTCTCCAAGGTTTAGGTCAGCCAGCTCTAGATATCACTGGCACATACTGAAAGCAATTTGTGGCAGCTGTGCACAGCTATTTAAGTCTAGGGACTGCCCATAGCACCTGAAGCTGGAAGAGTATTAAAAGGTTAAACGGACAGAATTGTGCTGAGGAAATTCTCCCCACAGACATAATATTAGTTGGCCGTGTGGTCTAAATGGTTAGAGTCAGAGGGATGCTGCATTCCAATTGCAGAAGAGTCAGTGAGTCACTTGTGTAACTGCGTGAGTCACTTTACCACCCTGTATCACAGCTGTTAACCCACCTAGAAAATGGAAGGGAAAAAACAACCTCTATGAAGACCAAATGTTGCATCTGAGCTGAAAATTCCAGGGCAATATTAATTACTCCCCTTATAATTAAGTGTGCAGGGTGGAGGAGGGACCCAATAAATAATTAGACAGACGAATTCTGACCTTGGATGTGCACAAGTTCAGCTCCGATGGACTTCACTGATACCACGTTTCTTAAGACAGAACTTGGCTCAAAATAACTGCAGCGAAGATGAAAGGCATCACAAATATCCCTTGTGACCCACATGTGAAAGAGAATTCCCTTCATATAAGACACGCCTTCCCAACCCCATGGCAGCTTTTCTGCCTTCCCCTGCAGTCGCTGATCTATGTACGAGGAGGAAACAGGCTGGGGAGAGGCACTGGGGGTTGGGGGGGGAGGGGGGGGGAGAGGATTAGGAGTTAGGGTTTAGGGTTATGTGCCTGGCAGCTTTTTTTGGTTATTAGTAATTTGTACTTTGATGGTGTCCAGAAGCTTCAATGATGGATCAGAATCCCCTGTGCAAGGCACTGTGCAAACACATAATAAAAAGCCAGTCTCTGCCCCCAAAAGATCTTACCCTGTAGGTAGTGAGCATTTCCCTTGGAAAGGGGATACAATTAGAGAAGTTTGTAGGCCTGGCGCACAGCCTATTCCTCCAGGGAAGGGGAAAACTCTGCCTGAAAATGGGGCACACAGATTGGGAGAAAACTCCATGGAAGGGAATCTCATGAAGATTTTCTTCTCTGTTCAGTGGCCTCCTCTGGGTTTTCCTGTGGGAGTGCTGTCAGACAGAGAGTTATTTTTCCCCTTAGACTAAACCTTAAAGTGACATTTGAGTAGCTTCGGCCCCAAACTTAAGTCCTGCTCTCTTATTCTTCTTCCTTTTTTTTTATTGCAAAACATAAGATCTTAGCCCATGAAATTAAATACAAATAATTTAATTAAAAACATTTTCCTGCAGCGTTGGAAATGAAAACAAAGCCTCGTTGTGCTAGTGAGTGGGAGCCAGCAAAAGTGCAATTTATTATAAATAGGAAGTGAAACAGACCAGTATTGTTCACTGTTCAAACAGTGAAATGCAAAAAGTAGAGAACACCCTCACTCAGGGAAAAGTAAATTTGATTTTAAATGATGTGCAGTGTCATTACTAACAAATAACGTATTGAAATGCATGGGATTAAATCCTGCTCAGTTACACCTCTATAATGGAGCCAAATTTGGTCTCCAGTCATAACTTTAAATTACAAATAAAGTCATTACAACACTTAAAAAAATATGATAAGCTTCTTGCTTTATCTTGGTCAGCTTTTCAAGATGAAAAATTGTTTTATTCCACCTGCAAAACCTAACTTCATGGTGTGGACAGTAAAATCACTTGCTTACAGTAGGAGGATAAAAACAAGGAGTATGACTGGAGTTTCAGCAATAATCTCAGCAGGGATCCCAAACTCTCTCCACCATTTCATCAGCTGCCAACTGAGAACAGGCAAGAGGGTCACTGCACAGGAAATGGGAAGTAGCACAGCCATTCTCAACATTTCTTCACTCTCCAAATGTAATTATTGTTATTCACACACTGATTCCTCCAAGCCATGTCCTGGCTGTAAAGTAGGCGCTGACATGTCAGGACAGAGTTTTGCAGCTTGTCTTGCCTGTACAGAGTATACCATCGCAACCTTCATCTTGATCACAGATAAAATGCTTAGTAGGTGCTTTTCTAACTAATGATGGCCACCCTGGTGAGTCTTGCCAATCTTGGGAGGAGCAACGAGATTGTCTCTGATGATCAGTGAGAGCATTATAGCCCCTGATGCAGCACCTAGTAAAAAACCAGAACCTTTCCATGGACGATTTCAGTGAGAACTGGATGGCACCCATAACGTGGGGGCAGCTAATGCTTTCTTTTTATGGGCAAGCGAGCAACAATACTTTACAAGGCATCTGGGGCACCATACCATCTTCCTCATTATTCTAGGGTGTAGTAGAAGGGGTCCATCTTAGCAAATAACAAATTTAACAAATTTTGCCTTTTTTACTGTTTACTAATTGTCCCTGAAAGGATTGCAAAGACCTCAGATTTATTCAGTTTTCAAAATTATTCACAAATTTCTTCAGCAAATGATTCTTGTCCAGCAGGTTGCCTGAATGGCAAGTGTTACACATTCAATTTGTGCTGTATCTTGTGTGAGCTACATAAGTCACTTAATGTAGCTCACTTAACTGTTTGATTGTGAAAGTTTTGGTATTTCACTAGTTATACAAGTCGTGCAATCAGGATGTGGAAAGCACATCATATGACAGATGTAACTCACTTACACACAGTGAACTGCACGTTTTATGATTGATATACAATTTCAAATTCTTTTTTCAGCAAATAGTTAGCAGAACACTCACTTTTGGTAAGTCTGTGTCATCTGGATCATAATCTGAGATCTGCACATGGAAGGAGCCTTGTGCATGTGACTCTCCCATTTCACCTAGAAGGCAGACAGGTTAGCTGCCTCTGTGGCGCTGTCCTCCTCTGCTCCTCTAGGCAACGCAAACAATTCCAGGGGTCCAGGGTCTGTGAAGAGGGGTGCGGATGGACACTAGGCAGGTAGAGGAATGAGTGGATAAGCCAGGGACAGTGTAATTAGGATGCATGCGTTCCCCCATATGGTCCCACAGAGCTTATCCAGGGAAGATAACACAGCCAACTGGAATTTTGCCTAAGCATGGACTGACTGAAAACTGACCGAGCACCAAAGTGCTATTTTGGCTGTTGGCTCTCTAGTTTCCTTACCTGAAAGCCACTGATCATCTTCCTAATTGGGAATAGGAACAGCACTTAGATATCAGTGTGATATGATCTATATACAAAATTTAAGATACATTGATCAAGAGAAAGAATAGCATTTTCTGACACGCCGTTATGTGTTTGTGCTGAAAGACCAGGCTCTCAGAATCACCATGGTGGTAACTCCACAGTTAAAGATGAGAAGGAGATAGAAATTAGAGATGGAAAAATCCCTACCCTGGCAGATCATTGAATTCATTTCCCTGCCAATCTAGTATTGTTTCCTACAATGCAATTACTAGTGTTTCATTTAGTCTGACTTTTAATGTCCCAAGTAATGAGGCTTCTCCTTTCCCTTTGGGAAATCAGTCTACGAACCAAAAGATCTCACGGTCAGGAAGTTTTCCCTCATATCCAGCCTAATTTCTCATTTTTAAAATTTTGTCCCATTAATTTTAATACTACTCCTACAAGGATTAAAGAATTAAAGTTAACCAAACTTAAGATAAGGAAATAGAAACGTGTTGTAAAGAAATGCCCTGATTAGCACGTAGAATGAAGGCCTTGAAAATAATGAGGTCTGAAGCCTGAAGGAAAGAAGCAGGGAGGGTGTCTGTCTGGTTCAAAGAATAACTAAAGAGATAAGGGAAAGTTTCTAAAAAGAAGGCCTCTGGCTGGCAGGGGTGACTGAAGATGGTTTTCAAAAGTCAGAAAGAATCTCTCTTAAAAAGGAAGCATTATGGACCTTCCCCCCCATATACCAGTGTTATCTCCTGTGTGAACCCAGGTGCAACGAAAAAGTGGTTGGTCAGCAGGAAGGAGGGCAAGAGATAAGGAGGAAAGGAGGTTGTAAATCTTATCTGGATTAAGACTGGAAATAAGGGTGAACTGTCTCAAATTGGTTTTTAGCTGAAGTCAGTAATTGGCAATGACATCCCTTGTTTGTTAAAGAGTATAAAGAAAGAAAACTCTTAAGGGGTTCTTTGCTAATACCTGTCTGTTGGAGCCAACCAACAGGAGTCGAAGCACCCTTGGAGTTAGTCTGTGTTTGTTACTGTTTGGATGCAGTAAATTGCTTATCAGTTAGGCTTTTTTGGCATGGGTAAAGCAACCGTATAAAGTCCCATTTGGCCTTTGGATTTAAAAAAGGAATTTATTGTTAAATTGGTATTTGGTGATTTCTCATATTAATAATTTCAAATATTATTAGTAATTCCAGCACTCCTGGGCATATCCCTTTCTATCAACTCAAATAATTCCTCTTCTGCCTCGACATTTGCACTTTCAAAAGCTCATAGATGGAGATCACCTCCCAAATTTAGCAAAACTTTACAGATGAAATCACTTTTAGCCACTCTTGATGAATAAGTCTAACATTTGCCCCCTTTCTCTGAATTTCCTCCAGTTCTATCAAAATCTTGCCTAGGAGAGAAAGCAATAGTATTGCATGGCCCCTGGAGATAATCTCGGAGTTCATGTCACAGTGCATGAACCCACCGTGACTCTGATCCAGCCCTGCTCCCTGCCCCTTGGCTCAAAAGTCAAGAGCGTCTGAACCCCCCAACTGAGATCATCAACACTTCTTTTTGAGAAAGAAAATCTATCATCCCCTCAAAGGATGCCATAATCCAGCAGTTACTGAAATTGGTGCTTATAGACTCATAGACTTTAAGGTCAGAAGGGACCATTATGATCATCTAGTCCGAACTCCTGCACAAAGCAGGCCACAAAATCTCACCCCATCCACTTCTATAACAAACCCCTAACCTATGTCTGAGTTATTGAAGTCCCTCAAATTGTGGTTTGAAGACCTCAAGCTGCAAAGAATCCAACCTCCCCAACTACAGTCAAGAGTCCAACTTTTGATTCCTAAGTAAGCTATTTGAGAGCCACATCAAAGATCTCCTCCAGCTCCACCTAGATGTTGCTAGGGTCTGAGGAGGCTTCCTGTAGCAGTCATTATAAGCTTAGTGGCAGCTCAGTGCTGTGCAATGCAATGCCTGTGTAATGGCAAACTGGCACAGACTTTGCTTCCAGTAGCGTAACATTCTTCAACTCTTTTCCATATTAGATAACTAGGATGTTTCCACACACTGAAATCCATATAATCCAGTACGACACTACTGTAGCCAGTTTTGGAAGCACTGCACATAATAGCTTTCCTGGCCTACAATTTGTTGAAAGTCCTGGTCTCTTCAGGCCTTGCTCACTACTGGATTGCAAGCCATTGTTTGGAGCCTGTATAACGCTCTCTCCTTGCAAATGCCAGTGCTTACTAGTAGCTAAAGAGAAAGTACATTCTCTTGTCTCAAAACATAAGCAGCTGATATCTTCCATGTGCACCCTGCATTATGCCCTTGCTAAGGAGTGTATATTACAATATTATATAGGAATGGTTGAAGCATTTTGAGTATATATCTGTGCAAGTGAGAGGTATGTCATGCACCTGCTTCTTGGCTTTGGGATGCTGCTCTCTCTCTAACTCTGCCATGACATTGCTCGTTTGCCATTTAGACTGTGCCATGCTGCAAGTCACATCCATGGGCATAGCAAACAATGCTAAATACTTCAATCCCTGTTGCTCAAGCAGTTTGAATTGGGTTGTTTGTGTTTGTAAGTGGAAGTGGCATTCTACAAGAGTTAATAAAAGCTCCCTCTGCTATGGCCAGCTCTGTTTCAAAACAATACTGCCAAATAATTTTCAGACATAGTTCCCAGCTCATTCATGTGGAAAAGTGCTTATTATCTTTGGAAATTCAGAGTACTGATGCGAGGAAAATAGATATGGTTTTCTTTTAAATGACATGAGCAACGTTGGAAAAGGATTACATCTGTCACTGATAAAAATGCTATATTTATGCCTCACTATAATCCATTCATTGGTTTATGGACCAAAAATCCTTCAGGGAGTGTCACAAATACGCACGATGTTGCCAAGTGCTACATTTTGCATTTGGATCTTTGATTTATCTGACAGATGTGTACAATCACATCTAACAGCCAGACAACTCCCTATTTACTATACATCTGAGGAGGATCAAGAGGGCAAATTATTCCAGCTAAGGTCAGCATTAACTTGAGCTCAAAAATATTCCCTCCAGATCCACCTGTTTCAGAGAGCAACATGTTAATAAATTTTGTTATTCTTTTATTAATTCAGCCCATTTCCCATCCCCTTTTGGGGCTCTGCCATCACAGATGCAGAAGACATACAGATCCTCAATTAAGCACAGAGACCGCATTCAGCCCACGGAAAGAAAATTGAGGTTCTACTACAGTACATAGGAAGTTGAACATTGGTGACTATATGCATATGTGCTGTATATATAAATACACAGTAGTTCTTGGTTTCTTTAGAGTAAGTGTTATTTATTAAGAACCATGTGGAAAACACTCAAGTATTGATCATATTAAAAATCAATGTTAAATCAAATTAAATATTTCCTAGAAATGTGCTTTAAACACAGAAGCGTCTCCAGTTTCTCTTTGCCTTTCAAAAGAGCATGAAACACCTTACTTTCCTCACAAGCTACATATGTTGCAGAATGGCCAAACAGTGACTTTAGTCCTAATTCATGCCCACTGCCACTGCCCAGCTGTTCCAAATGTATGCAAGGGGTTACCTGCTCATTCCCACCCTCTTGTGCTCCCATGCAACAGCCCAGGAAGTTATAATCCTTGCATTCCTCTAAAACGCAGCTGTTTCATGCTCCTGTCAATATTGTGCACAAGATAGAGAGGAAAGGAGACGTGGTCCTGCCACTCTCAACCAACAGTGTTCAACAGGCAGGTGGTTGGGAACATACTAATAATAAAATTCTTCCTCTGGTGAATAGGCCTTTTAGATGCAGTCATTCTCAGCAGGGTGGATTTATCTGCTGGATCATAAGCCTTCACAGCTATTATGTCAGCTTCAGTTGTCCTAGATCTATGTTAAGGTTCCTTGGCCTGGAAGAAGGATGAAGGTGGAATTGGGGAATATCACTAGAAGCAGTTCATTGTTCATGAAAAATCCCTTATTAAAAGTAATGTATTTGTTAGAGCCATTTAAGTTAAGTTGCAAGTCTAAAGAGTTTAGAGATATTCCACAAAGGCTCACATGCATAGATGTCAAAGCCAAGGGGCCCACGCCACCATATTCACTCACACAGATTTGATATTTTTGTTGTCTGTGCCTGAGAAAGTAATAGCATTAATAGCTGTAACAACAGAAAACTGTGTCTCCCTCACAGCAAGTAAACAAACAATCTGTGCAAGTGAGCAAAAATTGCAATAACAGAAGCCTCATACCAATTAGAGAGTTTAGAACAAACTGCATCAGCAAAAATTCCTGTCAGGAAACTCCTTAAGGCTCACCTTGTGTTCTTTATAAGGATATTTTCCTCATTCAGCACCCTGAAATCTAAAGTCTATGGCAAAAATTTATACCTACTGTTCTTTTCTGAAGCGGAGTAAGTTGTACAGCAGGTGGTGTCTGACATCCTGACAATGATGTGATATTAGCTGCCCTGGGAAATGGCAACTTAAAATAAAACAAAAGCACAGAGGGACAAACAGATGGACACACTCACACAGACAGGCAAAGACTAATACACAAGACATTTAAGTTAAAGCTCTAGCCAGCTGTGGGAAGCTGAAAATTCTGCTTGGATGTTTCCATTTGAGCAGCTCTCTTAAAATTAGAGTACTTGGAAAACAGATGGGCCTTGAAGCAGGCCACAAAGGTAATCAGAATGGAGCTATAATGAATCAAACAGGGAAAGTGCATATCAGAGCTGAGAATCCATCATCAAGAAGACCCTGTCACGAGACCATTCTGATTTAAGGAAGAGGATTGTTGGCTTGTGGTATCACAAAGAGATAGGAGTGGTCTCAGAAATAGGTAGAACCCCCCCAAAAATATGTGTGTATATATAAAAATATATACACATATATATATATATATATACACATATATATACACATATATATACACACACACACACACACACCTCTGTTTATGGGGTGCCCTACAAGGATACAGCACTTCACAAACAGAGACAGTCATGGTCCCTACCCTGAGGAGCACACAATCTAATGAAGACAGACACATGAAACTAGCAAAACAAACAAAGTGATGACAATGGGACAGAGTCAACATGAAGATCAAAACTGGAAGACCGTGGAGAAGGAGGGGGCATTTAGCAGACAGGAAGGCTGTTCCACATATAGAGACATCTAGAAAGAATGCCTGAATGCTTAACACTTTGATAGCCTTCTCATCTGTAGTGCTTTATAGAAGCAGGAAAACGTTACTATGCCTGATTTACAAAGGGAGGTGTAGAAACTCACCTGAAGTCAGACACCAAGTCAATGGTAGAGCCAGAAATAGAACCCAGCTCTCTCAAGTCCTCATTTACCAGCCTATCTGCTGTACCACATTATCTCTTGAGATCAAAAGGAGGCAAAGGAAGCAACCTAAGAGTGTGAGGCAAAGTAGGAGGACATAAAACCAGAAATCTCAGCAGAGACAAAAAGAGATGGACATTTGCTCCTACTACTAGTAAAAGAGTGGAAACCACTGAAAGGATTCAAGGAATAGGATGGCACAGGTGACATGAACAGGTACCTGTAACAAATAAATACATTTAATTCTCTTGTGGCTCTCTGCAGCTGCATTTGATTAAGAAAAGACTCTTCTGTGTCCAGATGTTTAGTCTCATTGGCCTGTGCCATCAATGCTGAACAGCAATGCCCACTTTAAAGCTTCATAACAGTTTGAAGGCGCTGTTTTCCTGAGAAAGCAGAATGGTTCTGACAGTACTGTCTATTTAAGTGCACTTAATACCCTTCGTATACTCATAGATTTTAAGGCAAGACAGGATCATCATGAGCTAGTCTGACCTTCTGCACATCACAGGCCATAGAACCTGATCCACCTGCTCCTATAGTAGGCCCATAACCTTTGGCTGAGTTCCAGAAGCCCTCAACATCTTGATTTAAAAAAAAGACTGAGTTCCAGAGAGTCCACCACTTACCCTAGTTCAAATCAGCAAGTGACTGGTGCCCCATGCTGCAGCAGAAGGTGAGCTCCCCACCCCAATCCCTGCCAATCTGACCAGCAGGAAAACTCCTTCCTGACCTCAAATACGTTGATCAGTTAGACCCTGACCATGTGAGGGAGACCTACCAGCCAGCCACCTGGGAAAGAATTCTCTGTGGTAACTCAGAGCCCTCCCCCTCTAGTGTCATATCTCCAGCCACTGGAGATATTTGCTACCAGTGGTCACAGCTGGACCATATGCCACTGTAAAGAACCTCATCATATGTTCCCCTCCATAAATATATCAAGTCCTAACAGGATTTTCACAAGTAGTGGTTTTTGTATCCAGGGCCGGATCTAGGTTTTTTGCCTCCCCAAGCATGCATGCGCGCGCACACACATACACACACAAACACACACAGTCCGAAATGCCGCCCCTCAAATTGTGCTGCCCCAAGCTGATGCCTAGAGCTGGCCTTGTTTGCATCAGTTCTACCTCCTACTAAACCCTGTTCTGGTCAAGGTTTTTTGTTTTGTTTTGGACAACATTAAGAAAAAGGAAACCTAAGTGAAGTGTTGACCATTTTGTTTTCACAAAAGGCATATTGTACCGGGAAGCTGCCAATAATACATTTGTTGTGAAAGAAGAAAGGAAGCTCCTTTGTATAGTGTCTTTGGAAGTTTCCACTAACATATAAACAATAGTACCATGTTTCACATTTTATACCCATCTAGTGGAAGTTCAAGAGTCCTCTCCTTTTTAATTCAGCCAATCAAGGGCAGGCAGATGAAAAGACTGAAATAAATCATTCCCCTTCTCACAGTATTATTAGAGGACATTTTAAGTGCCACCTCTTGAAAAGTAGGCAATAGGGCCTTACAGTCCAAAACACTAGTTTGCAAGATCATGGTTAGTTTACTTTATCAGAAATGGTAAGAAAGGATGACACAGGCCACAAAAAGGCCAAATTCACTGCTGACGTAAGCTCGCACCACTTCACTGTTGCCAACAGATTTTATCTACATATGCCAACAGCACAGGGAGAGACTTCTCTGACAGGAAAGCAAAGATATCCAGTCAAGGGATTCTAATATCAAGGAGAATGATCCCATAGTGTGAATTACATTCTGTTGCTTGTTTTCGGTGCTAGAGGATTATATCAAAATCCTAGGATGCTACCTCAGAATTATAGTGGGGATGGAATGGCATGATGGCTTTTGAGTTCTGTGTATCTTTTGCCTCCATAAAAAAGTCCTTGTTTTTAATGGGACTATGGCCCAGCAACATTCACCCCATTTCCCCAATTAAAATGTTCCAGTCCTGGATTTTAAAAGCTGTGCACAGCTGTTCTAAATGGATTTACAGTAGGCTATGGTGACTGCTAGCCAAAACCTTGGAAACATTTTTAATTTAGCTATTTGGCCAAGCTCTAGCCTACTTGAAGTCTTTAAAAAACACACTGGCCCTCACTCTGAACTCATTACATTGAAGTAAGTCAGGAGCAAGTAAAAGGAATTTAGCGAAGGTACCCTACTGCAAAATGTGTGAAAGTGGAGTCAGAGTAAGGCCCAACGTTTTACCATTTGCACAGAGTTTTGGAGGATTTCTTAAAGTTTTATTCCAGGCTCCCAGCAGAGGCAGACAGACCCTCTGCTCTTTTGTGAGTTTAATGAAATTTAAAACATCTTTTTTTTCTATCCAGATGTGGTAAAAGATATGAACCTCTGCAGTGTTATGGCCAGATGCTGGCTGTCCCCTGAATGAATGTGCATAGAAGGGAAGTGTGCAAAGAGCTCTCACTAGCACACCTGCCAGGGACTATCCGGAATCCTTGCTAGTGCCAGCACAGGAGCTAATGGTCTAAATGGGCTTAGGAGAGTGCAAGGTGATAGTCCACTAGGAATGGAGCAGAGAGCATCTATGCAGCTAGGAGCATCACAATAAAGCAAGTAAATAATAAAATAGTTTTGTGCTATCACCCACAAGTTACGAGAAGGAAACACCTCGTGCAGCAGTGCCACAAGACCCTTAGAGATTTACAAGAAATTAAGTCTTGCATAATTCATTGACCACCTGAAATCTGGTTTCTCCCCAGAACAAGCTTTTCAGTTTTACTGCTGTTTGCTCGTCTGTTGCTTAGAGGTGGAAATTTAAAAAACTTGAGAGGTCACATAGGGCCACAGCCCAAGCTCAGGGACCCCCCCACCTCACAGGGCTCTAGAGACCAAGGTGCAGCCCGAGCCCAAATGTCTACACCGCAATTAAACAGCCCTTTAGCCCGAGCCCTGTGATCCTGAGTCAGCTGATACAGGCCAGCTTGGGGATTTTTGCAATGTAGACATATCCATAGTTAAAAAAAGCAGCAGAATGGCATTTTATGAGCCTCCATGTGATGAGTATTTTAATCATAAAGTCCTCTCCCTGCCTTCTTTAATGGCGGTACCTGCATTATATGAACCGTTTTTAGTGAACTTCCTGCTTGTGAAAGGTATTGCCTGGGAGATTGAAGTCCTATTATATAGCCACAGTAGTAGCAGTGGAATCTTTCCTCATGCTGCCAAGACAGCGTGCCTCAACCCTGTTCTAGAGAGTCCATCTCGGACAGTGGCATTGCAGTTTGCCTGGCCCATGTGTTACTTGGCCTCTCTGTTGCAACTGTTAACGTGCCACTTTGTGGTGATGGGTTTTATGATGTGGGCATTTATCTACTAGGAAGGAGACCAAGCCCCGCAATGTGTTTTACGTCGGACACATACATTCAAATGGTAACGATGTTTAGTAACTACTGATGGGATCAGAGTTTAAATTGGTGATTTAGGCATGAAGTGTTAGATGAACTCTGCCACTTACCTCAGCAGCTAAAGCTTCAGTCTCAGAACCTGGCAGACCGGTGTTCAGTTTTTCAACTCAACTGTTTCCCTTGGCATGTGGATGACTTAAATATTCTTAGCTTGATTCTCTTTTACACTAAGGCTGTTCATGCCATTCTTGGCAGCATAGCATAAAGGGCCCTTAGTGTAAATACAAAAAAAGGTCTCTTCTTCAGATGCATGAAGCACCTATCCATTGCTCTAGGCGGCATTGTTAATTGAGCTCCTCTACAGATATTTATGCAGAGCAGATTTTTTTTGGAGAATCTGCTGATGATTTGAGGTTCTTCCATGCTCGACTGCTTAATATGTAGGCATCATTGTTTCCTTTTAGCTATTTTGAGCCAATAGCTATTGAGAACCACGTACAGATACATAATCGAGACATGCAAGGTACTGAATTACTAATACATTGGGCTGGAGACTGGGATATTGTCTCCTATCAGACAAGACTATGGAAACTGAAACAGCACAATATTCAATGGCATTATCTTGTACGTGTTCAATAATTGAATGAAGAATTTACTGTGGCAGTTTATGAATCCTCCTTAGTTTTAACACACATGCTAAAATTGTATGTTTTCAAGTGTGTGTTTTCTTAGGGCTGTCTCAACAATGCATATTATGTGACCCATCAACGTAAGGGCAAGAACAGCAGCCAATTTATGCACGTTGCTGTCAGATAGGCTTGTTATGAAATGTCCATTGTAATTCAGCATTCGCTGAAATGTCAACATGTTGCTTTTTTAAGGGCTAGTGCCAGCCATAACTAGAGGCCTCATGGGCAAAAGAATGGCATAAATCTGCTGTCCTACAATATTTTATTTTGAAATCAGTGAGCAACAGCCAGTTCTAGTGATGTGGTGATTTCTTTTCTTGTCAATTATTTTTCAAAATAGCAAGATACTGTGTGTGTAATCAAGACCAATGACTAATTTTGAAGAACGAGTACATGGGAGGAAAATCAGAATCTGCAGTGAGCACCACTACAATCCAGAGCATATAAACCTGAGAATAGGACTGCACAGCAGCTGGGGATTGGTCAGCAGCTCTATGGAGTAGAGGCCCTGAAGTAGGATGTGATCCTGACAGTGAAGAAGGGTGGGACTTTGGAAAGGATCAAAGCTCTAAAGGCTATAGGACAGCAGGGGAGTAACCTCACAAAGACCCAGTGACAGAGAACAGCTCTTCCGGGTAGGGACATGAGCCAATTCCAAGCTTGAGAGAAGGAGAAAACATTGGTGTAAGATGCAGACCTGGAAGGGAGACAATGTAAAGGAGCTTGGGTAGAAGCTGGGCATCAGAAAGAGAATGTGGCACCTCAACATTCTTTCCAAAAATCTTTTATGTTGCAGTTACCTATGGCTGCAGCATGAATAATGCTTGGGCGCAATACACAGTAAGGGAGCATGGACAGGTGCAGGAAGCCACCATTCAGTTTGTAGCAGGTGTAAGGAATGGTCACAATAGCCATTCCCATCATCACAGAATGCTTAGCCCTTGCTACCTCCCAGGAACAATTCTCTCAGAAAAGGGGTGGGCAACTGACAGGGCTCAGACAGCCTTAATTCTCTCCCTTGCATTACAATACAGTCTTTAATTGCTATTTCCCCCCCATCAGATCCCTATCTCCTTGAGTTTGGATGTACTGGGGGACAGAATTAAAGTTGTACAGGTGACCACACAGAGGCATTTCCTGAATCTGAGTGCTTGAGTTTGCAAACAAAACATTCTTTTAATGTAGGGCTTTTTAAAATGCAATTTTGTATATAAAAAAGGCAAATCTCTTGTACTCTGATATATTCTAACTTGAAGGGACTATTCAACACATTGTAAGGCACGCATATTAGGGTCTGAAACTTTGTGCACATCAATATAAAAATCCAGGGAATAAGCCCTGACTCCCTGTCTGGGATTATGAACAAATGTTTTAGGATACAGATGTTTTGTTTATTATACAAAATTACATCAGTTATGCTTGGCAAAAACCAGAACAGCTACATTGATTGTGCTGAGCAAAGTGGTAAATTTAAAATTCAAATTCCTATTTCATGCCTGCTGAGTGTGTGTGAAATTTGAAGCCCAATAATGAAGTACATTTTATATTACAGAAACAAAAAAGTGAGAAAATAAGGCTTAATTTAAAAATAAGGAGGATGTTAAAGGTTTCCCATAAAAATGTTTTGAAGATTGCGTTAGATGGTGGGAGAGGAGAAGTATGCTTTGGTCCTCAATTTTGTGAAGGGCGGCAGGCTTGCTTGTACCCCTCTGCATTCTCATCCCTAACACACTAAGGGCAGGGATAGCGTATGCGAATCTTGGGGATAGCCTGTTGATTTTCTGGGAATGGGGATTGTATTTGTGGTCCAGCAGGTGCATCTACTGCTTCTACATAAGAACGGCCGTACCAGGTCAGACCAAAAGTCCACTAGCCCAGTATCTGTCTACCGACAGGGGCCAATGCCAGGTGCCCCAGAGGGAGCGAATCGAACAGGCAATGATCAAGTGATCTCTCTCCTGCCATCCATCTCCATCCTCTGATGAACAGAGGCTAGGGACACCATTCTTTACCCATCCTGGCTAATAGGCATTTATGGACTTCACCATGATGAATTTATCCAGTTCTCTTTTTAAACACTGTTATAGTCCTAGCCTTCACAACCTCCTCAGGTAAGGAGTTCCACAAGTTGACTGTGCGCTTGCGTGAAGAATTTCCTTTTATTTGTTTTAACTCGTTGCCTTATTAATTCATTGGGACCCCTAGTTCTTTGTATTATGGGAGATAGTAATAACTTTTACTTATTCCCACTTCTCCCACATCACTCATGATTTATTATACTTCTATCATATCATCCCCCCCTTAGTCATCCTCTTTCCAAGCTGAAAGAGACCTAGCCTCTAATCTCTACTCAATGGGAACCCTCTCCAAAACCCTAATCATTTAGTTTGCCCCTTTCTCTGATAACTTTTCTAGTGCCAGTATATCTTTTTTGAGGTGAGGAGAGACCACATCTGTACACAGTATTCGAGATGTGGGCGTACTATGGATTTATATAAGGGCAATAATATACTCTCAGTCTTATTCTCTAACATCCTGTTTGCTTTTTTGAACGCCTCTGCACACTGCATGGACATCTTCAGAGAACTATCCACGATGGCGCCAAGATCTTTTTCCTGACTCGTTGTAGCTAAATTAGCCCCCATCATATTGTATGTATAGTTGGGGTTATTTTTCCCCAATGTGCATTACTTTACATTTATCCACATTAAATTTCATTTGCCGTTTTGTTGCCCAACCACTTAGTTTTGTGAGATCTTTTTGAAGTTCTTCACAATCTGCTTTGGTCTTAACTATCTTAAGTAATTTAGTATCTTCTACAAACTCTGTTTACCCTTTTCTCCAGATCATTTATGAATCAATTGAATAGGATTGGTCCTAGGACTGACCCTTGGGGACCATCACTAGCACATGCCACCTGACTGGAATTCTCCTCTTCTGCGTACACCACAGTCCTCTAAAGAGGAGGAACCTCGGGTGAGGGATTCACCCCAGGCCGAGATTTCATGTAAGAGGCTGAATGTGCCAGCAGATGTACCTGTGAAATTAGGACAAAGAAGCAGCTTGAGGAGGTGAGCACTCATCTGTCCTCTCCAGACAGATCAGCAGCCAGCACTAGTGGTCGTCACATGAGCTGACCAGTGACATCACTTCTCCAGCAACATGCAGGACACTGTAAATGATGAGGACATATGGCGTGCGGGGAGAGGGAGTGATCATAGTTCTGGCTATTGTACAACTCTAGCACTGTGCCACTTGACAAAAGAAGGTTTAGGTAGGGACCCTTTAAATTCCTTTCCCGTGTAAGGCTCTGCGGGTGCTTTGCACTATTAGAAATGTTCATCAGTTCCTGGTTAGCCATGGTCAGTGTCCAGATCTCCCAGCCCCCTCATGGGTCACTCTGGGCTGGAGTTGTGGCAGAATGCCAGCGCCTGTGAGGAGAGCACAGGGATTGATGCCAGCGGTCTCACTCTTCCCTGAAGAGCTGCCAGGTGTTCAGTCAGCTTGGCTCTGTGCCACAGATCAGCCCATTTTTCTCCCTTTATGCCTTCAGTTTGCCTGTGCCATTGCCTGCATATATTATGTCATGCTCTGTCCCCACAACTGTTGTTCATGCACACAGCTGCAGAGCTGGTCGAGGACTGTGGGCCCAGCAGCAGATTATATTGTGATTTACCTCCAAAAAAATCATTATCTATAAACTAGATTTTCTCTTCTGGCCCTTCACATGGGGCCCATAGCCTTGCTCTGGCTCTTCTCTATCACCTACCTCTGCACCAGCAGGGGTGCTTAGCGTCCCTCTAATAATACCCTTTCCCCTCTCATACGATGAGGGCATCTGCCCACACAGACCTGACTATGATAGCCGACTGATGACTTTGCTTGCAGTGTGGGTGCTGAGTGCTGCAGATCAGAGGCATTTGCTTATCTGGTTCTGAAAACCTCAAATCCCTTCAGAGTGCTAGGCATGACTGGCTGAGCAGACAGAAGTCTCAAGCTCCACTGTGCTCACTCCTTAGCTCTTGATAGCACAGGATAAATAAAGTGCACATGAAAAGACATGAATAAGCATACCCTTCATTGTGCCAATGAGACTTTTAGCTCTGTCTCCTCCATTCAGCTTTACTCCTGCTACTAGGCAGGAATAACTTCTCATGCTTGCTTTCATGCAGGAACAGGTTCCCATGCTCACTGTCTTGCTAGTCACCTTTTCCCTTGTACTTACAGGCACAAACCTCCTTACTGGCAGAATCAGGTCCTTGATCTCATCAGGATTCCTCTTAGGCCACGTCTAGACTATGCGCCGTATCGGCGCGTTAAAATCGATTGCTCGGGGATCGATATATTGCATCTAATCTAGACGAGATATATCGATCCCTGAGCGTGCTTATATCGATTCCGGAACTCCACCAACCCCAACGGAGTTCCGGAATCGACATGGCGAGCCGCGGACATCAATCCCGTGCGGTGAGGACAGGTGAGTAAATCGATTTTAGATATTCGACTTCAGCTACGTTATTCACGTAGCTGAAATTGCATATCTAAAATCGATTTTACCCCGTAGTGTAGACCAGCCCTTAGACACTCTTACATACCCCTACACCCAGGCAGAACAGGTTTCCATTGCTTCTTCCTAGGATTCCTCCTTCACCTGACTGTTCCTGAATTCCTTTTATTGTTTTGAGGGGAAAGGATTAGGGAAGCTCCTCTTTCCTTGCACTTAATGCTAAACCTTAGCTTCTTTTGCACTATACAGATGACAGCTGAGGCAGAAAATGGTCTTCTAGCCTTCCACCTAGAACAAAGGTTCGTGCCCACAGGCAGTGTGCCTGGCCTTTGGTGTTTATTTTAAGAGAGCCTCTTAAGAGTTTAACATGTCAAACTGATGTGTACATTCACTGCATGTTCCTTAAAACATCCAGGAAGTGCACTGCATTGTTTAGAGAGAGGGAATTCTCTCAGTGTTCAAGGTTTGAAAAAGAAGGGTGAAGGAGACAGACATCACTACTGAAATAAGGCCACAAGCAGACTAAAACTGAATTTCGAAATCCCCTAATGAATGGGGTGCAAAGTCTCAGTTTGTAATTAAAATGACTTGGAGGTTGAGCAGATATTAATAATAGTTAAGTTTTGCCTAATTAAAACAAAATGCCTGATATACAATATCTTATTTTTAAAAACCTTTACCGCTGTGGCCTGGTATTGGTCTCTGCTGGAAGCAGGATATTTATCTATCTTAAGCATTTGAAGCCTGGCATCCACTGTAATATATAGACACCAAAAACCATTAAAAGAAGAATCGATTCTGTGTGGGTTGGGCAAATTGCAAGTATGTTTAAGGGACACCTGGGAGTAAGGATTTTAGGGAAGTTGCATGTAATCCATATTCCACTAGTCAATGTGTAGAAGGGGCATGTCTAGTTTGGTTGGAAGGGTATTGATCTTGTTGTCTGTTCATTGGTAATAAGAGCTAATGTTATCAATTAGTTGTGCTATTGTGAAGTGCCTCCAATGGTTTTGAGGACGTACACAGAATGGGTCCCAGCCTGTCTTTGACAGCAATATACAGTGTAATATTCACAATACTGTAAGGAATCAAGGAGCCAGTCAGGAAGTGCAGCAAGAACTAGACTGAGAAAAGGACAGAACCAAAACAAGTACACCATAAGATGAGCACATCATCAGTTTGTCAGCAATCATATGAATAGTTCATCTCCTACATCTCTATTTGGCTCCCACCCTCCACCTCCCTAAGATCCCTGAGGCCTCAGAGGAGCCTCTAGTAGTCTTGCCAAGTGCATGTGGGGGGGAGTGTAACTCATGCCAGCTCAGTATGGCACTCTGACCTTCTTTGGTGATGGGTAGGCCACAAAGGTAAAGGAGACTGCTATAGTCTGGGTTAGGTGAGGTGGGTCTCTTTGCTCAGTTAGTAACAGCTCATGTATTATGATGCAGGGGTCTCATATTAAATCCCTACTGTTGAGAGCGAACCCAATGTAAAGGAATTGCAAATAGTGACCCCTATGGGGAATTGAGCAGGGTGGACCTCTCAAGCTCCTGCTTATTTGGTTGATGCACTTGGGACCTTCTTAAGCTAAGGCTGCCCAGCTGGGGCTGTAATAGACTCACATACTTGTAAATTGAGCATAGAGGGAAACCTGTAAACACATTCAACCAGTGCATTAGCTGTGGACAAAACTACCGCTGAGAAAAATTCAAATGTCCAACCCTTAGGAAATATCAACATTTGTGTTTGCCTCACAATGAGAGACTTGACATTTCAAAAATATTTCCACCAAAAAAATTCCGAAAAATTTCAGTTCAGAAGTGTTGGGACATTTCACATCAAAATGTAATCTTGATATTCCTGAAATCAAAATGTTTCATTTTGGTCTGTTGAAATTATCCAAAATGCTTTATTGTCCCCAAGTCATTTCAACATTAAATTGCATTTGCCTATGAGACACAGCCTTATTACTACTGTAGTTCTGCTGCCCATTCTTTCCTATGGACCAGGTTCTCTAACTGGACAACCCCTCCCATTATGCACCCAGAGTTATGATGCTCAGTCAGATAAAAACGAACACATTGCCTTATGGGAGTTGTATATCTAGCCCCAGACACTTCTAGGTACTGGGCTTCCTGGCAGACCTATGTCTTTCATAAAGCAATATGCTATATTGTTTAGGGATCAGTTAAAAAACATGATTATTCCAATGGAACTTTTTTCTCCGCCCCCCCGCCCCCCCCAAAATCAGAATTTCTTGAGAAGTTTCAATTTTGCAGAAACTGCATTTTCCATGGGAAACTCATGCCAATGAAAAATTCCCCACCTGCTATACTGTCTAACATTGTTAAGCATTCAGCTGCCCTTGTGCCTAGTAGTGACAATTGCAGGTAGCCAGACACTCAACAGTTGACAAGGTTGTCTTAAAAAAATAGCAGATCTCTATATAAAAGGTAACAGCAAATAGGGACCTTCATAACAACATACAATCCTGCAACCCGAGGTCCTACACTGAGCTGGGTCTATACAAGTATTTTTGGTCTGGGTATCTCCTGGAATAACCACAAAAAATGGCATATAATGGAGGTGTGGGTTATCTCAAGAACGGGTGCGTCTCTGAGAAAGAAGAGGCATGTAGTCAGTTCAGTTCTTCATGGAAATCAAGCAGCAATCAAACCTAGGCAGGCCTGACAGCTGAATGATTAATTCTTTTCTCCCATCCCTGGAGGGGAGTCTTGGCAGTGGGATGTTGCTGAACCCATTTGTTTAGGACAGGGGTGAACCAAGCTGCTGTATTCAGCTTAAGGATTTAAACAGATTTAGTAGAGGGGCTGTGGGGAGATCTTTCTGCCCAGGTAATTCCTGCCTTGTCTCTCTTGCTTGACCATTCCCCTCTCTCATTCTGTTTACTTTACCTGGGGATAAGGAAGGAATCACATTTTGGTTCTCCTAAGCATCCCTTTGTGTACTGGAATTGGGTCTTAAACACTTTGCTATATACTAAAACACAGGACACTTTACCTCTTCTCTAGGCTGTTCTGAGGTGCTGCCCTTTGCGAAAGCAAGGTGTACCTGCCCCCCAAACACAGACAGCTGGTGTGCGCGCGCGCACAGTTACCGTTTTGTAGCCTGTTCTCCTGCAGAGAGAAATACCACAAGGTGAATTTTGCATTGTGTTTAAGGCTGAAAATTCACCACTAGTGCTAAGGAAAGTCATGAAGTCTTCTCCTTCACTTAAGCCATGGAAAATGCAGTCAGGAGTGCTTGCACTAGTTGTAGACCCCCTACATACCATGGAAAATGGCAGTGCTGTCCCCTCATAGGACAGCATAGAAAGGGGCAGGCCAGGGACAGAACCAGACTCTGCACTGATGCACATGTATTGGCCCCAGCACAGAGAGGTTGTGGCTGTACAGGCTGGAATAGCAGCCCCAGAGAAGGACTGCAAAGCAGCCTGCACACTGGCCTTGGGTTTAGGATCAGAATCAGGGTCTGTAAGAGTGGAGTGGATTTCACCCTAAAATTTGAGACACAGGAGCTTCCTTAAATTTTATGACAGGTTTCAGAGTAGCAGCCATGTAAGTTTGTATCTGCAAAAAGAACAGGAGTACTTGTGGCACCTTAGAGACTAACAACTTTATTTAAGCATAAACTTTCATGGACTAAAACTCACTTCATTGGATGCATGCAGTGGAAAATACAGTAGGAAGATATATATACATAGAGAGAGAACATGAAACAATGAGTGTTACCATACACACACTAATGAGAGTGATCAGTTAAGGTGAACTACTACCAGCAGGACAGAAAAAAAACAAACAAACAAACAAACAAAAAACAACTTTGTAGTGGTAATCAAAATGACTCATTTCCAGCAGTTGACCAGAAGGTGTGAGCAACTGTAGGCAGGGCGGTGTAGGTAGGTAAGTATAGTGGTCCACACAAGAGATCCATTGCCTGGACACTACAGTTCTAACAAGCAATGGTCACATAAACACCACCCTATACTGGTAACCTACTTACCTGCACGCCTCCAGCTTTCATCCAGACCACACCACTTGATCCATTATCTACATCCAAGCTCTATGATACAATCGCATTTGCTCCAACCCTCAGAGACAAACACTTACAAGATCTCAAGCGTTCATACAACTACAATACTCACCTGCTGAAGTGAAGAAACAGATTGACAGAGCCAGAAGAGTACCCAGAAGTCACTTACTACAGGACAGGCCCAACAAAGAAAGTAACAGAACCCCACTAGCTGTCAGCTTCAGGCCCCAACTAAAACCTTTCCAGAGCGTCATCAAGGATCTACAACCTATCCTGAAGGATGACCCATCACTCTCACAGATCTTGGGAGACAGGCCAGTCCTTGCTTAAAGACAGCCCCCCAACCTGAAGCAAATACTCACCAGTAACCACACAGCAAGAACACTAACCCAGGAACCTATCCCTTGGAACAAAGCCTGTTGCCAACTCTGTCCACATATCGATTCAGAGGACACCATCATAGGACCTAATCACATCAGCCACACCATCAGAGGCTCGTTCACCTGTACATCTACCAATATGATATATGCCATCATGTGCCAGTAATGCTCCTCTGCCATGTACATTGGCCAAACCAGACAGTCTCTACATAAAAGAATAAATGGACACAAATCAGACATCAAGAATTATAACATTCAAAAACCAGTTGTAGAACACTTCAGTCTCCTTGGTCACGCCATTACAGACCTAAAAGTCACAATATTACAACAAAAAACACTTCAAAACCAGACTCCAACGAGAGACTGCTGAACTGGAATTAATTTGCAAACTGGACACCATTAAATTAGGCTTGAATAAAGACTGGGAGTGGATGGGTGATTACACAAAATAAAACTATTTCCTCATGTTTATTTTTTCTCCCTACAGTTCCTCACACCTTCTTGTCAACTGCTGGAAATGGGCCATTTTGATTACCACTACAAAAAGCTCTCTCTCTCTTTTGCTGGTAATAGCTCACCTTAACTGACCACTCATTACAGCGTGTATGTTAACACTCATTGTTTCATGTTCTCTGTGTGTGATTTATAATCTTCCTACTTTATTTTCCACTGCATGCATCCAGTGAGTGGGTTTTAGCTCATGAAAGCTTATGCTCAAATAAATTTGTTAGTCTCTAAGGTGCCACAAGTACTCCTGTTCTTTTTTCTTGAATTTTATGAATAACTGGCTCCCTTCAAAGTCCTGCATCCCCTATGCTCATAGGGGACCTTCAGGTCTCCAGGATACCTCCACAAACAAATGTTCAACTCTGAAGACTAAATTTGGGCAATTTTTTATCCTATATTTTATAAGGTCTATTTTCAGATGTATACTTTGCATTTTATCAAGTGGTTTGGCCTAAAACTAGAATCAGAGAAATTCAATTAACTGGAAGTTCTGCATCCACACACATGCCCCTTACAAAAGTACTGAACTGTTCTTGCTACTGCTTCCTGAAATAATACTAACACCCCCACCCTGATTGTACTTTAAAATGAAAAAGGAATAGCTTACAGATATTAATTTAGTGAATACTCTTGCTTAATCTGGTATTTAGGTTGAGTGTAAACATCAGTAACCTAATGAATAACAAACCTTACATCAAAAAGCAAAGATTAGAAACCCAGAAATTCAGAATTAAGATTAAATTGAAAAAAGGCCACCAAATAATTGATACTAAAACTAAAATGCACTCAAACCACCGTAACTCGGCCACAGAAGCAATGATGTGGAAAACTTCAGAAACTCTGAAACAACCTCATCTAGCCACAAAAATTTAATCTAATCAGTTACTGAAAAAACTTGGATATGTTTTACTTAACTACTGTAGTCTAGTTGCACCAACCATTGATTGATTTACATATACATACACAAACACACAGTTACAGTTTTAAGTCCTCACTTATAAGAAAAAAAGTTACAACAACACAGCACGTTAATTGCTCATGGACTTGGAAAGTGGTGCTGTTGCTGACAAGTAACATGCTCTGCACGCAACTCATCTCATATTTGGAAAAGATAAGCCTAAATACAACAAAAACAAAAAAACAACAAAAAAAAAAAAGCAAAAATTCCTGCAGCTTTAAATTAGAGGAAATCTGCATCCGTCTGCAATTTCACTTCCCTGTGCAGCTGGGAATGAGGTCTGGGCATTGTCAGTCACTGAAACCAATCCAAGAGGGACTATAATTACCCATACCCAACTGCTCAGTCAAAAGCCAAAGTCTCTGAATAATGTTATCTGTTTAATTACCTGCAGGTTTCTACCTGTCTTCAAGGGACTGTTTTATCAAGTCTCTATACACAAATACTAGAGCTAAAGTTCATGCAGTGTTAAGGGAACAGCTTGGTGAAAGTGATAATTTCTGCTTTCCTGAAATTTTTAAAAATATAGTTTTCAATGGCAGAAGCTGTTTTTCTCTACTAAAAAAGGGCAAATCTCAGGTTTAAAGATTCCATTCAGATAAGTACCCAAAAATTCAGATGCTCATCTGTACTTTATCTAAAGTACCTGAACTTCTTGATTCTGCCAAGTTAGGCAGAAAGTGTGATAAGAACACTCTCTTCCATGAAATTTCCAATATGCCTGCTTATTACTGGATCAGAGGTAACACATGAGAATCCTTCCTTGGAGTACTTTGCATTTCTTGAACTAAGGCCAGGTCTACACTGCGACTTTAAATCGGTTTAATGGCCGATATACCGATTTAACGCTGTATCCGTTCACACGACGTCGTCATTAATATCGAGTTTTAAAACGGCTCCTTAAATCGATTCTGAACTCTCCCAAATGAGAGGAGTTGCGCTTAAATCGGATGGGGAGTGATAACTCGGCATTAGGTTCATGTGGACGGGAAATCGACGTTATTGCTTCGGCGCTGGCATCAAGAGTGCAGCACTGAACCGCTTCTGACACGCAATCTGAACTCGGATTGCAGCGGCAGGTAAACAGGAAAGCCCCGCGAACTTTGAATTACATTTCCTGTATGCCCAGCGTGGGCTCTGATCGCACGGCTGGGCAATCAGTGAAATCGAAAAAGATCCAGGCAGATAGGACCGTACGGAGGATACTAGGTCTGATCGCTGTATGGGAGACAAATCTGTGTATGTAGCTCCGTACGAACACGAATGCCAGCTTAAAAAACTCCAGATACACAGCGCGACAGAGAAAACCAACTCAATGCACCTCATGAGGGAGGAGGGGTACTGAGGACTCCAGCTTATCCACAGTCACAGCAGTCTCTGAAATTATTTGCATTCTTGGCTGAGTCCCAAGTCTGTTAGGTTCAAACACAGTTGTCTGGCCGTTTAGTAGTTCATGGTAACAGCTCCTCAGTTTATTTCCCCACACCACGTGAAAAAAAGGGAAAGTTGCTTTGCTTATGCGTTTGTCATGCACTCTCGGCGAAAAGTGCGGGGCCCACAGGGTTTGTCTTGCTGCCTTCATCAAGGGAGGGGTGAGGCCTGTTAACCAGCACCACCGGGGCAGTGTTTTTCTGGCCCATTCAGGCACTGTGCTCTTCACACGGAATGGGAAACTATGGGATAGCTGCAGGAACAGCTACCCACAGTGCACCGCTCCTGAAATCGATGGTAGCTTTGGACCATGGACGCAAACAATCGATTTCGGGATCCCACTGTGGACGCGCTAAACTGATTTTATTAGATCTGTTTTGTAATATCGGTTTAAGCTAATTCGAAATAATCGTGCAGTGTAGATGTACCCTAAGAGTGCCAATCTGCAACACCTGAGGAGCAGAAGCTGCAAAGGAGGAGTTAATGCTGGATTGATTGAGAACCTGCCCCCCCCCAATAGGAAAAGGAACATGAACATGCCAAACAGTGTTTCAGCTCCAATAGCATGAGACAAATGGAAGGAAGCACCTGAGCCTCACTTCTCCAAAAAGCGATAGTAACACAGAACTTTAAAAAAATCAGCTTACAGGTAGCCTGATACCCATATAGCCTGAGTCCATGTTTGTACTTTTTTTAAAATTCAAAGTGTTAATGAGTCAGAACCATGTTTCCCTTTGTAGGGTGTGGAAAGGTGTGGGAAGAGATAAGAGCTGCAAAAAGTCACTAAAAAGTGAACTGTGCAATTGACACATGAAATCCAAGGACACAGCCCTAATTATCTACCATAATAGGGAACAGCAGTTGTCAGAGCTGCTTAACAATTTAACGTACTAACTTAGGGCTAAATCCCACTTGCCTTAGAATCATAAAAGATTAGGGTTGGAAGAGACCTCAGGAGGTCATCTAGTCCAACCCCCTGCTCAAAGCAGGACTAACTCCAACTAAAGCCTTTCCAAGTAAGCAGTCCTACTGGGTAAACAGCTTGGATCAGGCAGGCCTTGTTAACACACACACCTTGTACCCTTTTAACTTTCCCCACTATAGTTAAAGCAGCACAGCCCTGTGACAGGGTCCACTCACCACTAGAGTGCCTCCTCCTGGCTGCACTGGAGATTAGCTCTTTCCAGGTTTGACACCCACTTCTGTTGCTCATTCACAGGCCCTGCTGCCTCTCTCTGTGAGACAGGATGCTCTTTCTTCACAGCTTGGCCCTCCAGCCATTTCACTGTAGTCCTCCCCTTACAGGGTACTAAAGTCCCACTGGACAACTGTCCTAGGCAGTTCTCTGCTTCACTGTCTGGTCTGTGCCACTTCCCCAGCAGCTGGTAGGGGAACCAAGGCCTATCCATTACTCTGGGTTCTAGCCAGGGATCTCACAAACAGCAGCCAAGGTCTGCACAGTCCCAAACATGGCTACTATTTCCCTAGACTGCTCCTGGTTTGTCTCTGTCAGACTCTTTCTCCACCCTTCTCTGGGTATGCTTTTCCTTCAGCGCCAGGACCACAGGGCTTCTGTTCTCCCCAAGTTTCCTCCTTTCCCTCTCTCAGGCTGGAGAGCAACTGCAGCTCCCTCTATTCTCAGCTTCCTAGTGCTGCACCAACTCAGCCTCTGGGTTCTATCTACTGTTAGGGCTTGCCTAGCTGGCCTCATTCTCCCCCAGGTGCAACCTATCAGATTAATTAGCCCCTTCCATGCTATCTTTACCTTTCCAGGGGCAGGGTGGAGTGAATGCCTCATCACAACCTCCCTAGTGTGAATGTAGTTGTATTGGCATAGCTATTCTCATAAGGGAAGGGGAATAAACTACAGTATTCTGGTTTAAGCACCTTTTCACTGGTATTGCTGCATCCACAGTAGGGGTTGTATTGGTATAACTATATCTGTAAACAAATCACACCCATAACTGAAATAGTTACATTGGTTGGTACAAAACCTGTGTAGGCCAGGCCTAAGATAAGCAGGATTTTGCTCTTGCATTGTTTTTTCATAGGTAATATGCACCCTACTTTGAACTAGCACAGGTAGATTCTGGCTCCTTCTATGTTGCTTTAGACTTCATCCTATTTTTTTGGGAGTTTGCAAAAGTTACAAACAGAAGAGGAGAATGGAACAACCTGAAAAAAACAAAACTCATTTTTTGTTTACGAGAGTTTTAACTGACTACAAAGTTCATACAAATGTAAAGATCAAAGCTGCTTCCACTGAAATCCATGGTAAACTTCTATTGACTTCAGTGGGATCAGGACTGTTCCCTTAGTTATCACAATGTATGTAGAGCCATATTGTGGCTGACTTTTGTGGAGATGCACAAAGACCCTACTGTCCACCCTCTTCGTGGACAGCATAAGGACCAGCTCCAGCTGCATTCTTTGTGCTCAGAGGAATGGAAGGACTGTTTCCTATGTACCCCAAAGAGGAAAGGAGGCCTGCCCCCATCCTCACCAGCCCAATGGGGGAGAGTGCAGATGGCGCACTGCCATATGCATCAGTGAGCTCAGGGAAAGATTGTTTGTGCCTCTAGAACAGTGAGTTTTCAAACTTCTTGACCTGAGCCCCTCCTTTGAGTTACAATGTTTGGTTGCGCCCCCTCAACCCAGATCAAAAAAAAGACACAATACCTGCCCCTCCTTCCTCAGGTTTTCAGGGTGGAGAGAGGCATGTGCGATTGTCTCTGGGAGTGGACTAGTGCTGGGTGCTGCTGAGACTGCCAGAAGCAGAAATAGGCATGACCACAGCGGATGTTGACACTGACCCACAGGCTGGTGGCCTGCTGAGGTGAATCGGGGGTGGTGATGGTGCTCCCTCCCTGAGCCCTGCACGCTGGCCCAAACCACCTGCTCATTCCTTCCCTTCTCCAGAACATCCTCCTCACCACCCTAAGGAGGCATGCCCTACAGTTTTAAAGCCTTTGCTTTAGGAGGTGTAATTCATCCCCTGATCTTCCCTTGGGGGTGGTGAAATTTAGTGGCATTCCCAGCACAAGGCAGTGCCTTAAGGAATGACATAGCTCATAGAAAATAATGGAAATGAAAAACAAAGCATGAAGTAAACCCACTTTGGCCTATTTTGTATTCATTCCCTTTCAAAGGAATAAGAGTAAGCACAAATATAATTACTGTAAGAAAAGACAGACTATACGGGAGGAGTAAGCATAGAGATAAGAGGTTAAGTGTTTAAGGCATTTGAGTGAGAGTCACCTGTAGACATGCCATTTTGGGAACATCTTTCTATCACCCTGTGAATATATCCTGCCTTGCTTGTGAGAATGCGTCCATGTCTTGACAGAGGTTTATGTTTGCAGAGCATCATGTTAGCAAATGTTTCCAGTGGTCTCTCTGGAATGTTTAAACGCTCAGCAAACATCTGCATAATGCCGTCTGAGGCCCTTCCAAAGTGCTGTGTTGGTTATGCTGAGACCCTGAAGGGGTCAATAAACGTGTAGAAGAAAACAAACCAAAACCAAAAAACTACAATGACAAAACCATTACACAAAGTGTAACCTATGCTGTAACATTTCATGTTACATTTCGCTGTAAAACAAACTACAGAAATGAGCCGCACTGGCTTGAGGCACATGGCGACAGCCAAGAAATTTGTGTTTTCTTTCATGGTGCAATGGAACTTACCTCTCTATTATGGAATCCTTTATTCTTCTACCCAAAGGAATTTGATATTGTTATTTTCAAGTAGAGTACTTCCAAATTTTTGAAATTAAAACAATTTGAGGTGGACCGAACCCCAATCTGTTCTTATGCATGGGCAAAGGATTCTCTTGTGAACTCTCGGGCCACTGAGGAAGTAATTGCCTTTGCAGGAAGAGGTGTATGGGACCTTCACCTGTGACTGGTGGTGCCAACATGAAGCTGTCAGTCAGCATGGAACTCCGAGTAGGTAGCTCCTTCATTCCACCCCAGCCTGCCACTCAGGTCAGCGTTCCAGGGCCCTACCACTACTGGACATTAGGGGAGACGTTAGCACCCCCAATTGTTGCCATATATTCCAGCTGGGATGGAAGCAGTGTGAGGGAGAGGCATCACAGATTCTCCAAATGAGGGGGCCGGGCAGCCCAATGTAGTTATGTGGTAGCTGCTATGGGGCACATGCATGTTTCCCCCATAGGTGTATACTGTTAATGATAAATAAAAGCAAATGTCTTTTATACATTTCCCTCAGAGGCACCGACTTTCTAATGTGCTGGGGGAACTCCCCCTGGCTCCACCTAGGGGCGGCTCTAGGCATTTTGACGCCCCAAGCACGGCAGGCAGGCTGCCTTCAGTGACATGCCTGTGGAGGGTCCGCTGGTCCCACAGCTTTGGTGGACCTCCCGCAGGCGCCACCGAAAGCAGCCTGCCTGCCGCCATCACGGCGACCGGCAAAGCGCCCCCAGTGGCTTGTGGCCCCAAGCACGTGCTTGGTGTCCTGGTGCCTGGAGCCGCCCCTGACTCCACTCCAGGCTCCACCTCCACTCCACCCTTTGCCACCAAAACCCAACTCCCGCCCTGCCTCTTCCTGCCCCCGCTCCCGAGTGCACCCCGCCCTCACTCCTCTCCCCTTCCCCCCAGCACCTCCTGCATGCTGCTGAACAGCTGATCACCGGTACATGGGAGGTGCTGGGGTGTGTGGGGGGAGGTGCTGATTGGCGGGGCTTCCAGTGGGTGGGAGATGCTGGGAGGAGAGGAGAGGAGCTGATTGGAGGGGTTGCCGATGGGTGCTCAGCACCCACAGTTTTTTTACTGTGGGTGCTCCAGGGCTGGAGCTCCCACAGAGTTGGCGCCTATGGTTTCCCTCCCTCAAATATATCCATAACCTGTACCAAATCTTTGATATCTTCATCCTCCTCACCGATGTAAAGCATTATTTACCTATTGGCCACATTACTGGTCTTGCTATATGAAGAAACATCTCTGCATTCACTTTAGGTGCTTTCTTTGTAGCTCCCATGGTAGGTAGAAAGAATTCAAAATATTGTATTGTTGAGAGGTGTCCTTGTGAGTTTATTGGAGATGGAGGAAGTCATTTCCACATCTTTGGCTTGATACAGCATCTGACACCATATAGTGTTCTCTGCGTGCTCAAGAGCTGGATTTGTCAGAGGGGAAAGGGCAGCTCCTTTACTAACTACACATACCCTCACCTCAGTCTGTGGCTCCTCAGATTTCTGGAATTATCTGGTTCATGCTAAAGAAATCAAATATTAGTATAGCCACTCCAATAAGAACCTCATTTTGATTGCATAGTTGCACCCATGCTAAGTGGGAGCAAGATAACAACCTTCACATGGTGTTTCTGTTAAATGCTGGTGTTTTTTGTGCTCTATGTTTTGTGCAAAACCACCAACACACCAATGTCGTCAGTTGGCCACTGGGTGTCCTTTTATTGACCTCCCAGTGAACATAGCAATGATAATACTTCCTCAAACCGCCCTTTCGAGGACCAAAAAAGAACAGTTGGGCCAGTCCTCCAAATATACCATCTTAACGTAGAAGAGATGTCCAGGTAAAAAGAGGATTACCTCTCTAGAAGCCTCAAAGACCATCACCTTGACATTGTGGCCCTCCAAGAAACACACATAAAAGGAGAAGATAAAGCTGCCAGACATAAAATCTATGGCTATACCAAAATCGCTGGTGTCAACCAGGGCTGTCCCTAGCCATTTTGGTGCCCTATGCTGTGCGGGGCCCCAGGCATCCATGGGAGTAGGGCTGGCCCCAGGCTTGGGAGGCGGGGGGAAACCGCCCCCCAGCACGAGCCAGCAGAGCGGAGCAGGTTGGGGCCAGATCACTCCACTTCCTGCCATCCAGTGGGTGCAGAGCAGGACCAACCCTGCACTCACAGGGCGGTAAGAAGTGGAGCGACCCGGACCCAGCTCTTGGGGCTTGGGAGGCAGAGGGGAACCACCCTCCAGCACTCACCTGCGGCGTGGCTGGGAGCTGGCGGCGCAGAGAGGGCTGGGGCCAGGTTGCTCCACTTCCCACCGACGGTGAGTGCAGAGTGCCCAACCCCTGCTGCAGTCCTCAGGGGAAGGGCTGCAGTGGGGGCAGGTCTGAGGTGGAGCATGGGCAGGAAGAGGCGAGGCAGAGCAGAGGCAGGCTAGGGCAGAGCAGGGGCGGGGGCTTTGGGGAAGGGGTGGAGTGGGAGTGGTGCTAGGGCAGAGCAGGGGTGGAAAAATGTGGGGCAGGAGCCATGGGGACCCCTTTCACATAGCAAGCCTCTGAGTGCGACCCCTCCTTATAAATTAAAAACACCTTTTTATATATTTAACACAATTATAAATGCTGGAGGCAAGGCAGGATTTGGGATGGAGGCTGGCAGCTTGCAACCCTCTCCCATGTAATAACCTTGCGACCCCCTGAGGGGTCCTGACCCCCCGTTTGAGAACCCCTGGTGTATGGGTAGGGACAGCCCTGCTGTCAAGCATCCAAAAAATGGGCTAGCAGCGTACATGCAAAATGGATTAGAGCAGGGGTAGGCAACCTATGGCACATGTCCCAAAGGCGGCATGTGAACTGATTTTCAGTGGCACTCACACTGCCCGGGTCCTGGCCACCGGTCTGGGGGGCTCTGCATTTTAATTTAATTTTAAATGAAGCTTCTTAAACATTTTAAAAACCTTGTTTACTTTATATACAATAATAGTTTAGTTATATATTATAGACTTATAGAAAGAGACCTTCTAAAACATTAAAATATATTACTGGCATGCAAAACTTTAAATAAGAGTGAATAAATGAAGACTCAGCACATCATCTTTGAAAGGTTGCTGACCCCTGGATTAGAGGATGTTGGACATTTTGGAAGAATCATTGACCAGTGGAAGAGAGATCAACATAGTTAGAATTAGGAACATCATTTTGTAAACATATACAAGCCACCTAACATCATGTGGCCTGATCCCATCTTCCCTTCCTTCCTCATCTAGCCATCTACAAGCTGATTTCACAGCCATCACGAAGACTGGGGATACTGCTCAAATGACACAGCCAGGAAGTAGATCACAGAATGGGTCTCCTTTGAAGACTCCACCTGCTCAATGATCCAAAACAATCTGGATCTTTTCGGTCTGCAAGGTGGACAATGGATCAAAACCCTGACCTGTGTTTTGTGACCTGTAATAATGCAGGTGTCCCACTGGCCACAACAAGAACCATCCTGAGCCACTTCCTGCATAGCCAACATCGCCCAGTCGTCCTCCCACATTGGCCTGGAAGTGTCTCTTCTGCAGTCTTGGCAGACAAGATTACATGCCAGGAGGTCCGCAGGAACACTGCAGAAACCTGAACAATGCCGAGAGAATCCCTACTCTCTTCCACATATTCTGTTGAGGAGATCAGTGTTGCACTGGTGGAAACAAAAGCTGGAAGCTGCAGGGGTTGATGGCATTCATCCAGAGTTTCTCCAGAATCTGGGGAGACGGGGATGGGAATGGCTGGTGGTGCTTTTTACTGCCATGCATAGAACAGAAGAAGCGCCAAAAGTTGGTGACAGGCAACAGTAGTTGCCCTAGTGAGGCTGTCATAAACAGATAGCTAAGGGTTAATGTTTCTTTTACCTGTAAAGGGTTAACAAAGGGAACCAAACACCTGACAAGGACCAATCAGGAAACCGGATTTTTCAAAGCTTAAGGAGGGAATTGTTGGGTGTTTCTTGGTCTTGGGTCTTTGTCTGTTCTTGCTCTCTCAGCTATGAGAGGATCTATTTCCAGTCCTTCTAATCTTCTGTTTCCCAGTTGTAACTACAAAGGTAGCAAAAGTGTAGTCTTTTAAATGGTTTTGCTGTATTTGCATCTGTGTATCTGGCTGGTGGAGTCTTTGTGTGTTTGGCTATAAGTACTTTAAATTGTATTGTTTTTGGGTAAGGCTGTTTATCCCTTTTCTATTGTTTATTCAGTTTCTATAAGTTGAAAGCCCTGTGTCATATCATCTAGGTTACAGAGAACTGTTATTCTATTCTTTCTTTCTTTTTTTATTAAAAGTTTTCTTTTTAAGACTTGTTTGAGTTTTTTCTCTCTGGGTAGGCTAAGGAATGAAGGGGAGGGAAATTCTCTTTGTGTTAGATCTACGGAGGGTGAATCTCTGCAGCACCAGGGAATTCGTGGGAGGGGGAAGAGAGAGAGAATCTTTTCTGTTTCCTTGTATTTGGTTGTCTCTTTGTGCAAGAGAAGAAACATGCTTCTTGGTATTGTGATGTAAAGAGGTTGCATCAGTAACTCTCAGGTTAGCCCAGAGAGGAAATTCTGGGTGGGAGAGAGGTGGGGGGAATGGTTTATTTCCCTTTCTTAGGAGACTCAGGGCATCTGAGTCTTGGGGTCCCACAGGGAAGTTTTGGGGGACCCAAGTGTACCAGGCACTGAAATTCCTGGTTGGTGGCAGCATATCAGATCTAAGTTGGTAATTAAGCTTAGAGGCTTTCATGCTGGTACCCAATCTTTGGGATGCTAAGGTCCAGATTTGGGAATTATACCATGACAGAGGCCTGAGAAACCGCCAGAGGATGCAGCCAGCTACCTCTCTCCTCTCAACCACCAGCAAGCTCATGGAATGGGTGCTGCTCCACCGTCTGTCTGATATTATTGAAATCATCCTCCCAATGGAGCAGGCAGGATTTTGCCAGAAAAGGAACTGCTGGGACCAAGTAGCTTCAATTACCAGCTACACTGAAGCAGGATTCCAACATAAGTTGAAGACAGGAAATGCCCTTGTAGATCTGTCCTCGGGATATGACACTGTCGGGAGACAGGGCCTCCTCCTCAAGGTCTCCCACGTCATTCACCACCGATGAATGATCCACCACTTGGTGGAAATGACTGGGGACTGCTGCTTTAAGGTACCCCTTAATGGCCACATCAGTAGACCAAGAACTTTTAGCTTGGGCATCCCTCAGGGCTCTGTCCTGGCCCCAATACTTTTTAATTCATACACCACAGATATACCAGCAATGGAATCAAGGAAATTCATGTATCTGGATAATATTGCCCTATCTATTCAGCATACAAGCTTCCATACCGTCAGCTGCACCCTAACCTGAGATCTTAGCACAATGGCTGATTATTTCCAATGCTGGAAATTTAGGTCTGATCCAAAAAACCCATGGTAACTGCTTTCCACCTGAACAATAACATGGCTAATACCAAACTTGATGTGTAGTTCTGTGGTGAGAGTGTCATCCAGAAAGCTAATCCAAAGTATCTTCTCATTACACTGGACTGGTGTTTGACCTTTCAACAACACCTTGAGAACACTTGCAATAAGGTCAGGTCTTGTGTCATGCTTATCAGAAAATTGTCTGGAACATCATGGGGCTCTAGTCCAGAACCTTACAAACTGCAACAATTGTTTTGGTATATTCTACAGCTGAAGATTGTGTACCAGTGTGGTCTCATAGCAGTCACACTAAACTCCTTGACACTCAACTCAATAATGCTATGCGCATAGTGTCAGGGATGCTCAAATCTACTCCAGTTGACTGGCTCCCAATCCTATCACACATCCAGCCTCCACAGATTAGAAGAGCTGCTCAGGCATCTCGCTTTCTTAATCATGTCAATGTGAATACAAGGCTTTCACTGCACCATGACATGGAGAACCTTCCAAAAATGAGATTAAAATCTCACAATCCTCTGCAGAACCGTATCAAGATCCTTACTCCCAACTTCAACGTGGAGGCTCAATGGAGAGTCACATGGAGCACTTCAACCACTCAGAACAAACAACTCATCGTTAATCCTGTTGAGGAACCACCTGGTTTTGATTTATGTCTGAAAGACTGGTGCAGATTGAATCGCATCAGGACATCTCATGTGAGATATGGACAAACCCCCTTTAAATGAAAAATGAGGCAAACACCTGTATGCAACTGTGGTCACCAGGCACAAACGACAGAGCACATCCTATCTGAATGTTCCCTTCATTCTTTTGCTGGGAGCCTGAAGGACATTCACCAGCTCACTGCTGCGGCAATGTGCTCACTATCAAATGTAGACATAAATTTGTAGTTGTTGCTACCTACCCAAGTCATACGAAAGAAGATCCATGCTAAGTAAAGTAACACGGTGTTTATCACTGCACAGTTTACACAGACAGATGAGCCCAGGAATCACAAACAAACCTCCACTAACTGATTAAGTTCAGTGCTTGGTCAGCAGTTAGTCTACACAGCCAGATACAGGGGAATTTCTACTGAAAACAAGTCAATTTCCACACAAAAAAGAGCTCATGCTATCATTTCCCTGTGCCAGCCCAGAGAGTGGGTTAAAGATCCTTCATTCCAACAGGACTTTTTGCCTTCCTCTGCAGCATGGGGCACTTGCAGGTTTAAACTAGTGTAACTGGTGGATTATCTGTAACTTGAAGTCTTTAAATCATGATTTGAGCAATTCAGTAACTCAGCCAGAGGTTAGGGGTCTGTGACAGCCAGGAGTGGGTGGGTGAGGTTCTGTGACTTGCAATGTGCAGGAGGTCAGACTAGAAGATCATGATGGTGCCTTCTGGCCTTAAAGTCTATGAGTCTGATAGCAACACTATCCCTATATGGAGGGCTTGCAGATTTCCAGGCTCCAGTTGAGCCTGTTTTCAGCAGGTAGAAGGAACTTCTGCAGACTGCTTTTAGACCAGCTCTACGCTAAAAGTTAGGATGACCCAGGTGGGTCACTCAGGGGTGTGAAAATTAATCCCTTCCTCTGAGTGATGTATTTAAGATGACATAACCCCTAGCTACTGCCTTCTCAAGGAGGTAGATTAACTACAGGGGCAGGAGACCCTCTCCCATCACCGTTTACACTGAAATACTGCAGCTGTGTCCCTGTAGTGGTTTAATTGTAGACATAGCCTAGACCTCAGACTTGGGATTAAAGCCTTTCGATTTTTATCTTTTTCATGTAAATATATTGGCCTCCTTTCATTACTTTGATGATTGCAACAGGAAGTTCTCTTTCTGAAGCCACAGAAATAAGTTTAAAACTAGGGTTACTTGTTTTCAAAGAGGAGGGTTGGAGGATGAATCTACAGTAATAAGAGCCAATCTCAACAACAAAAAAATGGTGTGTCTTTTCTTTGCTCAGTTAACATCAGATTTACTCCTGTGTAATTCTGTTGACTTCAGTGGAGTCACTTCAGATTCATTCTGAGGTAAAAAAGGAATCAGCCCCGCAACAGGCTTTGGTACAAAGCATTTTGTGTAAGTAGGAAGAGGAAGCTCTTTTCTAGGGAAAAAGGCTGTACATTTACTATCTTTCCTGCCTAAGAAGAAAATCCTCTTAAGTTCAGGTGACACAAAAGGAAGTTCTATAAATGAGGAATTTTATATTCTATGAGGTCTGCTGGATTTCTTGATCTGAAGCTAAGAGTAAATCAGCATCACAATCAAGGCATCCAGAGATCCGGTTGGCAGCAATTAGTTTCTTACTGAGTTTGAAAGATGAGCTATTACATTTAGAGTTATCCATGGCTTATGAGATAACACATACTGGATAACTGTTAGAGAAATTGCTTAAAGGCAGGACTGTGAAATGACTGGTTTTTCATTTTACCCGGACTTGTTCATGAAAACTGATACTCACAGGTACAAACAAATTTGACACATGGCAACATTATCTCCCAGACTTTCATGGTGAAAACATCAAAATTCTACCCATGTGGAAAATCTCAATTTCAGGATTTAGACTGTAAGAGCTTCAAGACAGGACTGTCTTGCTCGCTCTGACTTGTATAGCTCCAACTGGCATTAAGCAAGTAACCGAACAGACAAAGAAATTTCCCATTTTCACAGCTTTTTGTTGAAAACAGAATTTTCAGCCTGGGAGCAGCTCTCATGCATACTAGCTGTGAACGGTGTCCAAAGGACCAGACCCCCAGTTGAGCATAATGCACTTGACCACTCCCAGCATACCCCTTACACAGAAGGATGCAGAGAGACTTGTCCAGGAACCAGCTACAATTGCTCTGTGCCCACTGAAGACTCCCCATGCCAGAGGAGTCCCCAGCAGGGTGGATAGGGCCAGATTCAATCTCCTTTGTGCCACCAGATTGGTGCAGAGAGGCTGGAGTAAAGAAGTATAGCTGGTCCTACATGTGTGAATGAATATGGAGACTTGTGCTCATTCTCCCGCATAGGACTCCCCAAACCATGGATTTTCAGTAGCCTCACCGATTTCTCCTTTTCCATCCTTCATGTAGGGACCATTCTAGAAAAGTCAGAACAGAACAATGCTGAATAGAATACAGATGGGTGACAGTGTAACCAGAGAACAGGTGCCAGTCTCGCAGGGTATCTGCATCCATGGACCAGGCAGCTGCTATGAAAGGAAGGAGGTTAAAAAGACAAACTCTCTGAATTATACTAGTTGCAGCAATAAAACATCTTCCCGCTGAGTAAACCTCAAGTAACCAGTGAGTTTGTTTGGCACTATTGTAATTTATTCAGGTTCAACACACCCTGCCACCTCATAGATGATTCAATGACCTTTCTTGTCAGCAGGAGAAATGGATACTGATGCCTGAAGTGATTCTGGTGTGAATTATGTACACTTGAAAGGTTTGTTGAATACATAGAATGTGTAAATAAGATCAAGAGAAGAATGTTATATTTGAGGCAAGAAACCAGGCAGAAATTTCTCTAGTTGTGCAGACGGCTAAGGTCTGATTCTTCACTGCTCTGTACCTTGTCTAGGCATTTGCATATATACGCAAAGTGGGTGTAAAAAGCTAGCGGTGAGAACACTGCCTCTTCTATTGTGTAGTCAGAGAATTGGGCCTGCATATATTTAGTTAAATACAGTATTGTATGTCATAATAGGAAAATATCCTCAGTCACGGAATATTTACTATACAGCTTTAACCTGACCTTGCAAAAAACAAAACAAAATAAACAAAACCTGAGGCAGGTCATCTCCTTTATATTATGGGGAAATAAGAGCTTAAAGAAACATCTTAAGCAATGCACAAGCTCCGTCTGTGGGAATGATCCTTCCATGTGTTCTGGGGATGCTCATTACCTCAAAGGGGAAGAGGGGAGGTTGAAGATTAGTGAAAAGAAAGGAACTAGAATAGAACTTTAGATAGCTTCATAATTTTACTGTGAGAAAAATAACTTTCTCCTGTTCGTTTTTTTGTTTTTTTTCCAGAAGCATGAACTTTCCAGGATTTCCACACCATAATATCTCTAGATTTTATTGATGACTACTGTATCTATTTTCTTAACCTTCGCTATTGACTCGTATACACACAAGGATATAATTGCATGACAGAATGTTAGCAGAATGTGGTTGTTTCTTTGTCCAAGGATGTCAGAAGCCTCCCAGCTGCTTTGGTTTTATCCAGCAGGATCGCTAAGTGCACTTAGTCGGAGGCAGTGATGAAGAGTTCTGCTATCCATCATAGAGTCATTTTTCCAAATTGTGTTTGTTTCAGCTGTAAGAATGTGGTGCATGCAATTTTGTGTAATAGAAATATGTAGGGGGATGACAGTCAATCTGTTTCCCTTGTCATTTTGGGACATTGTTTTCCTTTTTCACTTAAAATGATCCCAGATAATCTAAATGAAGTCCCAAGTTGCCTCTATGCTATTGCTAGCAGAGACATTTCTATGGAACATAAGAAAGAGACAGTGTAAAGGTAGCAGCTAAGAAATTGAACTTGCCAGTTTAATCTTAGCCTCTTTATTTATACCACTTAAACATTAAGATCTACAGTATATTCCATCAGGATGTGCTTACTACAGAAATCAGTTTACATGGGGCAACTCCCAGGTCACTGATTCAGCCTAAGAAAAGTGAATAGCAAAGACTACTCCTTAACTAAGGCCTGGTCTACACTGGGGGGCAGGGGGAATCAATCTAAGTTACACAACTTCAGCTACATGAATAACGTGAATACGTGAATAACGTAGCTGAAGTCAATGTACTTAGATCGACTTACCATGGTGTCTTCATTGCAGTGAGCAGACTGCTGCCGCTCCCCCATTGACTCTGCCTGCGCCTCTCACGATGGTGGAGTACAGGAGCCGACGGGAGAGTGCTTGGGGGTCAATTTATCACTTCTAGACTAGACACGATAAATCGACCCCCGCTGGATTGAGCGCTGCCTGCCAATCCGGCGGGTAGTATAGACATACTCTGAGATAGTAGTGGCAAAAGTTCTGTGTAATGGGGTCACAACAGGTATGAAATTCTAAGTTCTGGGGTTTTAAATCCCAAAGTTGATAAATTCAGTGCCTGATTCATCATGGCATTACTTAGGTTTTATATTGGTGCAGCTTCATTGAAAGCAACAGGCATAAAACTGGAGTAACAATGGTGAACCAAATGAGACTGTTACAGTCAATACCATTTTCATTAGCATGCTTTTGTTCAGTTCAATATTTTGTTTCATTTAAAGTCTTCTCAAACTGTTTTTCTCTCTTCCTTGTCTTATGTTTTTGTTTTAAAGGTCTCTTCCTTTACATGGGACAGCCATTTATGGTTCAGTCCTTCTCATTGCTCACTGTGGCATTTATAAGCACAGGTTAAAAAGTGTTGAGCAGGGGCACTCAATCCTCCATTAATAAAATTGCTGCATAGCCACCAATTTTGTCCTCAGTCACGTCTACTACTTGACAGGACTAACAGAGGCCTGATCCAAAAAACTTTTCAAGTCTTTTCCTGGGGCTCACGGGGTTTTGGATCAGAACCCTAAACACTTTACTAGCACAGTCAAGATTGCATTTAAGACCATGTCCCATAGGCATCCCCTCTCCATCCATGTCCTGCATGGGAACAGGAGCATAAGGGGCCTGATTCTTGTGCTCAGTGTAGAAGACTAGGCCTAGAACTTAACCTTACTCATGTTTCTTGTGGCGTGCTCGGGGTGCTTGTGCTCGGAGCAGGGGTGAGCTGGGGCTGGGAGGTGCCTCAGGGCGGGGAGTGGGGAGCTGCCACAGGGGAGCACTTCAGGGCGGAGTGGGGGAGCTGCCACGGAGGGGCGCCTCAGGGCAAGGTGCGGGGGGGGGGCACAAGGTGGGAGTTTCACCTAGGGCACAAAACATCCTTGCACCGGCCCTGACTAGCCCTACACGCCCTAAGGCATGGCACACAAGGACTTCCAGGATTAAGACCCCAATCAAGACTATAGTTTGTCTACTAGGCTATCTGAATTAAGAAGATTTTAGTGTCATACATTATTCTACAACGAGGGGTAGATGAATGAGATAAACTGTCCTTGCACAATAGATAACAATAATATTACCTATGAAGTGTACTTAATCCATCAGTGTTCCTCTTCAAAAGGAGGTTCAACCTATCTCAGGAAGCTTCAGAGTGTACTCTAGATTGACAAGGAATGTGGGGCAGAGAGGCACAGAAAATGAAGGTCTTTCATCATCCAACTCATTTTAGGATCTGTAGAGTTTAAGGTCAGAAGGCACCTCCCGCATAATACAGGTCAAAGAATTTCATCCAGTAATTCCAGTATCACGATCTAGTTTAGGTGTCCTAAAATATGACAAGTTAGATTACTAGACAAAAAAATAAATAAAAAATAAAAATTGAGAGCTTCTTGTAACAGAGAGGGCAAGATAAGGCAGAGAGAAATTATTTGAGAAAGCAAGAGAGTTACAAAGTTTTCTTTTGAATAGACATATTGCGTAGACTGTCAAGTCTAGATTATATTCTTTCTTTGCTAGTGTCAGAGGAATCCCTTTGCAAGTCACAGAAACCCCAAATCATGGAGTAAATTATGAATACAAATTTAGAGCTGACTTTTTTCAGGGTCAGCTATAAGTATGCGACAGAGTTCCTTAGTTGTCAAATATTATACATGTAGATGGAACAGCTAATTAAGCATCTTGCTGTGTTTTCAATTATTTCAGATAGTAACAACAATTATGCATGGTTCAGAAATGGTTTAAAGTGTATTTCTACTTTGAAAAGTGACTATGTAAAAATAGCTCCTTCTTATTTGGCAGATCAGATCCCTGTGTGCAGCCAGAGTTGGTGGACAGGGTGACGTTTTACTACTTTTTCTATCGTCAGCCCTGTAGAATCATTCCACTTCTGGATAAGAACATAAGAATGGCCATATCAGGTCAGACCAACGGTCCATCTAGCCCAGTATCCTGTCTTCGGACAGTGCCCAATGCCAGGTGCCCCAGAGGGAATGAACAGAACAGGAAATCATCAAGCGATTCATCCCCTGCCGCTCTTACCCAGCTTCTGGGACACTATCCCTGCTCATCCTGGCTAATAGCCACTGATGGACCTATCCTCCATGAATTTATCTAGTCCGTTTTTTTAACTCTATTATAGTCGTGGTCTTCACAACATCCTCTGGCAAAGAGTTCCGCAGGACGACTGTGCATTGTGTGAAGGAAACATTGTCAACAAAATTCTTAACTAAATTCCAGCTACAAGTTTTCCTGGACAAACCCATTGTCTTCAGATTATGCCCTTAAGGTTGCACAAGTCTAACTGAGGGTATAACATGAGGGTATAACATAAGCAAAAGCAACATTTAGAACACAAAAAAGAAGTTGTGCCAGGGTGTTCCACTCAGTGCTAGGCTGATGCCTCCTTCTGGACACTTTGGGGATTAGCTCATGAGGTTGACACTCCTTCCCACAGTTGCACACCATCTCTCTGCTTTGCTCTCTGGGTGTGCAATCCCTCTCTCCCTCCACAAGGTGCTGGTCCCTTGTCATGACTCAGCCCTCCGGCCAGGTCACTCTATGCATTTTCCCCTTCTGGGGTACCAAAGGGTTTCAAAGTCTCTCTCCATACTAGCAGTCCCAGGCAGTCTTCCCATTCACTATCCCATGGTGCCACTCCCTCAGTGGCTGGTAGGCCCACTTTCTACTCCAGGTTCCAGCTCAGGGAACCTCTAGTCAACACTCAAGGTCTGTTCTCTTTTAGACCCTACTGCCTTTCCCTGAGCCCTTTCCTTATCATCCTGCACTCTCCCCTTTCTGGGTTTGCCAGCTTCACCATGTCCTCCTCTCAGGGAGTAACTGCAGCCTAATTTCCCAGCAGCCCCATCTGCACCTAATTTCCATTCTTTATAAGTCCAGCCTAGCTCCTTCCTCCCCAGTTGGGCTCCCTCTCTCAGGCAGGGGATTGCTTAGCCGCCTGATTCTTCCCAGCTGTGGCCTTTTGGGTTAATTAGCCCCCTCCTCAATCTGCCTTACCTCTTTCAGGCCAAGGGTGGGGTGACTCCACAGAAGCCAATTTGATTTTCAGACCCCAGGCTGAGTTTACAGGACTGGTAGTTGGAAAAACCAACTTGTTACCTGTACAGTGGGTAGATTTGATATGGAATCACTAAGACACAGTGGGCCAGATTCTACTCTCAGTTGCAGCAGCATAAATACAGAGTAACCCTACCTCAGTGCAACTGAGACTACAAGATAGAATCTGGACCATGACATATGGAACCCCTATGATACCATTTTTGCCAAGGCTCTTTACAGCCTGGAACAGCCCTTTAATATATTTAATCAAACATTTACTGTTACACTTATCCTATATTTTTAAAAGGAGAGGGAAACATTGTGAATGAGAGTGCTAGGAGATGAACCAAAAATAATTCACCCAAATAAAACAAGATACCATGCAAAACAACTCTCCCTCCATATAATGTTGCCTGCAAGAGTTTGTTACCATTTACCAGCAGCAAAGGACATTTTCTTTGCTTGTTAGCAACCTCTTTGACATCCTCAAGGAACCATGTTATTTAAGTCTTCTTTTGCCAAGCAGACCTGGGTGGGAGATTCAGGGAGTGGGGATATGTTTGGAAAGCAAACAAACAGACTACTAACCATAGAGCATTGGGCCAGCCTGCAGGCAGAATTCTTTTTGTAGATACTCCAGAAAATCTCTGTAGGCTTTCAATATAGCCACAAAAACATATTTTCCAACTGTGGGTTAAGCAATGAATTCAAATGAATCCAAAGAGGAGTCTCTGGACAGTTTAACAGAATCTACTTCAGGCTTTGAAGAGTGATGCTGCACATGGCAAATGCAGCATCAGGCATACTGCTTGTCAAATATCCAGTGAACAAACACTGCTGTATAGTTAGAAAATCATTAAACTAAGAAATGTTGAGAGAAAGACATAAGACAAATGGAAATATAATCTGAAAAAGAGAGCACTTTTGGAGAACTAGTCATGTTATATGGCCTGATAAATACTTGTGCCCTTAGATAATTTGCCCATTTCCCATCTGAGTGCACAATTGTACCCTCAAGTCCTTCTGGACACTGACTGAGAGGAATGCTATAGACTTCTCTGTTCCTTTGGCTGGTTCACAAACTGTCAGGTTCACCTTTCTTTACCTCTTTGAAGAAAAGAATGCATTTCCTTTGAAAGCATCAGTCAGTAATTTCCATAGATAACAGGAAAAACATATTTTGATCAAACCAAAAAGCAATTGTTTTTTCTATAGAAAAAAGATTGTTAAATAATATGTTTCAGATTATTACTAATATACTTCATATGCCAAAACATACACTATAAGAAGTACCTTCAGATTTGTCTATACTGTAAGATACATAGGAAGAAAGTCCATGGAAAATCCAAGTCACTTAAGAGCCCTCATAATAATGCCTACGCATGTTAAAGCACTTTCAGTTTACAAACAGCTTCACAGACATTTGTTAATCTTCACAATAGCCCTGTGAGGAAGGCAATTGTAAATATTATCATCCCTCCCCACTTCACTCAGAGTTAAAAAGTGTCTTATAGTTTTTGCTGTTCTGCCTGTTAGAAATTTGTGCAGTGTGAATATGTATTTGGCACCAATTCTGATCTCCATTGCATTAGTGTAAATCAAAAATAACTTCACTGAAGTCAGTGTAAAAACAACTGAGATTAGGATCAAGTCCTTAGTGCTGAAATACCAACCCAGCTACAGTTCATAGAATGTCTGATGTGCTGAGGTCAGTATTTACAAAAGAAGTTTTTCTCCTTGTGTGAGCTAAAAAATACACGTTAGCTTTTGATTAAGACTCCTGTTCCTTTGAAGTCCCGATCAATACACATACTTACAATATCCTCCTTACCGTCATGTGATTTCTCTAAGTAGTTCTTCCATTCTTTCAGGCTAGCTGAATAAACATCTTAGCATTCATGAATATTCTTCCACTAACTGGTGTTTGGGATAAACATAAATTTCCATTGCCTTGCTTTTTGTTTTACTAATGATTCCTGATAACTGCTTTGTAGAACTTCATTAGTAGAGCTGGTTGAATTATTCATTGCAAATGAATTATCCAATTAATTTGGTATTTTTTTACTGTTCTCAAATAGTTTGTTCTGGGTCCAATGTCTACAAATTTGTTCATTAGTTTTAAGTATTTATCCAATAATTTACGAACATGTATATCAACCTATGGATTTTTTTTATTATTATTATTTTTTTGAAGCAGCAGAGAATCCTGTGGCACCTTATAGACTAACAGACGTTTTGGAGCATGAGCTTTCATGGGTGAATACCCACTTCGTCAGATGCATGTAGTGGAAATTTCCAGGGGCAG
>NC_133771.1:137546506-137594667 GCF_003597395.2 Chelonoidis abingdonii
CCTCCCTTGGTTTTCACACCTCAACTGCTAGAACAGGGCCTCATCCTCCCTGATTGAACTAACCTCGTTATCTCTAGCTTGCTTGCTAGCATATATATACCTGCCCCTGGAAATTTCCACTACATGCATCTGACGAAGTGGGTATTCACCCATGAAAGCTCATGCTCCAAAACGTCTGTTAGTCTATAAGGTGCCACAGGATTCTCTTCTGCTTCTACAGACCCAGACTAACCATGGCTACCCCTCTGATACTATTATTTTTTTCCAACTCATTCATTTAGACCTTTTACTACACATTATTTGTGGTGTGCAATTGATCATATGGTACATTTTCTGCTCCCTGATTGGATGCCTGCATTTTTTTAAAACGGGGGAATAACTGATGACAAATGGTGAATAGTAAAAATTGAGCCAGATGAAGATCATGCTTTCTGTAAATTGTTGCTGGTTGGTTGCTATGTAAAGTGTTTGATAAAACTTAACTGTGGACTTCCTCAGAGATGCCAACATTGCAGATATTTTAAGGAAATAGGAGGGTATGACCCACAGAAATGAGAGCTGAAAACACCTATTAGGTCACACAAGGTGTTCTGTTGCCTGTACCAAATGTTTGCAGATATTAATTAGATTGTATATTCATTGGGGAGGGACTGTTTCTTACTCCGTATGTGTACAGCGTCTAGCAGTAGGGGGCACTAATCTTTGAAGGGTCATTTGAGAACACTGCATAATAAGATAACATCTTACACACCCACACACCCTACCCCCTACAGCTCATCTCTTTATTGGTTATCAGGGTTCAAAATGATGTTTGTGTATGACATTTTTAAGCAATGCAAAAGAAAAATTAGCTGTGATTTTGTACTAACAAAGATTTTCCTTAGCCTGAAGAAAAATCTAAATTTGTTGTCCCTTATCTTTTTATTTTGTGCACCCTCCAGTTAGTATTCCTTTTTGGTTTTGAGTCCCTTTAATTATAAAATATTAATTGCAATTCCTCCATCTTTACTAGCTGAAATGGTCCTCAGACCCAACAATTATCAGCCAACACCACACTGAATTCAATCTCAAAACCCTATCTTTTCTGGGGGGGAGAATGTAATCTGAATGCTAACATTTTCTTCCAGGCTGCCTGACCTACCCTAGCAGATTATTTCTTCATGCCATTTGTAATAATGAAATATGAAAATGGACTTCTCCATCATATCAATTAAAGTATTTTCCAGGCTGAAAGCAATTCTACTGTTACAGTTGATGGAAGTGTACAAGTTACAAAACTGTGTAATTGCACAGTGAAAGAGGGGATGAAATGAAACATTTTATTATACAGAGTTGAGCACTTTTTTACTGTCGTTTCACTGCTTCAGTTCCCCAGCAAATACAGCTTCCAGGGTCACCTGGCAATACAAATGCTTTGCTTAGTTACAGCAGCTGGGACACACTGTCCAGTACATATCCAGACACATATCCAAGGGATGACTGGGCAAAAAACACTCAATGGCAAGTCTGTATTATAAATAACAGACTTGTTCTGTTATATATATTTTGGTATGGGTAATTTGAAAGATTAACTTCATCCCAAAAGGGCTGGGAACATCAGGCCAGATTCTCTGCTCATATGAAGGGTGCAGCTCCATTGACTTCTATGGAATCTCTTCCATTATATTGGCAGAGAATTTGGAACATCCATTTTTAAGGCCAGGTTCTGGCATGCTCATTCATACTGAGCTTGGTACAATATTCCATGAATAGGAACACTGGTTTCAATGGGATTTCTATTGCAGTAAAGTGTTATTCAGAACGATTAAGGGTGGCAGAATCTAGCCCTAATTTAAACTGTGGGGGAACTTCAGTCCCCCTTACAAGTCTCAGAACACCACTACCTCTGCTGAGTATGTGTATCTTCTACTGTGGCAGTGCTGAGTGAATTCAGCTCTAATTAATTCACCAGTATTGCCTTTGATAGAGTATGACTGACACAATTAGAAATCTGTCCAGAGTAGAGAAAAATACAGACACATTAAAAAAAGAAAAGAAAAACGCTGCTATCCCATAAGAGGGGGGAAAACAAACCAACACATTTCTTTGCCACATTCTTCTGGCTTCCTGTGGTGACGAAATGGGACACAATGTTAATCCATGTTTTTATTTTATAAGACACATAGTTATCTATGTCCGTGTGTAAATAAGCTCCTCAACCGATTTAATTTTATTGTTGAGGCCCCATCTTTCCTCCCCCATTCCTACTCCACACTCTTGTTGATCCTTTGTTTCATCATGACTGAAATTAGACTTTCCAATCTGATTTGCATGGGCAACCTCTTATAGTTGTATAGCGTCACAAAGAAGCCACTGGGGCTCTGTGGCAATGCAAGGGTCTGTGTTAATTTATCTGAAAACAGGTGTGATGAAATAGGTCAGGTGAGATCTTAATGGTCCTTTCTGGCCTTGAAATCTATGCTTTTCCTCATGAATTCCAAAAGAACACTTAGGGCTCCTTTTCTCAAGCTTCAGCATCACTCCAGGGGGCAGGCCCACAACCATCTCTCCTTGTCCTTCCCATTGTAGGACTCAGAACACTTGGCAAAGTGCCTGGGGCCTTAGGCTGGGTCCTGAGTTTGCATTTTGAACATAGGTCTTGTTTGACTTTTATATTTGGGGGGACTGCTCCAGTTAGGCCAATGGGGCCACGAGTGGGAAGGCAAATTCCGTGCCTGCCCGAGGCTTGCAGTTTGGGGGGCAGTAATGCGTCCCCTGCCCCCCGATCTACAGTCAAGATCTTGAAATACTACTAGCTATGTCCTATCTATCCTGGGTTTGTATGTGGCACTTATTACAATGGTATCTAAGCACTGCTGGCCTGTCAGTCAGGGGGTAGGTGTCAGACTAAGGAAGGGAAGCTTCATGGGGCCTATTAGATGGAGAGAAGGCAAAGGGCCTATTTGAGGGTCACAGGAAGGAAACAGGGCTCTGAATTGAGGAAGATGAGGAGGAGAAGGCCTTCTCTGAATGGGGAGTGGGAAAATCAAGATTCTTGTTCTGATTAATTCAGGAGTAGGCCTGAGTACTGGAGGATTCAACTGGATCTCTTCCTCTTCCTTTCCCAACTACCATTTTGTCCCAATCCTGGAGGTTATCAGATGTCAATAGGTCAATCAAGCTCTTTCATTATAAAACACAGTGTGAGACACCGTTCTGTACATGTCATCCATTTGAGGTCAGTTGAGGGGAAAATGATAGATTTCCCCTCCTCAACTGGTTAAGATATTTAAACATTAACATCCTGGAGGTATGAGTTATATAGTCAGACTCTTGTTATAAACTATAACACAGATCTTAGAGTGTGTTAAGATCCAAGAGTGGCTGTAAATTTTTAACCTGTTGTTCAGCTGCACAAGCTACATAATTAATCCATCTCCTGCTAAATATTTCAGCTAAAAAGTAATTATTCATCTTTAGTGGCTAAAGGCTGGGGTAAAGCTGCCACTTCAACTTATAATAGTGGAAGCTCTCAATTTGACCCCTTCCTCTGCAGAATCTTGGCAGTTGTTGCTTCAACAAAAAAATCTCAAAGATTCATACAAAAATATTTTATGGAAAGATAATATACAATGAGCCTTACCACGTTGACACAACCAGGGTGGGAAGAGCCTGTGGGGCTGAGGATGTTTGAACACATTTATGTATAGTGCAGCACTGCAACAATTGCAAAACTGAGATAGCAATGAGTCAGCATTGCCTAACAGATTGTGTCTACAAAGAACAGATTGGAATGAAGACAACGACCTATGAACCATGAAATTATACCAGGCACTTTGATGGTAAATTCTTTGGTGCACCGACCGTCTTCTTGTTATGTGTTTGTACAATGCCTAACGTAATAGCACCCTATGTTGTAACTAACACTGTGCTTGCAATAGCAAACAATATGATCAGTCACCAGGGGTTGGCACCACCATGTTGCGTGACGGACAGTTAACAGAATTACTGTACCTAGTGACAGACATTGGTGGTGGTGTGGGGGGGAGGGGCTTATGTCATTCAATCATTCAATTTTTTGAAAAATTACTATGGGCCTCAAAATTTTTACCACGGACACTTGTGTCCATGTATGGACACATTGCTGACCCCTATCAGTCACTGGCCTATGGTTTTTTAAAATTATTTATTTGTATTGTCAGTGACCTGGACTTCCAAATGTTGCCACAATACAGAATATATAATAAAAATCGTAGAGTCAGCAACTGAACATATTGTTTGTTCTTATCTGTATGTAGTTATATCACAACTTGATCTATGCAGCATACTCCAACTTCCTGGGTGTCTACAGCAGCAGTATCAACAATTTCTTTCTGTGGTCAGTGCTACTCTTTGCATTTCATGTTATGACTGTTCCAGCAAGGATCAGTTTGCTCTGGTGATACCATGCCAGTGAGAGCTCTTCTGGGAGTTGATGTGCTGCTGATGTGTTAAAAGTATCCAGCTGACTGATACCACAATGAATGTTTCCAGTTTGAGAGGACAAAGCTCATAAATACAAAGTTGTATGTAGTACACAGCTGGAATCCGGTGTGGTTGTTGCTATGCTGGGTGTTTGTGACAGGCAAGCAAAAGCTTTGTGTGTTGGTATGCTTACGAACCTTTTGCAACCCACTGTTGAAAATGATTAAGTGAGTGCAAGTGCAAACATGCTTCAGGAAATTGAGTTCCTGAGAAAACTGCATCCTTTGTAAACATGTTTTTGCCTGAGTCATGCCATGATCATGACAACTTCTTTCTGTTGTTGAAATCTATCACCAACTCTGCATTTGTGGGTCTTGGGAACTGCCAGATGAGTAACTGCAAGTATTGGCATATATAGCATATCAATTTGTATTTCTTACAGTTTGCCACATGCATTTCATTATAAAACCCAGCAGCTCAACTTTGTCTATATGCAATCATTATTTCTAATGGCTTCTACCAGTGCTTTACCATCCTTGACATTTTATTCATTGTTCATCACTTGCTCTATTCCTGTTTGTTCTATTCAGACGTTGCTTGATTAATTTGCCTCACTGCAGTTAAATTACATCTGTACCTGCATAAGCAGATGGCAGCCCATGACATGTATTTTGACCTCATCCTCTATCTACTGAGAGCAAAAGGGACGCACCAGACTTTATATACTCCTGTGAGATTGTCTATGACTATGAGCCTTACCAACTTGTAGTTTGTGTAAAGGTCATTTGCTCCCTTGTATTGCTGCAATGGTCGTGCAGTCTGGCTTATATAACATTGACTAACCCTGTTTAACCTGGCTGCTACAGGATTGCACCTTACCCACCCCATACATAGGCCTCACCACTCATATCAATCTCCCTCATTGTGCTCATGGTTGTATCTCCCTGTGATGCTGCTGAAGTCACAGCTGGTGCTCAATGTTTATTTACACCAGGATTTTTGGGGCCTTGTGTGATCAGTCTTGACACTTGTTCTCATATTTTCTTGTCGGAAGTCCATTTCCGCCCCCACCCTGTCTCCTGCTGGAGCTTGGCAAGCGGTTGTGAAAGGTTTCATATGGCTATTTATTCAACACACGCAGCATTTGGGCAAGCTTCCCCACACTATCTCATCCAACCTTGATTGGAAGGAACCGCTTCTTGGGATGACAAAGCCAGTTCAGTCTCTGTGCCCCTGCAGGCCTCCATCTCTTAGTAAAGATTACCAACAAGAGTGGTATTAAGAGCCAGTTTTCAGGGGAGTTTACAAGGATCCATTTCAAGTAGGCAAAACATTCTGTTTTGGGATTTATCTGTGTTTGTAACAGGTCAAAAGTACTCACTGAATTGCTTCAAAGCAATGAGTGCAGAGCATTCAGGCCAATAATAGGTCTGAGTTCGTGTCATAAACAGATAGTTAAGGGTTAATGTCTCTTTTACCTGTAAAGGGTAAAGAAGCTCAGTAAACCTGGCTGACACCTGACCAGAAGACCAATAGGGGGACAAGATACTTTCAAATCTTGGTGGAGGGAAGTCTTTTGTTTGTTCTCTTTGTGTTGTTGTTGTTCGCTCTCGGGACTGAGAGGGACGGGACATCAATCCAGGCTCTCCAAATCTTTCTGAATCAGTCTCTCATGTTTCAAACTTGTAAGTAATTAGCCAGGCAAGGCGTATTAGGCTTATGTTTGTTTTCTCAACTTGTAAATGTTTCTTTTTGCTGGATGGATTTTACCTCTGTTTGCTGTAACTTTGAACCTAAGGCTGGGGGTGGGGACCCTCTGGTCTATAGGAATCTGATGACCCTGTAAAGCATTTTCCATCCTGATTTTACAGAGATAATTTTTACCTTTTCTTTCTTTAATTAAAAGCTTTCTTTTTAAGAACCTGATTGATTTTTCCTTGTTTTAAGATCCAAGGGGATTGGATCTGGACTCACCAGGGACTGGTGGGGGAAAAGGAGGGGGAGGGTTAATTTCTCCTTGTTTTAAGATCCAAGGGGTTTGGATCTGTGTTCACCAGGGAATTGGTGAAGTTCCTCAAGGCAACTCAGGGAGAGGAAAGTTTTGAGGGGATAGAAAGTGCCCCAGACACTGAAATTCTGGGTGGTGGCAGTATTACCAGATCTAAGCTAATAATTAAGCTTAGGCCTTGGCTACACTGGCGCTTTACAGCGCTGCAACTTTCTCGCTCAGGAGTGTGAAAAAAACACGCCCCTGAGTGCTGCAAGATACAGCACTGTAAAGCACCAGTGTAAACAGTGCCGCAGCGCTGGAAGCGCGGCTCCCAATGCTGCAAGCTAATCCCCATGGGGAGGTGGAGTACGTGCAGAGCTGGGAGAGCTCTCTCCCAGCGGTGGCACTGCGACCATACTCACACTTCAAAGCGCTACCGCGGCAGCGCTCCCTTGGCAGCGCTTTGAACTTTCGAGTGTAGCCAAGCCCTTAGAAGGGTCCAGGCAGGTCCCCCACACATGTACCCTAAGGTTCAGAGTGGGGAAAAAACCTTGACAGTTCGTTAATACCTTCCTCCTGATAAAGTAATACTAAATCCGAGTCTGAAGATTCTTGCCTATATTGAAACAATTTGAGCTACATCTTAGTGTAGGAACTGGTCAGACACCACAAACTCATTTCACATAGGCTACTGAGCAGCCTTCAGCAAGAAATGGCCTTCCAGTAATTAATAGCTTAGGCTGGAACTGAACTGGCAAGCTGTTTTTCCTTAGTAAACATCATCACTCACATGAGTATGTAACATCAAAATGGTTAATTACAAATACATAACAGTTGGGACTTTTCTGCTTTTAAACCGCCCCAGCTGATCTTATGCAATTTCCATCACCTTGGGTGGAAATCTTGTCTAAACAGCTGTTTCTTTGAGATTTCAGCAGCATCCAGCCCTGAACTAAAAATACGGCCCCCTCGCCTCACTCACTGCTGGAGCCAAGCTGGGACCAAAGCCACAGTTCAAAGCCCAACTACCATCTAAAATTCAAATATGTTCAAAATCCTGATTTTGTTCCATTTCTATTTATTACATAATGAAAAACATAGGCCAACACGGATGTCTAGGCTTATTGTGCTACAGTCATGGGGGGAGTAAACTCTTCATTCAGGTTTGGCTCCTCACTCCTAGGCTGGCAAATACAGGAATGCAGTGCACTCAGCCCCTTCTGCATAAGGCTGATTATGCAACATTTTCTGGCTGTAGACTTAGGAGTTGCATTTTTAGGCACTAGAAGGAGCTGCCTGCAGCCTTCCTTGGCTATGTGGACGGTCACCTCAACACAACATTAAGGCTCTGGCAGAGAGGGAGTAAACAGAAAAAGAAAATATTAGGATTTTCAGAGTTAGGAGGAAAACCTTCCCCAATGAGGAAAAAAAGCTATAGGATAAATGAAGATTACAGATTAGTATCCCCAAATAATACGAAAACCTCAGTCACTTCAGATAACTATATATTTTTATATCATTTGCACAAAAATGACACTTGGTAGTTTTATTAGTGTATGATACAAATGCAATCCCGAAGAAAAGCAGCTAGCTTTAAAATCAGAAGGCATGTGCTCCATGAATTTCTCCATCCACACTACTCTAAGTCGTTCTTCATTTATACAGGAGCAAAGGAGCTGAGCTCTTTTCATTGGTCAAAGACTTAATATGTCTGTCAAATCAGAATGCTTGGAATCTTTATCGGTGTTTGTATGGATACTTGATTACTATATGGAAGACAAGGTTGCACTAAGAAAATCTTTTCATAACATTCAGTACTGCCTCTTCAGTGAGAATTTTCATAGTATAATACATCTCAAATATAGAAATGTGACAATTTTGAGTCTTTCCTTGACCAGTATTCATAGGTTTCATTTTATTTCAACAGCCTCACCTGAGTGTTTTCCAGGACTAAGACACTTCAGGAACATTTCTCTTGCGGTTCATAATTAAGAAACATCAACATTTGCTGATATTTATTTAAAGAAAGCTGACTAACTCACTAAACTCTCCCCCCACTTCCTCTAAGTGCTTTACTCCCATTTTTGTTTTCCTGTGATGCTTGGTCAGGCTTCAATATACTAGATAAGACAGTAGTTCTTAACTGCTGGAGAGGTTGCTATCTTTTCAGGAGTCACTCACAATGTATATTAGAGTCCTGTAAAAAACATTGGCATGAACTGTCCCCTCTGTCCTACCAGGGGAAGTGGTGGCAGTGTGTATTCTGTGAAACTGAGCTGCATGGACACTATAGGGAAGCTGGAGAGAGTGAGATGGGAGTGCAGAAGCACAGATCCTGTGCCCAAATGGCTCTTGTCTTTCACAGCTATGGATACCTGTGAATCTAGGGGTGTGACTGCTCCCCTCCCCCGTTTCATCTGTGGGGAGATAAAGTCTCATCCTTCCTAGGGAATGATGCCATGGGAACCTCATGCTGATTCTAGTCCCACACACCTGCCATTCCTGATTGGTAATTATAGAAAGGAAGAGTTACTTCTTAATAGCATTGGTGTGGTAATTATAATATATAATAACTTCTGTAGATGTTACATCACTTACTTTTCTTTAAGAGAACAAGCAATTTAATTTCACTCTGCTCCAGACAGACTAAATGTTAATCTGGCACAAAGATTAAGGGGCATCAGCTGTTCCCCTCAGACTGGAACACCATGCCTCACTGGGGCCACAGCACCAGTTGGCGGCTCCACCCAAAACCAACTGCAAGGTTTGAGACTACTTCTTTGCTTCCAGAATCAGTGTGTGAAACGTAGATGGGATGTGAGAGAGAGGAGAAGGAAGTGCAGTGTGGGCGTAGAGGTGCTCAGTTTGATGTATTGTGGTGAGTTGTGGAGCCCCTTTGGAACAGAACAGAAAGGCTATGCCTCAAAGACTACTGAGAATTCCATGTGTGCAAGCACATGAATAAAACCACTTGAAATGATACTGGTTTTGTTAATGAATTCTCACTTGGTAATACATGGGCCTCCACCAGGGCCGGATCCAGGGTTTTTGCTGCCCCAAGCGGTGGAAAAAAAAAAAAGCCATGATTGTGATCAGCGACAAGTCAGCTGCAGCTTCTTCCTTCTGAGTGGGGCCGAGGGACCTGCCACTGAATTGCTGCCGAACAGCCCGATGTGCCGCCCCTTCCCCTTGGCTGCCCGAAGCACCTGCTTGCTGAGCTAGTGCCTGGAGCCAGCCCTGGCCTCCACTCTCTCAGTTGTGCTGGTCTGAGCAATGACTTCACTGAAACTGATGAAATTACAGCAGTATAAAGCCAGGGTGAAAGAAGAATCAAACACATGGGAGCCCAAAAGGAGAGAAAGAGACACATATGAAAACATAGGGATGGGGAGGAAGGTATCTTACACCTAGAGATAGTGGGAAGAAATGATTGAAATGTTTAAAGTATTCACGCCCTTCAAAAATATAGGACAAAGTCATTATCAAACTGTGGCAGATGTGAGGAGTCAATAACCACTATTCTTCCCACACCACTATGTTACTTAGAGTGTATCTACATGGGAGGTTTAACCTGAGGCTTTTAAATGAGTGCTACGTAACTCGCAGTACGCAACTCACACAATAACATGCACATAGAACACCTGTTCCATTTTCAGTTCCCTTTGTGTGAACACATGGTGGCAGTTCGCTGCAAACTGAGAGCATAGTGTTCTCTGGAGGTATCCCATGGTCCTTTACTTCACTTCTGAGCAATGTATCAGAGGGGTAGCCGTGTTAGTCTGGATCTGTAAAAGCAGCAGAGAATCCTGTGGCACCTTATAGACTAACAGACGTTTTGGAGCGTGAGCTTTCGTGGGTGAATACCCACTTCATCTGACGAAGCGGGTATTCACCCACGAAAGCTCACGCTCCAAAACGTCTTAGTCTATAAGGTGCCACAGGATTCTCTGCTGCTTCTGAGCAATGTGCGTCATGGGATTGGTTTCACTGGGAATTGTGGGAAGCCAGGCAGGTTCAAATTCTTTTAAAATCCCTTGTTTTCATTGTCTCCACCCCATACTTCCTTTGTGGGATATCTCGTGCCATTTTCAAATTGCTGTTGGCCAGCATGGACCCAGCAATGCTCTGTGCCACTATGGTAACAAGTGTGAAAGTTCACAGGCTGCTTGGACCATATTACAAACTGAGAACCGGATGAGTTCGGCATTGGAGTTTGCCCTTCACACCATGAGCAGATGATGCGAGAGCAGGAAAATGTTCTATGGCAGCAGGCGCATCAGTTCCTCTGACAGCAGGAGGATGCTCTGCAGTGGTGACACAGGACTAGGCAGAAGAACAGGAGGATGCTGAGATGCTGGAAGAAGAGGACTGGTTCCTGGATCACTTACATAGCATTCAGTGCCGTTTCTGGGCCCAGGAAACCAGCGTGGTTTGGTTGGAGAGAATAGTTCTGCAAAGCTGGGACGACAAGCAGTGGCAAGAGAACTGCAAGATGGGGATGGCTACCTTTTTAAAAAAATCGATGCAGAACTGATCCTGGAGTTTCAGCAACTGTGTACCCCAGACCCATGGAAAAGCAGGTTGCAGCAGTATTTCTGGTCCTGCTTCCTGCTCCTGCTCTCAGCTATTTCCTTGCTCCTGCCTCCTGTTCCTGGCTCCTGCTCCTGACTCTCATTTTCTGCTCTGGCTGCTGCCCCTGTTCTGGCTGATATTCTGTCTCTGACCCTTGGCTCCCGATTCTTGGCTCTCGGTTCCGGCTTGCTCCCTGGACTTGGTATTTGGCTCCTGATTCGGGCTCTGGCCACTAGGTCTGGTGACCTCTCCACCAACCACTAGGCTAGCCTCCAGCCCTGACCATTAGGCAAGATCACCCATGGCCCGGTCCCTGACAGACTGAGTAGCCACCACTGAAGAGAGAATGACTCAGAGAGAGAAAGGAGAAGGGGGCAGAGAAAGGGGAAGGGGACAGAGCCACCCACAAGGAAGGATCCTGCCGAAGGTGGCCCTTCTCTAGGCAACCTGCTGGGTACCATGCAGCTCAGCCAATGCAAGGCAGGAATCGGGGTCCATATAGCAGGGCAGGACTGGGGCTGGCTTTCTAGTTGATTGTCATCAGGGTCTTGGGTCACAAAAAGATCCTGGCTCTCAAGGGCCAGCTCCTCTCTGGCATCCTTCTGATCCTCCTTTGATGGATCTTGCCAGTTGCCCTTGGTGCAGGAGCAAAGAGAAGATGGCAGGCTCTGAACAGTGCCTGGGATGATTCATACAATAGTTGTGTAGAATCCTCTCCGCTTCATCAGAAAATAGATAGGTCACATGTCTCCTGCTAGATTGTTTCAATGTTCTTTCTCCTGAGCTGCTTGCTCTTTATCAGGCACTGGCTGACATCTCAGTCATGACCCCTCACAGACATCTACTTTGCAATGTCCCCAAAAAGTTCCTTATTCTTGTGGCTGACCAGAAGAGCTTCCTGAGCAACGCTTCTCCCTAGATGGCACTGAGATCCATGGTCTCAGCACGGCTCCAAGCAGGTGCATTAGGCATGTTGTGGGGCTTCTAGAGTTCCATTGTTGTTGTATCACAAGAACACTGATACACTGGGATCCAGGAGCAAATGGGCAAAATCTGTGCCACCTTTGTAAGAGGGAAGGATCATCCTGGAAAACAGGGCAGAGAGGGCACACAGATAAACAGACAGGTCAGTAACAGTCAACTTGCAAAGCACTGTGGGATAACTGTTGGAATCATGCAAAAAGCGATGCCAGCAATTGTTGGCACATGAAAAAAAGACTGAACTAATTAATTTCAAAGTAAATTTGGTCGATTTTGCAATAGGACTCTAGGGTTCCTGCTAAATGTGGAGTTAGTGTGCTGTGCTGGGTTGTGTTGTGTATAAACAAGTGTTTTCAAACCCGATTAACTAGATATGATCTGGTTTTAAACCCCCATGTACAGCAGCTCTTAGACTATGATAAAATACTTTGTTCTCACTCCATATGATTATCTCCCCAAAAATATGTTCTGGGACAACATTATCTTGTGATGGCAAGAGTAAAAGAAAGAAGAAAAAGAGAAAAATATACATGATGTAGTGCCTTGCAACTAAAGTTTCTGATCAGGATTGGGACGAATTGAGGGAAAAGAATCTAAAGGTTTGAACTGGCAGAAAGCATACAAAGCCATGGATCCTGGATCTGCAACTGGCTGGTCAAGTTCAGAGGAAAGGTGAGCCTACAAGGAAGTGCGAAGGAAGAAAACATTCTAGCTTGGTGCTCCCAAGCTGTATATCTAGACAGCAGATGGGAAATGTGCAAATTAAGTAACCACCTCCCACACTTCACTTCTCATTCGTTGCCTTTCCAAACACTGTAGCTATCACCAGTTACTCAAGCTAAAAGGCTTAACTACTGTCCTTTGTGGCAGTGAATGAGCAATATTATTCTGAAATCCCAGTAATGTAGTTCATCTACCAAATATATGGCTTACACAGAATACCTGATGATGTAGTATAATGAATATATTGGTACCAAGTAATCTAGCGATCTTAAGATTCCGATTTATAAATCTCTATACTGTAAGATGCCTTAAAAGTTATATTTCTATGTGTATAGAGGAAGTTGTGCATTGATCATATGTTAGTGACCTTCATTCTGCTATGGTTGGAGACAATGAAACTTCACTGATTCATATCAATGTTAGGTGTCAAGATTGTGAGTTATCTGCTGGAAGAGTACTACTGTTGCAGGCTTCAGTGAGAAAGTCTGTGGACAGTTACAAAGACTTACAAATCTTGCAGTCAGCTTTAATGGGATTCTCATGAGTTCCTGCAAACTTTCCCACAAACCGTCATTATAAGTATCTTGAAGTAATGTGTCTTTTCACAAGATCTTGGCAGAAACTGAATGACTTGTGATGGGTGTGTATTCATTCATGACGATGGTAACCAGAGTAATTAAACAATCGGACATGACTTGCAATATGATGCAACATCAGCATGCTTACAAGTGCAGAGTAAAAAAAGAATACAGGGTGTGACACGAACCATCCGATAACTGTGATGCAAAGGTGTTATTTTACAGCTTACAGCTTATATCTCCTATTGTAAGGAAATGAGCTTCAGAGAAATAATGAACCATTTCAATATTGCTTACTTGTTTTGTAGGCTTCGTTCTATGCTAAGGACCTCCGGCTGTGAAGTAGGATCAGGATCTATAATACATTATATGACCCTCCCTCCTTTTGCATTCTTACCTGAAACCAGGGTAACCCACTCTTTTACCTCCACCATTGCTCTGAGTTGGTATCCTAGTCTCTCCATCTACACCCTAACTTTAGGCCAAGGCTATCACTTCTATCTCTATCTTTGCTCTCTAATTGTTCTCTGTTTAGTCTTTCAAATAATAAGATACATCTTTGAATATTTATGGATACATTTGAACCTAAGGGGTGATCATCCCCCAAGATCCATGCATGGAGGCAAACCCCTTTGTGCTGATCTCTCTGCACACAGAAAAGCAGCTGGTTGCCTCCAAAGCATTATCCCTCGTGTCATGGACCCCATGGAAGCAGTATAATACGGTAGGGCTGGATGGGACGAACATTATTCCCTGCGCCCCCTCCTATTCTGCAAGAAGTTTATTTGAGATTTAAAACTGCCTGTGGGTCACGCTGAGGTACAGAGGAAAATAGGAATTACCATACTGGGTCAGACCCTAGATCCCTCTAGTTCAGTACCTTGTTACCAACATGCCCAGCACCAGCTGCTATAGATAGGGGTGCATGAAAATTTGCAGTCAACATTTCAGAATAACCTACCTGCCCTGGTAAATGTTCTTCATAAATCCTGTAATTAAAGGTTATAGCCCTTTGTGAAATGTAGCAAAACTCTGTGTGTGTCTAAATGTTCTTCATAAATCCTGATAATTAAAGGTTATAGCCCTTTGTGAAAATGTAGCAAAACTCTGTATGTGTCTAAATCAAACTACAACCTCTGTTCGTTGCGTGAGCACCAGTTTGGTTGTAAGTCTGACCTGTGCCTGTCTTCCTTGTTTTTTGTGCCTCCATCTCAGACTGGAATCCTAGGAGATATTTGTGACATTCTGTCCCTCAAAACAGCACCTTGGAACTCCCATATTCACCACTGTGATATGATTCTGTGTTTTGTACAAAGTATGCCTTGTGAGGCATCATTTAAGAAGTCTTGATTTGTTGAACATTTATATCCTGTCCAATTGTATGTATTATCATCATTGCTCAAACGTCCAAAGATTGTCATATGCGGCTTGGAGGGTCAGTAAGTTGTCCACTCCTGGTATATAGCCCTGTTCCTCTGGTAGATCCCCAGTATCTACTGGTACGTAGATTTTAGATCTGCCGGTTTTGAGGGCTGAACCTTTACTACTTCTACAGTAACCACCCCTGGGAGGATTCAGAGGAAACTTTGTGAGGGGAACCCAAATTTTCTGAATTTTCTTCTTCTGTCACTTATATTTTCTGTGGCAGTATTTTTTAGCTTTTCAACTAAAAATTCTTACAAGTGTAGTTGCATCTGAGACATCCATTACAGTAATAATAGCCAGACTGATGCAGGGAGAGTGTTCCACAAAATATTATTTGGGAGGTATTAGGATGCTGTTTCTTGCTATCAATAGTCTTTTGTGTTTCATTTTGGGATGAGGCTAAGAGCTTGTGCCATTGTGACAGAGCACCACTGCCAGTCAGAACTGGGGATGGCCAAACATGTTTCGGAAAGCAAAGAGGTATTCCATACCATCGACTAAAACTTGAAATCAACCAAATATTTTGGTGTTTAAAAAAGTTAAGTGAAGCTTTTTTATTTCTCCTTTTTGTGTTCTGCGAGGAAATCCTGTTCTTGTGAAATCTCCCTCCAGTTTTTGCAGACCTAAGTGGTCCTGATACCGCAGGTAAGCATCTGAACTTTTGTGATCTTTTCTGAAGTGGATCTCTAGATATTACCAGACACATCATTAGACAGACAGATGGATTGTGACTGGCCCTATGTGGCAAGAGGCATAATAATGAAGGCTAAAGATCTTTTTGCCCTTACCTTCACCCCTTAGCATGTCCATGCAGGACTTCTTACTGGGTGAGTGTAACAGGCTCTTACCTTTCTGGCATGTGGGTGTAATCATGCCTGTTTCCTCTCCAGACCTTGACTCGTTTTCACCTCTGGTCTGCAGTCTCCCTCTTACAGTAAGGTAAGTTAGTTTCCCTTCTGAAAGGGAAAATGAGCCCTCTAACCAAACCATAAAGTCCTCCTTGTGAAGGGCAAATAGAAAATAGAATACAAACACAAAGCAGTCCTTCAGGGCTCTCCAATGCAGCTTTAACACCTGTTGGTAAATGGGTGCTCAGTTATCTGCATTCCCCAAGACAAACACTTCAGCACTTTCTCTACCAGGGTCTCTCCTGGTCTCTCCACAGTTGAAGCAGGGGTTGAGGCAGGGTCCCTCCCAACCTCTATGGAAGGCCAAGACACAGGCCTCGAAATAGGCAACCAGCACTTGGTTCTAGAGTTACTACCTTTTTAAAAGGCAAAAGTGGGACACATGCAGGAGCCCCACCCCTCTCTGTGGCCCCATCCCTGCCCCTTCTTTTCCCCCGAGGCCTCAACTCCATTCAGGCCAGAAGCCAGAGCTAGGCCATGGTAAGAGCCTCCCAGTGAGCCTGGGCCCTTGTGAGGAGCTCTGGACCCTCCACCTGCCCTGGGTGGGTGGCTGGGGGGCCCAAGAGCAGCCCCTGGCCATGTTTCCACTCCCTGGGGTGCGCTGCCTAGGGCAGGTGGCGGGTCTGTGGCTCCCACAGTGGCCCAGGATCCATGGGCGGCTCTTGTAACTGCCTGTCTCTGACTTCTGGCCTGGCCAGGGAGCAGGGCCTCATGAGGAGGGAAGCGGAGGGGAGGGAAGAGGCTGGCACTGCCACTGAGCCTCAGACAGACATGGAGCAGCACCGCAGGGAATCCAGGACAAATACTGTCCTGGAGTCAGTCAGCCCAGCACCAGGACTTGAATTCTGTATTTTGAGGCTTACCCTACTTTATTCCCATGCCAAGCTGTCATTGCTCTCTTTGCACATGGTCTTTTCCTGCATTTGCTTCATCCCTCTTCCCAATCTCCTTCACAGGCTTCCTCCAAAGCTTTCCGTCTCCTAGGAGAGACCTTGAACAACTTACTCTCACTGGGGCCTGCTTCTGCACAGGTCCTTTGTCACAGCCCATAGTGGCTATCTTGATAGAGAGCCTCATCCCCAGTTTTCCTTCTGAGGGAAGCCTGGTACCTATGGGCCTGTTCCTGTACCACTGAGGCCAGCTCATTGAGCCTGTTCCTGTACCACTGAGATCTGCAATTGACTTCATTGATAGCAGGATTGAGCCCTATATTCCCTAGCAGTCCTTTCTAGCATGTCTTAGGGTCCCAGCCCACAGTCACAGGAACTATATCTCCCTAGGATTATCAACTTTCTACTTGCACAAAACCAAACACCCTTGCCCTGCCCCTGCCCCACCCCTTCTCTGAGGCCCCACCCCCAACTCATTCCATACCTCCCTCCCTCTGTCATTCGCTCTTCCCATCCTCACTCATTCGCTGATTTTCATTGGGCTGGCTCAGGGGGTTAGTGTGCAGGAGGGGGTGCAAGCTCCAACTGGGGATGCAGGCTCTGGGATGGGCTAGGGATGAGGGATTTGGGGTGCAGGAGAGGGAATCAGGCTAGAGGGTGGAGCTGAGGGGTTTAGAGTATGAGAGAGGGCTCTGGGCTGAGGCAAGGGGTTGGCGTGCAAGAGGGGGTGAGGGTTCCAGCTGGGGTTGGGGGTTCTGGGGTGGGGCCAGAAATGAGAGGTTCAGGGTCTGGGATGGGGCTTCAAGCTGGGCCAGAGGGTTAGGGTTTTGGGGAGGTAAGGGCTCTGGCTGGGGGTGCTGGCTTTGGTGTGGGGCTGGGGCTGAGAGATTTGGGGTGCAGGTGGGGGCTCCAGGGTTCAAAGTGCAGGTGGGGGCTCCAGGCTGGGGCAGGAGGTTGGGGTGCAGGGGTGTGTGAGGGCTCCAGATGGGGGTGAAGACTCTGGGGTGGGGCTGAGAATGAGTAGTTGGGGGTGCAGGAGGGTACTCTAGGCTGAGACTGAGGGGTTTGGAGGGTGGGAGAGGGATCAGGGCTGGAGCAGGAGGTTGGGGAGGATGAGGGCTCCAGCGGCAGTGTGGGCTCTGGGGTGAGGCATGCAGTAGGGGGCTCCAGGCTGGGATCAAGGAGTTCAGAGGGCAGGAGAGGGATCAGGGCTGGGGCAGGGGAGTGGGGCACAGGAGGGGGTCAGGGTGGAGGTTCTGGGCAGTGCTTACCTCAAACAGCTCCTGGAAGCAGCGGCATATCCTCCCTCTGGCTCCTATGCAGAGGCACAGCCAGGCAGCTCTGTGTGCTGCCCTGTCTGCAGGCACCACCCCGCAGCTTCCATTGGCCACAGTTCCCAGCCAATGGGAGCTGCAGAGCTGGCGCTTTGGGCGGTGGCAGCGTGCAGAGCCCCCTGGCTGCCCCAATGCATAGGAGCCGGAGTGAGGGCATGCAGCTGTTTCTGGGAGCAGCACGGAGCCTGTAGCCCCGCTGTGCCACTGACTGGACTGCACAGAAAAAGTTTATTGCTATTTGGAAAATACATACCATTTTTCCATGGACCTGGCCTTCATTAGTTAAACTATTCTCTCTGCCCTATTTGAGTTGTGCTAATATTGGCAGTGATTATTCTGGTATTTAGGAGGTCAGACATCTAGGGAATACATTTTAAAAGATTGTATTTATAGTGGTGTTTCAGCTATCTCCAGCCTAACATTCTGGACATCTCTCTCTCTGTCGCTCTCTCCTGCTTTCACTGTAGATACGTTATAAACATTTTTCTAAGTACTTTTAAAAGTAAATGCTGTACTTTCTATGACACTGTATGGTTTCTTTTCTTCATTATTGATGTCTTTAATAGTTTTCACCATCAAAAGCAAACACCAAAATATCTTCCTAAGAATGATATGAAAACTGCCAGAAACGCTTTTTCATTTTGGTTGTTATTTTTTTGTTACTGTTCCCAATTGCTCAGACATTAACGTTCAACTTTAAAGGCAGTTTTCATTCTGGTGCTGGTTTTATACTCTTCCCTTTTCATTCTGCATTGTACTGAATCAATATGATACAGGACAGTCTGTAATAACTACAAATTACCTATGAAATAATAAATCTACCACATTAATCTCAGACTTTAATTTTTAAAAACCTTATTACCAGCATTTCATAAAGAGAAAGAAAAGCATATTGCTGCTACTGCTGTTGCTGCTAAAAACATTTCTTGATGTTTCTATTACCTTTCCTTGTCTTTGTCTAGCACTGCTGATGCCCTGCCTCAAACAAGTTCTATGTGCCAAATACATTGGGCCAGTCTTCAGTCCCCCATTATTTCAAAGCAAAATGTCAAGTCTTCTTCCCCCTCTAGCTCCATTCAGGAGCCATGATTCTGAACAGCAAGTGTAACTGAAATTGACTTTTTTAACTGAGAAAGTCCTTCAGTAGGAGAAATCTACATGCCACAAAGTTGAACTATATTGAATTTTTGATTATTTTACTTCTTAAAAACCCTTAACAATAGCAAGGCCAGTAGTAGCAGCATCAGTCCTATGCCACCAAATGCAGCAACACAATATCCTACAATAGCAGTAGGGGAGTAGAAGTGCTGTGATGAATTGACGGTTCATTAGTCAACAATTTACAAAATCAATGGTGGAGACTTCATGCTCACTGCAGCCAAGTACCAACACGGCAAACATTTGACAAAATGGGTATTCACCCACGAAAGCTCATGCTCCAAAACGTCTGTTAGTCTATAAGGTGCCACAGGACTCTTTGCTGCTTTAACATTTTAATTGCAGCGAGTGCCATGTAAGCTTATAAAGGCCTCAGTAGAACAAAAATAACCCAATCAAACAAACTGAAAGAATGAAGAACTTGACAAGAAAGGAAGAATAATGGTCTGGAAAGTCACTTTGCTGTGTTCACTCCAGTTTTTGAAATATGGAGCCATGGGCGGCAGGTGAACCCCTGCTTTGGGGAGGCTAGCTCACCAGCCCCACTCCTTCTGCCCAAGGCCTGCCAGCCCCCAAACCTGCCCCCCATAAAAGTAAAAGCCCTGACTCCCCTCCTTCTCTGACTGGAGGAGCCTTGGCCTGCCTACCTCAGCCACATTGGGCCAAGCTGCCACCACCAACCCCCTTCCCCCGACACACCACCCCATTCCCCAAGCACCAGACCAAGATGCCAGCCTCCCTGAGTGCCAGACTGAGCCACTGTCCCCCTCTCCCACCACTAGCCCCAGAACCCAGCTGAGCCTCCTCAGTCTGCCAGGTGCTGGCTCTCCACCTCATACCTCACTTTCCCATCCCGAGGAGGAAGGACAGCACAAGCAGCAGGGACCTAGGGAGCGGGGGTGTGGAGTGGAGGAGGCAGTGGGGGTCTAGGTCCCTGACCCCCATTACTGTAATATCTGAGCACCTAGCAACCTTTACTCACGAAGGAAGAGACAATTCTTGATTTCATCCAAGTGGAGCACAGGATCTGGTCCAAGAGGTGAATATAGCTGAACTGCTCAGAGACAGCAACCTTAATATAATTAAATTTAATACCCTGATTGGGGGGGGGGTATCAGAGAAACTCACCACATTAGCATTTAACTTCAAAAAGGGTAACTACACAAAAATGAAGATGCTAATTAAATGGAAACAAAAAGGAACAGTTCCAAGAGTGAAATGCCTGCAAACTGCATGGAAACTACTTTAAAACACCATAATGGAGGCTCAAACTAAATGTATACCCCAAATAACAAAAAAACAGTAAGAAGACCAAAAAATGACATCATGTCTAAACCGAGTACAAGAGTCAGCTAGAGGCAAAAAGACATCCTTTAAAAACTTGAAGTCATATCATACTGAGAAAACTAGAAAGGAGCATACAGTCTGGTAAATCAAGGGTAAAAGTATAACTAGGCAAGCCAAAAAAGAATTTGAAGAGCAACTAGCAAAAGACACAAAAACTGACAGCAACATTCTTTCCAAATACATCAGAAGCAGGAGCCTGCCAAACAATCAGTGGGGTCACTGCATGATCAAGGTGCTAATGGAGCACTTAAGGAAAACAAGGACATTGTGGAGAAGCTAAATGAATTCTTTGCATTGGTCCTAACTGCAGAGGATGTGAGAGAGATTCCCACATCAAAGCCATTCTTTTTAGGTGACAGATCTGATGAATTGTGCTAGAGGAGGTGTCAGTAGAAGATGCTTTGGAACAAATTGGTAAATTAATTAGTAATAAGTCACCAAGACCAGAAGGTATTCACCCAAGAGTTTTGAAGGAACTCAAAAGTCAAATTACAGAACTATTAACTGTGGTATGTAACCCATTGCTTAAATCAGCCTCCGTTCCAGATGACTGGCAGATAGCTAATGTGACGCCAAGTTTTTTAAAAAGGTTCAAGAGATGATCCTGGCAATTACAGGCTGGTAAGCATAATTTCAGTACCACAAAAATTGGTTGAAACTATAATAAAGAACAGAATTAACATATAAATACAATATGCTGGAAAGACATGGCTTATGTAAAGGGAAATCATGCCTCACCTATCTATTAGAATTCTCTGAGGGAGTCAACAAGCATGTGGACCAAGGCGATCCAGTTGATATAGTGTATTTAGACTTTCAGAAAACCTTTGACAAGTTCCCAAACCAAAAGCTCTTAAGCAAACTAGAGCATTCATGGGATAAGAGGAAAGGTCCTCTCAAGAGTCAGTAACTGTTTAAAAGATTGTAAACACAGGTTAGGAATAAATGATCAACTTTCACAAAGAAGAGAGGTAAATAGTAGTGTCCCCCAAGGATCTGTAGTGGTACCTCTGCTGTACAATATATTCATAAATGATCTGGAAAAAGGAGTGAACAGTGAGGTAGCAAAATTTGCAGATGGTATAAAATTACTCAAGATAGTTAAGTACAAATCTGACGGTGAAGTGATCTAAAGGGATCTCACAAAACTGGGTGACTGGGCAACAAAATGGCAGATGAAACTCATTGTTGATAAATGCACAGTAACGCATATTGGAAAACATAATCCTAACTATAGATACAAAATGATGGGGTCTAAATATGCTGTTACCATTCAGGAAAGAAATCTTGGAGTCATGATGGATTGCTTTCTGAAAACATCAGCTTATAGTGAGTAGCAGTGGTCAAAATAGCCAACAGAATGCTAGGAAGCAATAGGAAGGGGCTAAATAATCAGACAGAAAATATCATAATGCCACTATATAAATGCATGGTATTCCCACACCTAGAATACTTTGCACAGTTCTGGTCATCCCATCTCAAAAAAGATATATTAGAAATGGAAAAAGTATAGAAAAGGGCAACAAAAATTATTACGAGTATAGAACAGTATAGAAGGAACAGCTTCCATATTAGATGAGATTAAAAAAATGAGGATGAGTCAGATTAGAAAAAAAGATGACTGAAGCAGGATATGCTAGAGGTCTATACAGTCATGACTGGTGTGGAGAAAGTGAACAAGAAAGTGTTATTTACCCCGCGACATAACACAAGGACTAGGGGTCGCCCAATGAAATTAATACATTTAAATAAATTAATAGTAAGTTTAAAAGTAATAGAAGGAAGTAATTCTTCACACAACACACTGTCAGCCTGTGGAACTTGTTGCCAGACAATGTTGTGAAGGCTAAAAGTATAACTGGGATAAAAAAAGAGTTAGTTAAGTTCAGGGAGGATGGCTCCATCAATGGCTATTATTATATATCATCAGGGTATGCAACTCCATGCTCTGGGTGTCCCTCGCCTCTGATCAGGGCCGGCTCCAGGCACCAGCATTCCAAGCTGGTGCTTGGGCTGGCAGTCTTCAAGGGGCGGCAGTCTCTGTTGTCTTGCACCCATCAGAGCGTCAAATTGCCGCCGGGGATGGCGGGGGCAGTCCGTGGCAGCAACTTCTATATTTAGCTGTCCGTGGCAGCTTCAGCTAAACATAGAAGCTGCCACAGAATAGCCACCACTGCAGAAACGCACCTACCGCCCTACAGGCACACGGACTGTCCCCACCGTCCGCAGCGGCAGTTCAGTGCGCTGCTTGGGGCGGTGAAAACTGTAGAGCTGGTCCTGCCTCTGATGCCAGAAGCTGGGACCGGACGACAGGGCATGGACCATTGGAGAATTGTCCTGTTTTATTCAGTCCCTCTGAGGCATCAGGTATCAGTGAATATTGGAACACACAATACTGGGCTAGATGGACCATTGGTCTGACCTGATATGGCCATTTTTATGTTCTTATGTATGTATTTATCCTCACAACACCCCTGTGAGGAAGGGAAAGATCTATTACCCCTATTCTACAGATGGGGGACTGAGGCTCAAAGGTCCTGATTTGCAAAACTACTTAGGCTTCTAACTTCTACTAAAATCAATGGAACTTGGAGCCTTAGGCCTGGTCTACAGCTGAAACTTAGGTTGATCTAGCTAAGTCTCTCAGGGGAGTGAAAAAATCACACCTCTGAGAGATGAGTTAAGCTGACCTAAACCCTGGTGTGATGTTCCCTCTGGTGTTATCTGGACCAGTGATCTGCTAGGTCACTCCAATCTTTGACTCTGGGAGCCAGACTTACTCTGCTCTGCCATGAGAATACCCACTCCTGGGTTGTTCACTCACAGCCTCTGGCATGTAAGCTGCTCCCAGCTACTTGTAACCGAATGACACTAGCCAATATCTCCAGTCCCAGACACAACTCTAGGAACCTCCATCTTGCAGTGTCCAGTTATGCCCACTGGATGTTGCAAGCTTATATGAGTTCATCAATTTAACAAAGAAATTGATATGTACCAAACTTGTTATCCCAAGGGGAGTCTGATACACTTTAAACCAAATGCACTGCTTATGGTAGAATAAACAAACAGATTTATTAACTACAAAGATAAACTTTAAATGATTATAATCAAAACATAAGTCAGATTTGGTCCAATGAAATAAAAGCAAAATGCATTCTAAGCTGATCTTAACAGTTAGATGCTTCTCACCACAGGCTGGCTAGTTGTTCTTCAGCCAGGCTCAGGTGGCTCTAGGCATTTTGCTGCCCCAAGCACGGCAGGCAGGCTGCCTTCGGCGGCTTGCCTGCAGAGGGTTCGCTGGTCCCACGGCTTCGGTGGACCTCCTGCAGGCGTGTCTCCGAAGCCATGGGACCAGCGGACTCTCCACAGGCAAGCCACCGAAGGCAGCCTGCTTGCCACCCTCGCAGCGCTGACAGAGCGTCCCCCGTGGCTTGCCGCCCCAGGCACACGCTTGGCATGCTGGGGCCTGGAGCCGCCCCTGGCCAGGCTCTCCCCTTTGATCAGTTCTCCAGTTGCTTGGTGTGGTGGTATCTGCAGATGGAGATGGAAGAGAGACAGCATGGCAAACGTCTCTCCCTTTTACCATGTCCTTTCTTCCCTCTTGGCTTCCCCCCCTCCCTTCACAGTTAGGTGAGCATTACCTCATTGCAGTTCCAGACTGAGTAAAGGAAGTGGGCTGACTCTTTCAAGAGTCCAACAGATTCCTTTTATTGCTGTCTAGGCCAGTGCCCTTTGTTCCTGTGAGGCTGGGCTGGGATTGTCCCATACATGCCCTGATGAGGTATAAACTGCCTCTCAGCTCTTGGAGAGTTTTTCCCTGGGTTTATTTTAAACCATGAGGATACTTTTTCAGCTTCATAACTACATACATGAAATTATAACCTATAACATTACTGTAACAGCAATGCTCATGAGCCTTCTGAAGACACCTGACATGACAAACTTTGCACTGGATACCACACAATCATTTTACAATGATGAACAGGGGGGTGCTGGGTGTCCCCCCGAGCTACAGAGCATCACACATGGTATAGACTCAACTAGAAGAATTCTGTATTCCTAGCTACCACTTCTCATGGGTGGATTGATTACAGTGACAGAAACTGCCCCCTCCATTTCTATAACAAGCGTCATAGAATATCAGGGTTGGAAAGGACCTCAGGAGGTCATCTAGTCCAACTCCCTGCTCAAAGCAGGACTAATCCCCATACAGATTTTTGACCCAGATCCCTAAATGGCTACCTCAAGGATTGAACTCGCAATCCTGGGTTTAGCAGGCTAATGCTCAAACCACTGAGCTATCCCTGGCCCCCCAGTGTAGCAACTGTAGGGCAGACAAGCTCTGAACACCTTTGAGGCTCTGATTTTAGTTAGGAGCCTAAATACTTTTGAGGATCTGGGCCTAAGTAACTTGCCCAAAATCACACAGGAAGTCAGTGGCGGGGCAGGGACTGAACTCAAGTCTCGAGCTAGGGCCCCAACTGTTGGACCATCTTTCTTCTCTTTTATGTGTAAATCTGTTCAAATTTGAGGCTGTTGCCATTTTATGTTTCAGTTCAGAAGTAGAACGTTACAGTGAGCCAGGGCTTTCTCTTGTATGGAGACTCCATATTTGTGTTCTTTGTTGTTTTCCATAATCTGAAATAAATGTCATTTAATCTAAAATGACAGGGCCCTGGACTGTGACTCATGAGACCTGGGTTCTATTCTTGGCTCTGGCACTGACTTGCTGTGTTTCCTTGGGCAAGTCGCTTCATGTCTTTGTGCTTCAGTTTCACCTCCAACTTTTTGTCTATATTGTCTATTTAGATTACAAGCTGTTCAGGGCACGGACTGCCTCCTGTGATGTGTGCGTATAGGCCTTGCCAGTAAGGCCCCAATCTCAGTGAGGTGCTACTATAATAAAAATTATAAATAATAATAAAATATACATTTAGTATTCACTTTGAACAGGTATAAATGTGACTACCTGAGGTGCAAAGCAGTGGAGAATGCAGCCCAGGGTCCTCTCCTGGAAGACATTTCAGTATAGGTCATGCCATGATGCAGGAGATATGGCATCAGGCTGCCAGGGGAAAGAGGAATATGTAAAATAAATAAGCTTAAGGGTCTGTGTGTTTTTGCATGTGTAGCATGCATACACAGCATGTTAGTTAATATTATTTTATGATAAGTAGTTGGTTAAAATAGGGGAATGAGTCTTTATAAGAGAGATAGTAGATAAGGTCATATCCTGCTCTCTGTTACATTGGTGCTACTCTCTCTACATCTGTGGGGTCACACAAGTGTGAAAAAAGCAGAATTTGGCCCAAATGGTCCAATTTAGTCCAGCATAATTCCTTGTAAACAAGCATTCACTTCAGTGGAGATACTCTGGTTTACACAGGAGTTGAATTTGTCCCATTCTGTATAGCATAATTTGGGAATTAAATGATCAGAAACAGAATTCTTGTCTAGAATGGTCAGGGAAACCTGGCTAGCAACAACTGTGCTTGAAGATGGTTATTGTTAGCAGAAACATGGCTGTGCAGAGAGCATTAAACAACAACAAAAGCATAACAGAACATTTAGATTATTCAATCAGATGCATTAGGGGACAGTAGAGCAAAGACAGCTCACAGTATAGTAAAATTCTACAATGGGTGTGTCATAAGTAGATAGGTAAGGTAAGGGTTAATTTTCTTTTGCCTGTAAAGGGGGAACAAAGGGAACCAAACACCTGACCAGAGGACCAATCAGAGAACTGGGTTGTTTAAAAGTCAGGGGCGGGAATTTGTATACTCAGGGTCTTTGTTGTTTCCTACGGCTATGGTAAACAAGCTTTCTTCTAACTCCATCTTATTTAAGTATTCTACTAAAAGTCTGTGAGTACAAAGGAAAGCAAAGTAATTCGGCTATGAGGAGCTTTGTGTTGTATATTTACTGCGTGTGATTGCTGGTCTATTTATCCCACCGCTACCACCATGTCATAGTATAATTCCTCAATCTGGACCTTAGAGTTCAGATATGAGGTACTAGCATAAAGTCCTCTAAGCTTAATCTCCAGCTTAGATCTGATAGGCTGCCACCAGGTCAGGAATTGATAGGGCCTGACCCCCTTTCCTCTCTCTGGTGTCCCCCCACCTTCCTGAGGGAACCCCAGATTCCAAATCCCTTGGAGTCTAAGCAAGGAGAGATAACCCCTTCCCCCTTCTTCCCATGCTTGCCTCTTGGTCTAGCCTGCGAGTACCAAGAAACCTGTTTATCTGCTTCCCAAGAGATAAGCGTTCTATTCCCTCAGGACAATTGAGATGCAAAATACCAACAGCTTGGCTTTGCCTTCCTCTTCCTGTCTTCCCGTGAGGGAGACAGATACCTGGTACAGAGATTTCAATTTCTTTGCCTTACTAGAAAAAGAATCTTCCACAGAGTTTGAAAAAAGAAAGCTTTTATATAGAAAAGAGAGAAAATACAGAAATAATAACTGTATAAACATTAATACGGCTCCTACTTAAGAAAATATGAATAACCCAGTCTGATTTAAAAAATAGCCAATTTAAATAGACCAGCAATCACACACAGTAAATACAACACAAAGCTCCTCATAGCCGAATTACTTGCTTTCCTTTGTACTCACAGACTTTTAGTAGAAATATCTTAGATAAGATGGAGTTAGAAGAAAAGCTTGTTTACCCATAGCCGAGGAAACAACAAAGACCCTGAGTATACAAATTCCCGCCCCTGACTTTTAAACAACCCAGTTCTCTGATTGGTCCTCTGGTCAGGTGTTTGGTTCCCTTTGTTCCCCCTTTACAGGCAAAAGAAAATTAACTCTTACCTTACCTATCTACTTATGACAGGGTGACATATGATACTGTACATAAACATATATATCTATATATTTTACAGATGTCCTCGAAGTCTGGCCAATCTTATGGAAATCTCATGAGACTGGCAATGGAAATCTAATAAGAACATTTATATTGTATACGGTGTGGAAGACTATTTGAACTAATATTTATTAAGAGGCATGTCATGGTGGGTGCAGTTATCACCATATATGATTTGCACACTGTGCATTTAGAATTTCCAATAATTAGCTTCTGCATGATGCAGATTTAAGAGATTAGCATGTAGTCAGTGTCTGGCAACGTATCACACTGAGAAAGAAAATCAACAGTTCAAGATTGACACCTGTCTCCTTAGGTGGTTGCAGGAAGAACAATTTGTATCTGAGGAAACAGGCTTACTACAGTTCAAATAAAGAGCCTGATCCTGCAAACTTGTATTCATGTGAGTAGCCTTTACTTATGTTAGTAGACCCATTGCATTCACGGCCTTTTGTGACCAAGGGTTGGATCTTTGTTATTGTTCTGCTGCTGTGGAATGAAAAGAGCAGACTCCAATTACTGTCATTCAGATCAGCAGAACCTGTCCCCTACTCTGCCATAGTGTCCTTATGGAAGTCATTTATGCCAACATTTTCAAGAGTGGTCACTGTTTTGGCGTATCAAAGACAGTTGATTTCAGTGTTGACATTTAGAGTTAGGTGCCTAAAATTAGGCACCCGGATTTCAATATTTTGTCCTTAATGTATAAGGCTCTATATCAAGACATAAGTTAGTACTTTACCTTTAGTAGTGAAGATGAGAATTTTTTTCAGCCAGATGCCTAATATACAAAGAAACTCCCTCTTCAGCCTCCACAGTACCACTTCATATGTACAGTGCATACACTGAATATTATCCACTGCAAAGTATAACTGCTAGGGGCAAATGTTCTTTTGTGGAAAGTATCCTAGAAGAGGCGAATACAGCCATAGCTCGGTGTTGACTGTTTGTACTATTGTCTCTGGAGGGCATTGTGTACTTTCCTGAGCTGATAGCTTGGGGTGACTACTGCTCAAATGAAGGTGCTGTATAAAGCCTCTGAGGGGGCAGGAAAAGATTTGGGATCTGCTGTACTTTCTGTAGCATGTATCTGTTCATTGTTAATGATGGCTGGAGGCAATGTCTAATAATACAATCCTGCTAGCAAGTATAGTTTGTGTGTGTGGCATTTTAAAATAGAGATAAAAATAGGGCCAATAATATAAATGTTTTATCTGCTAGGAATCTGTTGAAAGATAATGGCTTGTTATTGAGCACTCTAATGAGGACAAATGAAATATGTATGTCACGTAAGCAAAAGAAATAACTGCAAGAGATACTGATATCAGGGAAAGAGTGAAGCTAGTAAGTAGCTTCTGTTCATCTTCTTAAGGAAACTCAATCTCAGGACTTGACTATTTACACAGACAACAGGATTTCTTACAGGGAGTCAGATAGAGTCAGCAAAACCTCCATCTGCATCGGAATCTAGGCCAAATAAAATAAGAATTCACATGATTCTGGGCGGGTAGCTTATGGGCTACTAAGCATGTGGGGATACAAATGAAAATGAAAAGGATGTAAAGCTCTGGATCCCAGCAGAGAGAAGAGGAAAGAGGGGGAACTGATTTTTGATTTAAAAAAAAAAAACAACAGACATCTTGAGGGCACACATGATGAAATTTTATTTACACAAAAAACAAAAAACAAATTATACTGTAACAGCAGGGTGGTATTATTACTCTCAAGGAGGAAGCTAATAGGAGAAAAAGCCCTAGAGACAAAGGAAATGCTACCCAAAGGAAATTAAACCAAAGCCCTGCAAATAAGAACAATAGCGTACAATGCAGGTAAAACTATAGAAACAAATGAATAAATACAAAATGAACATTAGCGGAGCCTGAAGCTAAAACACCTAGAAATACAAAGGAAGGGAGGGTGGCTTCACAGCACCAACTGAAACAAATTTATAACAATATGCATATTAATGAACTTGAAACGCCACTTAGTTTTTGCATCCATTATTCATTGTTCAGCTTTATAGAAAATGCAACATTACAATGAAATGATTACAGGGAGCATCCCTGGGAGCGAGACGATAACAGGAAAGGAACAGTAGAGGCATCTGTTCCTTCACCCCCAGTCCTCACGCATAAGAATTACCATAGCGTCAGACACGGAAAAGGTTCCAAGAAGAGAACCTTTATGAAAGGAGCCAGGAGTCTTAGGGCTTCCATTCTGCTCCCTCTGAAGTTCATGGGCTTTTGACTGCTGACTTGATGGGAAGCAGGAGCAGGCCATAAACAGAAGCAGCTATATTGGAGCCAAATTCTTCCTTCAGAAGTCTATTGACGCCAACGGCGGAAGCCATACAATGCACCTGAGAGCAGAAACTAGCCCTTCATGACTGAAGGACCCAATGTGAAAGAATTAATGTCAATGCTGGGCAGAACTAGCTTAGACAATGATGCTAAACTTGCAGACACAGCAGGGTCCCATCTTCCAAGGGGAAACTTGAAGCACTAGCTTGTTCTGTACTGCCCAGGCTCTACTGCTGTCTGTGTTCATTCTGATTGCCCTTGCATAGCTGAGGCAGCACTGGTTGTCAGATCTTGCTCTGTCCGTTCAGCCTTCCATGCCACTTCCTCTCCTTCCTGACCTCCTCACACAGGACTGCAGCTGCACTCTGCATCTGGCGATTAGCTACCTGCACCTTACAGTGTGGCAGCTGCATGACTGAATGAGGAGAGAGGGCATTTCATAGAATTGTAGAATCATAGAAGATTAGAGTTGGAAGAGACCTCTGGACGTCATCTAGTCCAACTCCCTACTCAAAGCAGGACCAATACCAACTAAATCATCCCAGCTAGGGCCTTTGTCAAGCTTGGCCTTAAAACCTCTCTGGATGGAGAGTCCACCACCTCCCTAGGTAACCCATTCCAGTGCTTCACCACTCTCCTAACGAAATAGTTTTTTCCAAATATCCAACCTAGACCTTCCCCCACTGCAACCTGAGACCATTGCTCCTTGTTCTGTCATCTGCCACCACTGAGAACAGCCGAGCTCCATTCTCTTTGGAACTCCCCTTCAGATAATTGAAGGCTGCTATCAAATCCCACCTCACTCTTCTCTTCTGCAGACTAAATAACCCCAGTTCCCTCAGCCTCTCCTCGTAAGTCATGTGCCCAGCCCCCTAATCATTTTCATTGCCCTTCGTTGGACTCTCTTCAATTTGTTCACCCAGGGGCAGCAGGTTTGTAGAAATTTTGGTGGTGCCCAGAAGGTCCAGAGCCTGCCTCCCATGAACTCCACTCCCCAACCTGCCTAATGCTCTGTAAGGGAGTTTGGGTGGGGAGAGGAGGTCTGGGGTGCAGACCCTGGGCTGGGGCAGGGAATTGGAGTGTAGGATGGTTGAGAGGTTGGGCTTTGGGATGAAGTCTGGGGTACAGGCTGTGGGATGGAGTTTGGGTACAGGCTATGGGCTGGGGCAAGGAGTGGGGATGCAGGAGAGGGTGAGGGGTGCACGCTCTGGGAGGGAGTTTGGGGGCCAGAGAGAGGTGTGGGAAAGGAGTGGGGGTGCAAGCTCTGGGAGGGTGTAGGTGGGTGCTGGGGGGGAAGGGACTGCCACTACATGTGGCTTCCTTCATCCCTGTTGCAGCCTGATTCCCCTCACCTTAACCTCACTGGTGGGGGATGGGGCTGCCCCTTGCCCAGCGTGGGGCAGGAGGGGTGGCTGCTGGGGGGTGGGAGGAGCGTGCATCACAGGGTCAAACACTCTTTGAAGCCCCAGCAGCTGAGGTGAGTGAGGTCCACTCCAGATGTCTCCCGCAGGAAACCCCCTTGGCATCTTCTCCCGGTGGGTGCCAGGGGAAGGGGGTGGGGCTGCCAAGCACGTGTGTGTCTCATCCCCTTCTCCCGCTCCTGAGATGTAGCAACAGCCAGCTCCTCAGCCTGCCGTGGACATTGCTCTTGTGCTGTCCTGTAGCCAGCAGCGCAGGGAGGTGAGGGAGAGGTGCCGCTTTCATTCAGGCAGGGACGCTGAGGGGGAGGATGCTCCAGAGCCCAGAGGAGGTGCGTGCGGGGGGAGGCCCAGCTCCAAATACTGGTGGAGCAGAGGCCCCGGCCCTGAATATTCCTGGACTCTGGGTACCATGGGCCCATATAACTTGCAGCCCCTGTCCACATCCTTTCTGTAGTGGGGGTCCCAAAACTGGATGCAATACTCCCGATGTGGCCTCACTAGTGCCGAATAGAAGGGAATAAACACTTCCTTCTATCTGCTGGCAATCCTCCTACTAATACAGCCCAATATGCTGTTAGCATTCTTGGCAGCAAGGGCTCATTACTGACTCATATCCAGCTTCTTGTCCACTGTAATCTCCAGGTCCTTTTCTGCAGAATTACCATTTAGCCAGTCAGTTCCCAGCCTGTAACAGTGCATAGGATTATTCCATCCTAAACGCAGGACTCTGCACTTGTCCTTGTTGAACCTCATCAGATTTCTTTTGGCCCAATCCTCCAATTTGTCTAGGTCACTCTGGGCTCTATCCCTCCCCTCCAGTGTATCTACCTCTCCCCCCAGCTTAGTGTCATCTGTGAACTTGCTTAGAGTGCAATCCATCCCACCATCTAGATGATTAATGAAGATGTTGAACAAAACTGGCCCCAGGACCGACGGCTGGGGCACTCCTCTTGATTCTGGCTGCAAACTAGACATCGAGCCGTTGATCACTACCTGTTGAGCCTGAGGATCTAGCCAGCTTTCTCACCACCTTATAGTCCATTCATCCATTCCATACTTTTAAAACTTGCTGGCAACCGTATCTAACGCTTTGCTAAAGTCAAAATATATCACATCCACCACTTTCCCCATATCCACAGAGTCATTTATCTCATCATAGAAGGCAATCAGATTGGTCAGGCAAGACTTGCCCTTGATGAATCCATGTTGACTGTTTCTGATCACTGTCCTCTCCTCCAAGTGCTTCAAAATGGTTTCCTTGAGGACCTGCTCCATGATTTTTCCAGGGACTGAGGTAAGGCTAACCGGTTTGTAGTTCCACACATTCTCTTTCTTCTCTTTTTTAAAGATGGGCACTATATGTGCCTTTTTTTAATCATCTGGGACCTCCCCCGATCACCATGAGTTTTCAAAGATAATGGCCAATGGCTCTGCAATCACATCAGCCAACTCCCTCAGCACCCTCAGATGAATTAGATCTGGATCCATGGACTTGTGCATGTCCAGCTTTTCTAAATCATCCTTAACCTATTCTTTCACCACTGAGGGTTGCTCACATCCCCCCTATACTGTGCTGCCCAGTGCAGCAGTTTGGGAGCTCACCTTGTCTGTGAAGATCAAGGCAAAAAAAAGCATTGACTGCTTCAGCTTTTTCCACATCATCTGTCACTAGGTTGCCTCCCCCATTCAGTAAGGTTTCCACATTTTCTCTGAACGCCTTCTTGTTGCTTACATACCTGTAGAAACCCTTCTTGTTCCCTTCACATCCCTTGCTAGCTGCAACTCCAGTTATGCTTTGGCCTTCCTGATTACACCGTTGCATGATTGAGCAATATTTTTGTACGCCTCCCTAGTCATCTGTCCAAGTTTCCATTTCTTGTATGCTTCCTTTTTGTCTTTAAGCTCCCAGAAGATTTCTCTGTTAAGTCAAGCTGGTCACCTGCCATATTTGCTATTCTTTCTGCACATTGGGATTGTTTGTTTCTGTGCTCTCAATAAGACTTCTTTAAAGTACAGCCAGCTTTTCTGGACTCCTTTCCCCCTCATATTAGCCGCACAGGGGATCCTGCCCATCAGTTCCCTGAGGGAGTCAAAGTCTGCTTTTCTGAAATCCAAGGTCCATATTCTGCTGCTCTCCTTTCTTCCTTGTGTCAGGATCCTGAACTTGACCATCTCATGGTCACTGCTGCCCAGGTTGCCACCCACTTCTACTTCCCCTACCAATTCTTCTCTGTTTGTGAGCAGCAGGTCAATAGGAGCATGGCTCCTAGTTGGTTCCTCAAGCACTCCCACTGTGGAGTTGTCCCCAACACTCCCCAAAAACTTCCCGGATTGTCTGTGCACTGCTGTATTGCTCTCCCAGCAGGTGTCAGGGTGATTGAAGTCCACCATGAGAACCAGGGCCTGTAATCTGGAAACTTGTTAGTTGTCAGAAGAAAGCCTTGTGTACCTCATCCTCCTGGTCTGGTGGTCTATAGCAGACACCCACCATGACATCACCATTATTTGGGCATAAGTTTCGTGGGTAAAAACCCCACTTCTTCAGATGCATGGCGTGAAAATTACAGATGCAGGCATTATTATACTGACACATGAAGAGAAACTGTAGAGCTACAATTCATTTGCAAACTTAACACCATTAATTTGGACTTGAATAGGGACTGGGAGTGGCTGGCTCACTACAAAAGCAATTTTTCCTCTCCTGGAATTGACACCTCCTCATCAATTATTGGGAGTGGACTACATCCACCCTGATTGAATTTGCCCTGTCAACACTGGTTCTCCACTTGTGAGGTAACTCCCTTCTCTTCACGTGTCAGTATCCTTATGCCTGCATCTGTAATTTTCACTTCATGCATCTGAAGACGTGGGTTTTTTACCCACAAAAGCTTATGCCCAAATAAATCTGTTAGTCTCTGAGGTGACACTGGACTCCTTGTTGTTTTTTTGTGGATGCAGACTAACATGGCTACCCCCTGATACTTGACATCACCATCGTTGCTCATGCCTCTAAACTTAATCCAAAGACTCTGAACAGGCTTTTCTCCAGTTTCTTACTGGAGCTCTCAGCAATCACACTGCTATCATACATACAGTGCAACTCCTCCACCTTTTCGCCCCCACCTGCCCTTCCTGAACAGTTTATACCCATCCATGACAGTGCTCCAGTCATGTGAGTTATCCCACCAAGTCTCTGTTATTCCAATCATATCATAGTTCCTTGACTTTGCCAGGACATCCAATTCTTCCTGCTTGTTTCCCAGGCTTCGTGAAGTGTGAGATGCTTTGTGTTGACTGAGAAATCAAAACTCATAACTTGAGCAGGCTCTCCATCTTTTATTTTGATCCTTGCTGGAGTTCATTGTGAGGTTCCCTTACCTTTTTATCAGAACCCCCTCCCCCCCCATTCACTGTTCCCTTAATCCCCCCACAAGAATTTCCACACCTTAGGCTGCAATGTTTAGCCATGGAACGTGTTCTCCCCTCTGGCACAGAACCTCTTGCCAGGCATAAGCTTTTGGAGTAGGCTGAATAGAGGTAGTCACACACGGAGCCTTGGGCCTTGCAGCCAGGGGAGGGGTGTCCAATCTTACAGCTTCACAAGCAGGTCCCAGCTTTGATCGATCCAGCACTGACACTAAGGAAGTGGACCTTGATTTCATCCTGAACTACCACGTGGACTCTCATTCTTTCCATTTACACTAATAGTCCAAGATACTGGGACTAAACATGCCTTTTTGAATTCTAGAGAGACAGAGTGGGTGACATAATATCTTTTATAGGACCAGTTTCTGGTGGTGAAAAGGAAAAGCTTTCAAGCTATACAAATGAACAAAACCCCCAAATCTCTCAGACAACAGCTGGCCAAACAGTAGAGCAGAATAAAGCCCATTGGCATAGCAATACAGTGCCCCTTGTTTGAAAATTAGCACCAGGATTGGATACCCTCCTGGCCTTCCCACAGAACTGACTAACTTGAAGCCACAATCTGGCACTGTGAAACCTTTGATTTTAACAGGCACTTCTGGAACCTGCTCTCGATCAGAAAAGACAGGAAGAAAGGCAAAGGTGGTGGAGTGGCATTGTACATCAATGATGAGGTTAACTGTAATGAAATAAGAAGTGATGGAATGGGTAAGACAGAGTCTGTCTGGGCAAAAATCACACTGAGAAAGAAAGCTACTAGAGCCTCCCCTGAGATAGTGCTTGGGGTGTGCGGGAACTGTTTATAGTGAAATTGGAAAACGATGGGAATTGGGTAAATTAGGAAATTGTGTTTATCTGTTTCTTTTTAACGTGGATAAGCGCAACTGGTAAAGGAGACTCCAGCGGGTTGTACTGAAGGGTGAACTGTTCAGATGGAAGGAGGTTACTCTAGTGGTTCCCTCAAGGATCGATTTTGGACACGATCCTTATTTAACCTTTTTATTACTGACACTTGGCACAATAAGAGCTGGGAATGGGCTAATAAAGTTTGCAGATTGACACGAAGCTGGGGGGGTATTGCTAACAAGAGAGGACCAGATCTACTACACAGGAAGATCTGCGCACCTTGTAAAATGGAGATAATAGTAATAGATGAAATAATAATAGTGTTAAGTGCAACGTCAGCACTTAGGGATAATAATAAAGAATTTTAGATATACATTGGGGACGCATCAGTTGGAAGCGACAGAGGAGGAAAGTGACCTTGGGTATTGTTGATAGCAGGATGAACTATGCAGCGCCCAATGCAGATAATGGCCAGTTATAAAACGCAAATGCCGGTTTTTAGATGCATAGGCGAGTATTTTCAGCATAGGATAAGGAGGGTTGTTAGTACCGTTATATTAGGCGCGTCAGACCCCACCTGGGACTATTGTGTGCATTCTCGGTGTCCCGATGTTTAAGAGATGAATTGCAAACTGAACAGGTTCAGAACGGGCTACTAGGATGATCCGAGAATGGAAACCTGCCTTATGAAAGAGACTCAAAAGAGCTTGGCTTGTTTAGCCTGGCCAAAAGAAGGCTGCGGGGGATCATGCTTGACTCTAATATAAATACTATCAGGGGGATTAACTTAGGGAGGGAGAGAATTATTTAAGTATAGTACTAATGTAGCACAAGCGAAGGCACAGAACTGTGATATAGAAGTTTAGACTTGAAAATTAGGGACGAAGGTTTTTAACCATTAGAGAGTGAAGTTCTGGACAGCCTTCCGAGGGGAGTAGTGGGGGCAAAGACTTATCTGGGCTTAAGCACTAAGCTTTGATAGTATATGGAGGAGATGATATGATGGCATAAACGTTTAATTAGGGCAAGTGATCTTGGATATCGCAGATAAGTCTGGCTCAATGGCTGTGAGCGGCGATGTTAGATGGATGGGAAACTGAGCTACTGCCAGAGAATTCTTTCCTGGGTGCTGGCTGGGGTCTTGCCCACATGCTCAGGTTAGCTGATCGCCATATTTGAGTCGGGGAAGGCAATTTTCCTCCAGCGGCAATTGGCAGAGGCCCTGGAGGTTTTTCGTTCCTCTGCAGCAGGGGGCACTGCGGTCGCTTGCTGTGTGGCATTCTCGCAGCTTGCAGTCTTCAACCACAATTTTGAGACTTTGAGGACTTCAATAACTTTCAATAACTCAGTCATGGGTTAGGGGTTGTTATAAAAGTGGATGGGTAGGGTTCTGTGGCCTGCCTTGTGCAGGAGGTCAGACTAGATGATCATATTGGTCCCTTCTGACCTATGAGTCTATGAGTCTATGATCGTGGAAGTATGGTTTCCATTCAGCCTCTTACAAAAGCCAGTTGGTCATAACTTTCTCAAACTATTTTAAGGGTGACATTTTTCATGTAATGTTGACTTGTTTTTGAAAAAAAGTCAAGCAAAATCAGCCCAGCTGGACTTCAGTTGTGTAAATAGGAGGAGGGAAAATTCCGTTTCCTTGTAAGTTCTGATTAGAAATCTTGTGCTTACATTACTTAGTAATGTATGTTGCTAAAAATGTCACTTTTGATTTGTTTTGTAGATTTCACAGAGAAGTAAAAATGATGGTAAGTTTGAAGAAAACTGATTCAGTAGTTTTAAAGTTAGCAATATTTAAAGCCAGTAATTTTATACATTCCCATGAGAACTTGTCTGTGCATTTTTAAATGCACTTCAAAGATACATTTGTTAAAGATGCTCTGGTTAAAGATACCCTTTTCCACCAGTGAAATCTGGAAGCCCCACAAGCTAAATATCCTTTGTTCAAGGAACATGTATTCCACTGACGACAGATCAATATAAAGAAACATACAAGGTCAGTTAAGGATGACCTGAGTTAACAACAGCTCTGTTACAACTGCCAGGGATGACAGCTTGCAAATCTTAAAATCTCCATAGAAGAAGGAGACAACAAGCTAGAGAGATTTTTAACAAAGGCCCAGTATCAAGGAACTTGCAAACACTGCTGGCAAAGCCGGCAGACAGCTTTTCCCTCCACGCTTTTGGTGAAGAATGTCCTTTTCCCAGGATCCCCAGGATCTGTGGGGCTGGGAGTCCTCACTCCCAATCATATCCCCCAAGCCTCTCCCCTTGAATGGATGCTGCATGAGAAACCCTGGAAGGATCTTTGCTGTCTGCCTGCCTCTTTTCCATGGGTTTCCAAACATTAGGGAGTGATCCGGCGCAATGATCCAAAGCCTGTTTATGAACATTAATTAATTTAGCATCACAACATCCTTATGCAAGAGGTCAATATTTCTATCCACTTTCTATAGATATGGGACCAGATCCTTCGCCCCTTCTCCAGCAGCACAAAAGAAGGATGCCAATAATACTATATGAATGTGATAATGATAACTTTTTGCCCTGTTACCATTGAAGAGAGAACAAAATTATTACTGGGATAGAATATGAAGAGAAAAAACAAAAAAGATAAAGAGACCCCAGAAGCAAAAGAAGTTTTCAGCCCAGGTATAGCTGTTTGGGGATTGCTCCAGGTTTCTCTGCAAACTGGTCATCACCAAGAGACTCTCCGATAATCAGTAAAGAGTCACTAGCCTTGCTGGAATTATGCTTTTTGGTGATTTGCGTTTAGAAAGGAAGTTTGAAAAAAAATCAATATCTTTATTGGTCACAAAGGCACGATCTCTTGTTATAGCCAGAGAACAGTTTGCTGATTTCATCGGAGGGACAGTTAGTCTGCAGTTAATTAGCTGTGTCCTTGTCCATACTAATAGGCATAAAAGTCATACAATGGGAATGAAGAATGTGCATTCCTCCCTTCCCCTAAGAACTATCTGTTGCTTTAATAAAGGAATCAGCTAACATCAGCCCTGTGTGTGTGCATTGCTCTCTCAGTAGATATTACTGTACCTGTCTCTGCATGTGATGCAATAATCTTTTGTTTGGGGGAAGAAGAGTCCTTATCCAAGTCCTGCAAAGAGCCAGGCTAAACGATCTGATCCGCTCCACTAGGACACCCTTCTGTAAAAGCCAATTCTCTGTTTTATCATTTTTATTATTCCTGGTACAGTTCCCTGGTAAGAGAGGAGGCATTGTGATGACAGCTTTCTACTCAGCATCAGACATCACTGTTTTTAGCTATCCGTAGTGAAACTGGCCAGTGATGCTGACAGCAGTTTATCTCAGAAAGACGATTACTCCATGTACAGTGAGAGCTAATAGGAGCAGAATAAAAAAACATTGTGTCTTCTAATGTTTTCCAGAGGCATCAGCATAAGGGAAGTACTGGTGGGTGTGGGGGAGAAGGGAACTGAACATGATGTGAAGAAAAAATATTAGTAATTGAAGTTCTGGTGAGCTTCTGTCCTGTTTATTTTAGGATAACCCAACTGTTGGTAGTAACTGAGAATTACTGAAGTGAGTTCCAGAGAACATCAAGTTAAATGTATTGGCCAAAGCAAAGAGAGAAAAAAACAACCAAGATAAACAAGGGAATCTAAGACTCAGACCCATATTCGCAGCTGGTGTTAATCAGCATAGCTTCATTAATTTCAAAGGAGCCATGCTGATTTACACCAGCTGAGGATCTGATCCTTAGTCTTTATAAGCTCATCCTCAAGACATTATAGTACTCCTTTCCCAGGTAGAGCTGTAAGAGATCACTATCTCTCAGGGTAGTCATTGCAAGCTTCTATTGTCCAAAGGTTACAACAGAACTCAGCCATAAAAACAGTCATTCTGAGAGGAAAGGAAAAAGTGGCTAGATATTGTGGGGGGGAATCCTGAGGTGAGATCTGTTTGATTATTGAACAGTTTCCCACGGTGGCAACCCAGCTGACCAAGTCATTTACAACCAGGGCTGGCTCCAGCGTTTTTGCTGCCTCAAACAGCGAAAGGAAAAGAAAAGCTGCGATCGGCAGCACTTCTGAGGCATCTCTACTGCCACCGCTTCATTCTTCAGCGGCAATTCGGCGGCAGGTCCTTCCCTAAGAGAGGAATTGAGGGACTCACTGCCGAATTGCCACCAAAGAGCCTGATGTGCCACCCCTTACCGTTGACCACCCCAAGCACCTGCTTGCTGCGCTGATGCCTGGAGCCAGCCCTGTTTACAACTGGAGTGTACAGAGCCCAAGCTAATACATTTTAGGGGAGAATCCTGAATCAGCATCAGGATGAACAAGATAACCTATCAGCTTCTCCATTGCTAATTCATGTTTGGAGCAATAGTAGTTCGGTGTCAGTTCTACTCCTAGCTCTGAGGGTGAGAAGGGTCCTGCCCACATGGGACTGGTGCAATTCCACTGCACAGGGGCAGGCAGGATATCAGAAGCCCTAATACCTAATCTGACCTTACTACTGGGCACAGGACTATTTTCTGCATGTGACAGTAAGCCCTGAGTCTTCAGTGAAGTGTAGAATTTGACTCACCATACAGCAGCCCTGTCTATCAGTCTTATCACTGTTCCACGGAGGTAGCAAACAATGCATCAGACCCTCCAGTGAAAACTCAGCAGCTCCAAAAGAGCAAATCAGATTTCGGTGAAAGCATTTGAACCATCTCAATTCTGGATTTTTTAACAAGATAAACAAAAGAAGCTAGATGCTGAATTACAGCTTGTAGAAATTCAGTGGACTCTCAACTTCCAAGTGAAATTGCAGGGGCTGGCACTGAGCTAGGTCCTCTCACCACTAGTGTTCAATTCATTCATCCCTAGCAAAGGTAACAAGCCCCAGAAAAAGGAAAACCTCATCAGCACCTGATGCTCTCCATCTAGGCACCAGGAGCCCTAGTCATGGATCAGGACCCTAATGTGCTAGGCACTGTACAAACTCAGATCAGAAAGACCATCCATGGCCCAGAGAGCTTAGAATCTAAGTACAAGACAAGAGACACCAAGTGGATACAGACAGATGAGATGTTCAGTGAAACAATGAGGCTGCACTGGTCAGCATGAATTGACACACCAGCTGCCTAACCATGGTCAAGTTTTTTGTAGGCATCATGGCAGTTTTAAGGACAGATTTGAAGGACAATGTAGTAGCTTGGCAGATGTTTACAGGGAGCTTCTCCCAAATGTGAGGAGCAGCATGAAGTCCACAGTCCCCTACACAAAAAAAGCAGGCTTAAATATCTTGCTGCAATGCTGTTTTGTCACCATAGGCCCATTGTATCTCTGGTGAAGCCTGGCTTTGCAGCCCCAAGGCAGGATGACAGTTAAGAGTAGAGTGATATGCCTTAACATGGAGTGTCTCCACCTTTGTTGGTTTAGATCTTTACCCCTTCCATTCATGTATCACATTTGTGTGTGTCGTTCATTATCAGAATGCTCTTGCATTCCCCCACTGCCCCTCACACCACAATTGATCTCCCAACCAAACCCATTAATTCACAAAGCTCCCCAGCAGGACCAGGACTCAAATCATGAATTATCCTATGCAACCTGATGCAGTATTCAAAGCAGCGAGCAAGTAGGTCACTTCAGATAAGTGGCACCCTGCAGGGAAAAGCCTCAGATTGTTAAGCCAGCACATGCTATTGAATGAATAGCCAGTCTTGACAGGATTCTCTCTTGAACACACTGCACAGTCTCATTCTTGTTAGTGGACGTTACTATGGGCACAACTGGCAAGAAGCCATAATAGTAGAGCCATAATTATGCACACAGTCTCAGAAATAAACAGAATCTATTGTGTTTGATGGGCAAGTACGTGTACATAAGTTTTGTTGCTAGAAGAACCCTTACATAACACACTTTCAGGTAGGAAACCAAACAGGATTTCAAACTGTCTCTCTAAGGAGATGAGCCATTGTTGTACCTCTTCAATGCTGTGGTTGTTGATACCTACATGATATTGCAGCTTCACTTGTTTCAACTCACTGGAATTTGTTCATCACTGCTAGCAGAATGGTGTCACTGCATGAAGTGTTAGGCATGCACTGGAGAGAAAATGCTGCTAGTGTATGAAAGTCATTTTACATTAAGAATCTTACTTTAAGGCCTGGCCATATAGGACTAGTGACTGGGCACTACCTTGCTACACAGCTACCTTGCTATATCTAGTGGTTTATATTTACTAACTAGCTCAGGGGTCGGCAGCCTTTCAGAAGTGGTGTGCTGCGTCTTCATTTATTCACTCTAATTTAAGGTTTCTCATGCCAGTAATACATTTTAACATTTTTAGAAGGTCTCTTTCTTAAGTCTGTTATATATCACTAAATTATTGTTGTATGTAAAGTAAATAAGGTTTTTTAAATGTTTAAGAAGCTTCATTTAAAACTAAATTAAAATGCAGAGCCCCCCAGACTGGTGGCCAGGACCTGGGCTCTGTGAGTGCCACTGAAAATTAGCTCATGTGCTGCGTTTGGCACACGTGCATAGGTTGCTTACCCCTGAACTAGCTGGACAACCAATAGTTACATTTTCTTTTAGTAAATTCCATTCTCTTCATTGCCTTTTGTTCAGCCACAGCCACTGAAGAGAAGTTAAAAGGGAAAACATATAAAGCTAGAGCTTCCAAAAATCACAGGAAGGTGATATAGGAAAGAAATAGAATGACTGTGAAATGATTTTGCCGGTTTTGTTTTTCCAGCACACATAATTAGATGCATAATTATGGTTGTGATCAGACATATACTGTGAATTAAGCCTTTCCTGTGATTTTGAGATTAATAGCAGCTTCAGACTGTGAAGGCTTTGTTTCCTGTATATTGTACCTTTCTGTTTCAAAAATCTCCAACTCTCTGCATAGAGATCAACTGTTTTGGCCTGAAGCCTCTGCAACTTTTTACAGAGGAGACACACTCTGTTCTCTCACTGAGATTTTATTTTTGTTCTCTCTTCCAGTTGTTTTCTTTAATCTAAAGTAAATCAAATCTTTAGTTTGTGCATCTTGCTCTTTGTATATGGAAACATTCTCTCAGCTTCAAGTCAAATGTTCCACAGAAGTCAGTCATTAGCACATACAAGCCCAAGGGCTGTGCATTCATGTTCTTTAGGAAGCCAGATAAACTCCATCATCTCTGTATTTGGGTTTGTTTGCCATTGGTGGGTTTGTTTTCCATTCATTAAGCCATTTATGGCTGATAATGCAAGACCTAATCTTTTCCTAGTATTTCCACCATCCAGGATCTGAAATGTCATGAGAGGTCAGATCATGTGTTATTTTGGCCCCATGAAATGGGTTTCTTACACATTAGAAAATAAATTCATTAAAAACATGAACTAGAGCACCCAAACACTCTAAGAAATGTTTCTCTTCCTAGATTTGATCATACTGTGATAAAGCAGAGGAACCCACCGCCAGCATGGCAGGGGTTAAGGTCAGCCCTTGGGCTCAGCTAGCCCTACCACATTATACATGCAGCCATGCCAGGCCTGGTGGGGAGAGAAAAAGAGGTAGCCTGGCTCTGTTTGGGGCTGATTGGCGAAGAGCTAGGAGTTAGCTGCCTCTCCACCTGAGGAAAGATTGCTAGTCTGCTGGCTGAGGCAATTACCAGGGACCAAGCAATGGTCTTTCTGGCCGAAGGAGACGTAGAAAGAGGCCTAGGAACACCTGGCCTCAGAGGAAGCTGGGTGACCGAAGTGCGGAGACCTTGTGGGGGTTCTGGCTCTGTCAAACTTATGGCTCCCTAGCCCGGAAGAACCTGGGACTGCAGCAGGATGCCTCCCAGGGTCCAAGAAGGAACAAGTAGAGGGGACTACTAAGAGACAAGGCACCACAGGAACTTGGACCATACTGGCGATGCCCCAAACTGAAGGGGCTATAGTAGGAAGTAGCCCATGGCAGTGAACGTAGACTCCCTGCTGGGAGGTCCCCTACTCAGCAGTGACTTACATAGAGCCCTGGGCTGGGACTCAGTGTAGTAGAAGGACCTGGGACCTCTAATCTGCCTGCCTTAAAGACTGAGGCACCTTGACCACAGAAGCAGAGCAGGAAGCCTCCAATCACTAGGCCAACTGGCTCTCCACACCCCTCTGTTACACATATACTGTGTGCTCTTTGTATCACATTATGTATGTTTGGTTCACATTTTACTTCTTCCCTTTAAAAATAAGTACAGAAACATCAGACATTTGTGATATACTGTAAACCCTTTTCATTGTCTTCGAAGCATGATAACTTGTTTGCCCCCAAGTCGCACTTACTGTAACTAATGCAGTTTATGTGGAATGATTGATTATAAAATTTTTACTCGTAAAACTAAAGCATGATATTTAAACACATCTCTTCATTTTAAAGACATTAAATGATTACTGTACCTTGACATAGATTTATTATTTTGAGCCAGTCATCTACGATATATGGGCACAATCTATAGCTGCCAAAACTATGGCTCAGGTGTGCGTGCATGGTGTACGATTTCAGGTAAATGGTCAGTGAGCAACAAAACTACTGTAGTGGCATATTTGCATAAGAAATGCCTCTATATTAATGTTGTGTTCAATAAAACTATTGACCAAAGGGTTATGAGATTGAAGTTTTACATTTGCAGGCCCTTTACTGTATGGCTCCTGTGGGTAATTTTTCAAATCTTCCTACTGAGATCCAAAACAGTATGTTGGTGTTGACCATTGACCCCTGACCTGAACTTGGAGGGTCTATAACTTTGGGTAAAATATAATCTATCTGCTAAGCATATTTACAGAAAGAATAATGGAAGCTGTAACAGCAAGCAGAAGAACTAAAATATAGTGTTAAAAATAGGCTTGGCTATAGGTCTCAAGTATTAAATGTTAGGCCTAGAAGAAGTTGGCAGCTGGTATAAGATAGCCTGAGTGTTGTGTGCTTGACCAAAGGTTATGGAATGATACAAGCCTGACCTAAGGTTATAAAATTTAGTAATATGTGTCTTGTGATAGTTTATCAATGCATTTAGTGATGAACAGGTAAACCACAAATGAGGGTAGCATCTTAGGGGCTATTTGTACTAAGGGGTAATCTCATTGTTGTCTCAAAACTTTTGGGAAAGAAACTGACACAAATGGTTGGGTTAACTATTGGAAATGGAATTATGGTCAAGAGGAACACCACATACGGACAACTGGAACCCTAAACCTGAGTTCCCAGAATACCAAATATGAATGGAGGGCTGAGATTTAACTTGATCAGATATAGTCCCAGATGTATGTGTGGATAATGGGACAAGGTGTAATAGGTTGTTAAACCCATCTGTAACGCCCGGACGACAACAAGGGACAACTAGGTAGGAAGACTATCTTGGCACCTTCCTCTTAGGATGATCTCCACTTACTTTTCCTTCCATCTTTGTTTCTAATGGTCTCCATGAGTTTGTCAGTATGCAGAATATAAGATTGTAAATATAAACAATGCAGGACACCACGTTACTGTACTTATTCTAATATTTATGAATATTGTTTTTTCCTGTGATTTCTATTATTTATGCATATTGTTTTTCCTATGATTTCTATTATTTGTCTGTTTTAACAAAAGTTCATAAACTTTATGTGTGTACTTCCCCAATTTCATCTTCTTTAATTAACTGTAAGTAGCCACCTGAATAAAGAACCTGTTATTTATGCCAGGTACACTTTGCACACTAGATTCATCCCAGGCTACATTGTTCATATACTTTTAATGCAGTTTGTATCTCTGTGACTCCAAACGAAGACAGCTACAGTATGCGTATGTATGTGAGTATGTGACACTTTATTCAGGTGAGATATTCTACTTGAGCTGTGTAAAGGTCCTCCTGCAAATCCTAGGCCCAAGAGATAGTTAGCTAACAAAACTATTGATACACTTTCATGAAATACAGTATTTCTTAGGGTATGTCTACATTTGAGCTGGAAGGCGTGATTCCCAGCTTGTGGAGTATACCCATGCTAGCTCTGCAACAGCTAGCACCTAAAAATAGCATATCTGTAGCAGCACAGGCAGTGGCTCGGGCTAGCCACCCAAATACATACACAGGATGTCAGGCGTAATTGTATGCAGAGTGGCTAGCCCAAGTGGCCACCTTGCAGCCATAGGTACATTGCTACTTTTAGGTGCTAACTCAAGCAGACCTAGCATGGGTGGGTGCATCTACAGAAGCTGGGAATCAGCCCTTCGAGTTCAAATGTTGATGTAATCTATACCTCCACTTATTTAGGAGACGGTGCAGAAAAAGGTGCATTGATCTGATTATCTACATTTGCACTGAGTTTAAAAATCCATGAGTGCAATTCTGAGAGTAGTAGCCTTTTAGAGCAGTGACAAAATGCAATTTCTAGATTTGTAACAAAAAAAATAGAGGACAACATTTTAAAAGTCTAGACCCTATTAGATATTCATCAATGTAAATTGTTCATTACTGATGGATTTTCAAGAGCACCAAAGAGACTTAGGAACACTAGTACCACTGAATTTCAGTTTTATTGTACTTGTGCATCTTGGTCACTTAGGTATTACTGAAGAGTCCATCTATTCTTTTTCTCTCCATCACAAAGACCCTTCAGTATAGGGCTACATTTACACTACAGGATAAATTCGAATTAGTTTAAACCAATTTTATAAAACAGATATTATAAAGTCAATTGTGCGCGTCCACACTAGGCACATTAATTCGGTGGTGTGCGTCCATGGCCCGAGGCTAGCGTTGATTTCTGGAGCGGTGCACTGTGGGTAGCTACTGTAAAATAATGTCAATTTCCATCCACACTAACCCTATTCCGATATAGTAATATCGATTTTAGCATTACTCCTCTCGTTTTGTAGGAGTACAGAAATCGATTTAAAGAGCCCTTTAAATCGATATAAAGAGCAGTGTAGTGTGGACAGGTGCAGCGTTAAATCGATTTAATGCTGTTAAAATCGGTTTAACAGCATAGTGTAGACCAGGCCTAAGAGAAAGCAGGTGGAACCAAATGACAGGCACAAGATCCTGAAAAACCAGGAGACAGTACGCTCTCCTGATTGGTCAGACAGAAGGAAAAAGTATCCTGAAGAGAGAAAACAAATGCAGAAACAAAGAGATATTGCAAAGGAATGCAGCCCTTCAGATAGTCTTTCAGCCAAGGAAAATGAGACTGTTTTATTTTTGTTATGCTGCAATATGCAAATCAACCCATTTAGCTGCAAAACATGCTGTTATTGGATCTGGAGAAATTTCCCTTTTAAAAATAAAAAGTAATATTTGGAGAAAACACTCTCAGTGGCAGCAGATTGTTTTCCCATCTCATTTGAGTCATGATTCATCATTCACTTACAGATTTCAAATGATTGTTTTTTTACATTATATATAGAATAAATAATATGCTCTGAAACAAGAAAAATGTTAAATTGCACATTATTCTTCAATACCTGAGAGATTTAGAATGTTTGCTGCAATAGAAAGCTTAATTCTGTCTCCTAATGATTTACGTATGTGCTAATATCCTGAAGTGTTTCTGCATTTGCTATCAACCATCCCCCATTAATTGTAGCCACAATTTTTGTAAACATCTCTAGTCCATTTAATTTTGGTTTCCCAGAAATAATGTTTTGCTGACTGGATGGTTCAGGAAGGAATGCAAACTTTCTCAAATCAGCCGTGTGATAATCTGCTAAATGAACTCTGATTTAATATGGATATGTGTGAGTGTCGTGTATATAAAGATTTCACAATTACACACGTACACAATTTCTAGAGATGGACTAATGATATAGTAGGCCAAATCCGGAGGCAAATCTGTGACCCTAATTTTACATTTTTAACCTCATGCAAATCAGCAGAAGTATGGTGTAAAAGATATCAGAATCAGGAAGCCCATAATATGTGATGTTAAGTCAAGATGAGCAAATCAGATTGAAGGAGGTGTAATTTATGCCATTGTAACCCATTTACCTAATAGGGAGATATCTCTTTAAGAGACCCATGTGTAGGAGGCAAAAGTGAGTTGTGTCTGGGTCATTGTTCCTAGCAGATTAAGCATTCCACATCCAGAAGCTTCTGGAATTGGGTGTGGTAATTTTGGGTATGCTCCAATAGGTTCCCTGTTGCTGGGGTCAGACTCCATGAGGGCAAGCAGTCAGGGCAATTGCTTTGCAGAAGGCCATGTGACCTATGTGAGCTGGGAGAAGCTGAGGCCAGGAGCAGGCTGTTGTCCCTAACTCTGAAGCATTTTGCATCAGATTAGTGTTGTTGTTAACCCTCTAACAGGGAAGCATGGGCAATGCTAATTATAGCAAGGGGAAATTGAGAGAGAAAAATAACTTCTGTTTTAATTATATGCTTTGAATGTTGTTTTGATTTTAGCCAAACTGTTCTAGTTAAGTATCAGAGGGGTAGCCGTGTTAGTCTGGATCTGTAAAAGCAGCAGAGAATCCTGTGGCACCTTATAGACTCACAGGCGTTTTGGAGCGTAAGCTTTCGTGGGTGAATACCCACTTCGTCAGACGCAGGTAGTGGAAATTTCCAGGGGTAGGTATATAGATGCTAGCAAGCAAGCTAGACATAATGAGGTTAGTTCAATCAGGGAGGATGGGGCCCTGTTCTAGCGGTAGAGGTGTGAAAACCAAGGGAGGAGAACTGGTTTTGTAATTGACAAGCATTCACAGTCTTTGTTATCCAGAGCTGATGGTTCAAATTTGCAGATGAACTGAAGTCAGCAGTTTCTCTTTGAAGTCTGGTCCTGAAGTTTTTTTGCTGCAGGATGGCCTCTTAAGTCTGCTATGGTGTGGCCAGGGAGGTTGAAGTGCTCTCCTACAGGTTTTTGATATGCCATTCCTGAATATCTGATTTGTGTCCATTATCTTTCCTAGAGACTGTCCAGTTGGCCGATGTACATAGCAGAGGGCATTGCTGGCAATGATGG
>NC_133771.1:137605656-137608732 GCF_003597395.2 Chelonoidis abingdonii
TCTGGGTCTTGGGGGTCCCCGGGCAAGGTTTTGGGGGGACCAGAGTGTACCAGGCACTGGAATTCCTGGTTGGTGGCAGCGCTACAAGTACTAAGCTGGTAATTGAGCTTAGAGGAATTCATGCTGGTACCCCATCTTTTGGACGCTAAGGTTCAGAGTGGGGAATTGTACCATGACAGGAGCTTATATTGCACACCAGCAAGGTCTGCATGGACCAATTCATGCACAACACATTTGTGTGCTTTAGAAATGAGACCCCCTGTAGTGCACATTACTCCACCCTGTAGAAAGCCCTAAGCCTCATGCCTTCTTACCAGCATGTAATTTTCACTACAAATCCCCTCTGAATTTAATCCACTTTTCAGATCTTTAATAGCTTTATTCTATTATTTGAGTTCACATTCAATGGCACCGTAAGCTTATAAGCTGTTCTCCCACCATCTTGGGTGGAAAACTTGTAGGTGTAATTGTTTTTCATGGGATTTTAGTTACATCCAAATGACAACTGGAAATTAGGCCCTTACCTACATTGGATCAAATACAGAATTGAAATTATAACGGTAGGTTTGGATGCTGAGATACAAATCTGCACCGTTCCCCTTTACAGTGAGAAGTGAAGGAACCCATGTTCCAATTTGGGTCCTTCTCTGTTCTACATGATAGAAAAACTGCAGCAGATCTTAAAGGACCCACATTTTCCAAAAGGTCTTAAAGCTTTTGAGTCTGCATGCTCACAAAGTGAAGGCTTCAAGTTTTGTGTTATAATTTTGGATAACCAAGTATTGCATGATCCTAAGTAAACCTAGCAGGAAAATTTCTGATGAAACATTTTTATTGGCATCACAACTTTCTATGGAGATGGCTCATTTGCAACAAAGCTCTGACAAGACGAGGGAGATATCTGGTGGAATGCTGTCTGATTTCCTGTCAGCTTGCCCACCTGGCTCCTCAGCAGCCCACCTACTGGATTGCCTCAGAATTGGGAATCCAGAAGCTACTCTAGCTATAGGCAAACTAGGACAGAGGTGGCCAGGCCATATTTGAATGGTGTTACAACCTCATGTGTTGGGTCGCAACACCATTCACGCAAGCCATCCCTCTGTCATGACAGAGTGGTGGCTGGGCCAAACTTGCTGCACTAGATCTTTGAGAAGGGGAGTGGCATACTGAAGAATGGTAGATTGTCTTGAACAGCCTGTGTGGAGACCCCAGGGCTTCCAGGATGTGTGGTTCTGGGGCTCCATCTCTTTTCATGGCAAATTTCAAAATTTTTGGTTTAAAAAGCAAATCCAACTTTTCCAATATGAAAATCTTTCGTGAAGTAGAATTATCTTTCCCTGTACAGCTCTGCTTCCAAATCCAGGGGTCAAGCTGTCCTGCAGTGGCTCAAGAGCATGAGTACCAGTCTCAGGGAAGACTGTTCAGAAGTAGGGCACAAACCCCACACTGGCTGTGAGTTCTATACTTAGATTTTACCAACAAGTATTAAGTATAAACTCCTCAGGCACTATAACAGCCTAACTATGGAGTCACAGACAGACAAGAGTACCCGGGGGGACAGGACTATCTTGCCACCTATGCAAGCTTGCCTTTGTGATGGATGGTCCCTTACACTGAAAAATCACAACAATATTCTCTTACTGTGGGACAACTGTACTTTAGATTCTTACATTAAAGACAAAGCTTGTAGTCAGTCCTATAATAAACTCTCTACAGATTTATTAGAAGAAGAAATTGTTGTCTTCTTTTTCTTGATTATCATTACATTCAAAATTTTAATTACTAAATTTAATTATTAATTAATATAATTATACCAATAATGATTAGTATAGTTATGTTAATATAGTATAATGATTCTATTTATTTATTGGAAGAAGAAATATTCACTTACTGTCGGTTAATTGGACTTTAGATCTTATCTTAAAAACAATGCTCGTAGACAGTCCTATAATAAACTATCTAACGATTTATTAGAAGCAGAAAAAGAAATGAGAGGTTACAAGATTAAAGCAGATGAACACACATATATACACAAAGGAGTTCCAGTCTTAAGTTTCAAAAAGTAATAGAAGCTTCTATAATAAGGAAGCTCTATATGGCCTTTAGGGCTAACCCAGGTCAAGCACTGGAGTTCTTTTGCTTATGCTTAAGTAATCTTTGCCCCTCAGGGCTTGTCTACACTGGCACTTTTCAGTACTGCAACTTTCTTGCTCAGGGGTGTGAAAAAACACCCCCTGAACACTGCAAGTTTCAGTGTTGTAAAGGGTCAGTGTAGACCAGGGGTCGGCAACCCACAGCATGCGTGCCAAAAATGGCACGCGAGCTGATTTTTGTTGGCATGTGGGGCAGGATGAGCCGCTCAGCCCACCACCGCTCTGGGGTTCCCGCTGCTGGCCCCTTGCCAGCCGGGGTCCTGCTGCTGGTCCCTCTCAGCACCCGCTGCTGGCCTGGGTAAAGGAACCCCCAGCTGGCAGAGGACTGTGACCCCAGCTGGCAGGAGCCAGCAGCCAAAACCCCAGAGCTGGGTGGGCTGAGCCGCTCAGTCCACTGTCACTCTGGGATTCCAGCTACTGGCCCCTTGCCAGCTGGAGTCCCCGCTGCAGCCCCACTCACCTTGCTTCCAGTTGGAGTTCCAGCACAGGCCCCCTACCAGATACTGTCCAGGCCTCAGGCCCTGGTCAGCCCTACCAGCCGCGAGCTCCACTCACCTCAGCTGCCGATCTGGGGTTCCAGCCGGTTAACAACTGATCACTCAGAAGCCTGTGTGCAGCTTAAAGTATCCAATACGTGCCACCAGACATTGGAAAACTCAGCAAGGGCAAGGATCACACTAAACTAATAAAATCTGCATTTTAATTTAATTTTAAATAAAGCTTCTGAAAGATTTTGAAAACCTTGTTTACTTTACAGATAACAGTAGTTTGGTTATATATTATAGACTTATAGAGAGACCTTCTAAAAAACGTTAAAATGTATTACCGGCACGCGAAGCCTAAAATTAGAGTGTATACATGAAGACTCAGCACACCACTGCTGAAAGGTTGCTGACCCCTGGTGTAGACAGTGCTTCCAGTGC
>NC_133771.1:137611918-137625271 GCF_003597395.2 Chelonoidis abingdonii
AGGTGCTCTGTGGGATAGCTGCCCACAATGCACCACTCACAACAGCGCTGCAACTGGTGCAAGTGTGGACACACTGCAGTGCTGGTCGCTGTCAGTGTGGAAACACTGCAGAACTGGCCGTACACAGCTGTACGACCACAGCTGTAACGGCCAGCGCTGCAAAACTGTAAGTGTAGACAAAGCCTCAGGTTCTTCTGTTTATGGAGGGGTGGGGGAAGAATGCAATTAACAAAATCTTTGTTCTTTGATGTTTCACAATGGCTCATTTGGTGTCAGTGGGCCTCTTGGTGAGCAGGATCTAACACCTTCTGTAGGAAGACAGCATTTTTACATTAATTAATTCTCCTTTCCTGTTTGATGACTTACACAATTACAGTGGATTACAATGCAAACACTTACTGCCACCTTATTACACGGTGCATAGATGTCAAGTGTGATTAATAGATGCAGCATTCTACAAGCGTTTCATAAAATCTAAACACTAAACACATTCTGATAAATTTACCATCTATTTCAACAATGTTAACAACACACAGGTGAGCCATACTGGTTGACAGCTATGTATTTGTCAATAAAAACAACAAGGAGTCTTTGTGGCATCTTAGAGACTAAAATTTATTTGGGCATAAGCTTTTGTGGACTAGAACCTACTTCATCAGATGCATGAAGTGGAAAATAAAGGAGCAGATATAAATACATGAAAAGATGGGAGTTGCCTTACCAAGTGTGAGGTCAGTCTAATGAAACAATTCAATTAAAAGCAGGATACCCAGGGAGGAAAAAACTTTTGAAGTGGTAATGAGAGTGGTCCATTTCAGACAGCTGACAAGAAGGTGTGAGTAACAGTAGGGGAAATTGGTATTGGGGAAATTAGGTTTCAGTTTTGTAATGACACAACCACTCCTAGTCTTTATTCAGACCTAATCTGATGGTGTCCAGTTTTCAAATTAATTCCAGTTCTGCAGTTTCACGTTGGGGTCTGTTTTTGAAGGTTTTTTGTTCAGTTGAGACCTAGGGGCCTTGGCATGAGGTGACACCTGGTCTGCCAGCATCACACCACATTTATGCTAGCAAACAGTATTCAATTATATACCATGCTATTTTTTTTAAGGTGTTTGTGAGTAGACACCCAAGTTTTGATCACCTGAACCACAAGTGTAAAAACTTGGGCACACAAATGTAGAGGTCACTTGTAAAAATGCATCCCAAAATGTTAGCTAACTTTTCTGTATTAAGGTGAGTGCCTGGCTAGAATCCCATCTATATAACTAATGTGGGCCAACTCTGCCACAGCCCTGACTTTAACCCTGATCGGAAGATAACACATTCTCTCAACTAAGAGAGAATTTAGAAAAGGGGAACAGAAGGAAATATAAATATTTCATTAAAGTGGGATTCTAACTGGAAAAGTGTATGTACACAAATAGCATCTTCGTACTCAGTAAATCTGCTCTCTCTACGTATCCACACTCCAATCTGTTCATTTCAATGTCAAAAATTAATTAAAATGCTTTTTACTTCTTTTTGCTCTGTAAAGCAAGCACAGCTATGAATGAGTGATCTTAATTCCAGTCCCTCTTAGGCATCATCAACAAAATTAATAATGAAACTTCTATCTGGGGTGTAATTAGCGTCTCATTTACATATATGCAATCTCAATAAATTAATACTGCTACTACTTATATAACACTTTACATCACTAGATCTCAAAGCAGTTTACCAAAGAGATATTATTATTCCCATTTTACAGATAGGGAAACTGAGGCACATTGAAGTAACTTTTTCAGAGTCATCCAGCAGGCCAGTGGCATAGCCAGAAACAGAACCCAGGCCATTTAGCGTCAAGTGCTCTATCCACTAGGCCACACTGCCTCTCCCTGAAGCCAGTTGGATACATCTATGCAACCTCTATTCAATCTACTGAGGTTGCAGAGGTGTGAGGCCAATATTTGAAAACAATGGGATTGCACAAATCCCAGCGTTCCCTATGCATTTCCTTAAGGTGAGATTCGCTTCTTCATGGGTTAATCTTATAAAAGATCATAACCTTCTGGCAAATGGTAAAAAGACATTTTGGCCACTGCTGAAAGATGATCATCCAACGATAGGTAGATATCCAACCAGAGTCAGGATCCTTTGTTACAAACATGAATACCAAATGGTGGAAACACCCTGAGAGGGATGAATAGATGGATTGTCTATTTTCATTGGTGCTTCACTGAAATCTTACAAGTAGTAAGAAAACAATTTTAATACAAAAAATATGCACAGTAAACTTGCTGCTTTTCATCTAAGTGGCAAAGCTGAGAGTTTTCTTTATTTTTACTAATTTTCAGTTTGACGCAGATGTGATTCCAATGTTAATTATGCTCCCTGCTGTCTTCAAGCTCTTCTGAAATGTGACTCCCTGATGTTTCTCATTGTCTTTCATTTACAATTGGAAGGAGCTGACAGAAATCAGCTGTTTCTGCTTGTGTCCTGTTGTGGGATTTGTACAGCAGGAACCTGTCAATCTCATGACCCTCGCACCAAAACTTCTTTGGGTCAATGTAGGCTGCAATCAAAGCTGAAATTCTTTGCGTCTGTCTGTGTAGTTCTGTGACTATTCTGGTGTTGTATGCAGTGTTGTTGTAGCTGTGTCAGTCCCAGGGTATTTGGGTGAGGTAATATCTTTTAGTGGATCCACTTCTTTTCATGAGAGAGACCAGCTTTCAGTCTTACACAGAGCTCTTCTTCAGGTCTGGGAAAGGTACTTTCAGGCCATGTGTATGCTGCCACTTATGTTGGCACACCTTACGTTGCTCAGGGGTGGGAAAAAGCCCGCTAAGTCTGTGGGAGAGCTTCTCCCACTGACATATCTACCGGCACTCATTGGGGGTGGTTTAATTTTGTTGGCAGGAGAGCTCTCTCTCATTGGCATAGAGCGGCTACACGGGAGATCTTACAGCAGCACAGCTGCATCGGTACAGTTGTGCTGCTGTAAGGTGTCTAGCATAGACATAGCCTCAGGGCATGGCTACACTTGCGAGTTAGAGCACATTAAAGCAGCCCTGTGCGCTCTAACTCATGATGTGTCCACACTGGCAAGGCACGTAGAGCGCTCTGACTCTGCGGCTAGAGCACTCCTGGTACTCCACCTCGGCGAGTGGAATAATGTTTGATGCGTCCCTGCTGGAGCACCACAGCGCCAGTGTGGACGCCCTGTTCTGTTAATGAGCTCTGATGGGCCTCCAGAAGTGTCCCACAATGCCTGTTCTAGCCACTCGGGTCATCACTTTGAACTCTACTGCCCTGCCCTCAGGTGAACAACCATCAGACCCGCCCTTTAAATTCTCTGGGGATTTTGAAAATCCCCTTCCTGTTTGCCCAGCCAGGCATGGAGTGCTCTCAGCGAATCTTTCCAGGTGACCACGCCTTCACACGCCAGACGATCCCCAGTATGGAGCAATGGCGAGGTGCTAGACGTCATCAGTGTTTGGGGGGAGGAAGCTGTCCAACAAGGCAGGAGGGAGGTGGAGGAGGAAAGCGGGAGCAAGAATGCTGAGGAGGAGGAAAACACCCTGGAATGCAGCCAGGAGCTGTTCTCAAGCCAGGGGGAAGGTAGCCAGTAACGGTGGCTGGTGTTTGGGGAAGGACAAACACCAAAGGAAGTTCCCAGTAAGCAGCTTTTATTTTGGGAAGGAAGTTATTTCAGTGCAAGCTCTTGGGGCAAGGAGGGTTAGGGCTGCATGCATGCTTAGATGCAGAATAGAGTGTTGATGTGCTCTCTCACATCACGGTAATCAGCCTCAGTGATCTTTTCAAAGGTCTCATCCAGAAGTTGAGCAATGCACTTGCGCAGGTTCCTTGGGAAAGCCACTGTGGTCCTTGGTCCAGTCAGATTAACATGTCCATGCCCCTGTGCCGTGAGGGGTGGGGGGACCATTGCTGCACACAGGAAAGCTGCATATGGGCCAGGGCGGAAGCCGCATTGCAGTAGAAGATAACTCCCTTGTTTCCCAGATCACCCTTAGCAGCAAGATATCTTCCAGGACGAACTCATCCTGTGGAAAATGTGGGGACAGTGTTCAATATAGGGGCCCCCTGTAACTATTGGCTCTCCCCAAGGCACAGAAACCCAGAGGACAATATGGCTGTAAAACAATCAGTCCCCCTTGACCTTGTGCTTACTCACCATTTTGGGGCTCCTGTGGGTTGTGCGCGCTCGCTTTAGGACAGGCAAATTATGCTATTTTGTAGACTGTGCTTTGCCCTTAAGTACGGGGGAATCATTGCTCTGTCTGGTGTGGATAATGCTGCCTCTGTTAAGTGTTGCATTTTGCCTTGACAGATGCAACCTTGAGATCTCAGCCGTTTGTGTTATCACCGGCCGAAAGACTCCAAAGAATTAGGAAGAGACCACATAGAAGCAAAGAAGACATGCTGCAGGAAGTAAAACAGCAATCCCTTAATGAGAATCTAAAAGTGCATGAGTGGAGGGAGAGTGAAAGGAGGATCTGCCAGCAGAATGAGGAGCGCCGGCACAAAAGCGCGGAGCTCCAGCAGCAAAGCATGGATCAGTGGATAAGCATCATGGAGCACCAAGCGGACTCAATCCAGGTGCTCGTAACCATGCAGACGGAGCACTACCGCTCCGCCCCTCCCCTCCCACCGCAGCCCTTGTCCCAAAACTCTTTTCCTTGTGCTCCCATGTCATCTCCAACCCACTTTCCCCAACATCTGGGTTCTTATCACCACCAGCTGCCTCCAACATCTGCAGCTTCACCATCCAGTCCTGAAAACTATGACACTTACCCACTGCACTCAACCCCTATCATGCATTATAGCCATCCTGAAGAGCAGCACTCATTTGCACAGCACTCCAGACAGGAAGGCTGAATATGATAACCAGACTTTCGCAAATCTGTGATTGTACCGTTCCCCACCCCACCCCCTTGCCCTTTTTGTTTCCCAAGAAGTTGTTTCTTTTCAGTAAATGGATTTTTTGGCTTTGAAAACATTCTTTATTATTGCATAAAGTAAAAGATACGTTAGCCCAGGAAAGCACTGCACTTCAGCACCGCAAGTCAGCTTAGCAAACACAGATTCCTACTCACATTGGAACCGCTGCACTTCACTCCCGTGGAGAACACCAGACATTACTGATGGCTTTCAGACTCAGATTGCTCCCTCAAGGCATCCCTAATCCTTGCAGCCTCGCGCTGGGCCCCTCTAATAGCCCTGCTCTCTGGCTGTTCAAATTCAGCCTCAGGGTGTTGAACGTCCGGGTTCCATGCCTGAGTGATTCTCACCCTTCTCTTCACAAACGTTATGGAGGGTACAGCTCACGGATATAACCACAGGGATGTTTTCAACCAGGTCCAGCTTCCCATACAGAGAATGCCAGAGATCCTTTAAATGGCCAAAAGCACACTCAACAGTCATTCTGCACCAGCTCAGCCTGTTGTTGAAGCGCTCCTTGCTGCTGTCAGGGCTCCCTGTGTAGGGTTTCATGAGCCATGGCATTAATGGATAAGCGGGGTCTCCAAGGATCACAATGGGCATTTTGACTTCCCCTACGGTGATCTTCTCATCTAAGAAAAAAGTCCCGGCTTGCAGCTTCCTGAACAGGCCAGTTTTCTGAAAGATGTGTGCATCATGCACCTTTCTGGGCCAGCCTGCGTTAATGTCAGTGAAACACCCACAGTGATCCACAAGCACCTGGAGAACCATAGAGAAATACCCCTTCCGATTAACTTACTCAGAGGCTACGTGGGCCGGTACCAGAGTTGGAATATGCATCCCATCTGTCGCCCCTCCGCAGTTAGGGAAACCCATTTGTGCAAAGCCAGCCACAATGTCATGCACATTACCCAGAGTCACGGTTCTTCTGAGCAGGATGCGATTAATGGCCCTGCAAACTTGCATCAACACGATTCCAATGGTTGACTTTCCCACTCCAAACTGCTTAGCAACCGATCAGTAGCTGTCTGGAGTTGCCAGCTTCCAGACTGCAATAGCCACCCACTTCTCCACCATCAGCGTAGCTCTCAATCTCATGTCCTTGTGCCATGTGAAGGGGGCAAGTGCCTCACACAGTCCCATGAAAGTGGCTTTTCTCATCTGAAAGTTCTTCAGCCACTGTTCGTCATCCCAGACTTGCATGATGATGTGATCCCACCACTCAGTGCTTGTTTCCCAAGCCCAATAGTGGTGTTCCATGGTGGTGAGCATGTCCGTGAATGTCATAAGCAATCTCATGTCGTATGCATTACTCGAGTCGATATCATTATTGGAGTCCTCACTGTCAGTTTGGATCTTAACGAGTAACTCGACTGCCAAATGTTATGTGCTGGCGAGACTCGTCAGCATATTCCTCAGCAGTTTGGGCTCCATTCCCGCAGACCAAAAGGGAAGACAGAGCGTGCAGTACAAAAAACATTGAACGATAGCGCCAAATTTGGACAGAAGCAGAGAGATTGCTGGGATGCGAACCGATGCATCACGGAGCGTTGGGACAGGACCCAGGATGCCCTGCACCCCCTGCCCCCTTCCCACAAGCCACAGCATCAGAATGGGAAGAGGTGCTCTGTAGGATAGCTGCCCATAATGCACCGCTCCCAATGCCGCTGCATGTGCCGCAAATGTTGCCACATCAGTGCACTTGCAGCTGTCAATGTGAACAAACTGCAGCACTTTCCCTACTGCGCTCTACGAAGGCTGGTTTAACTCAAAGCGCTCTACATTTGCAAGTGTAGCAATGCTGGTTGGAACAGATTGTTTAGCATAAGTAGTTAGCACATATTTCAAGGGACCACTGAAGGTGAAGTGGACTGTTAACACCTCTCTAGTCATAGGGAGGAAAGGAAGAGCTGGGTGGTGTTGGTGGTGGTGTTAGTGGGTTATATATAACTTTAACTGCTTCTTCCCCTCTGCCCCCACTTGTTTTTCTCACCAACAGAAGATGGTCCAATAAAAGATATTACCTCACTCACCCTGTCTGACTATTCTGGAACAAAGGAAGACTAATGTTGTAGTAAATAAAACTCTGGACTGGGACACAGGAGACCAGATTTTGACTCCCAGGTGTGCCAGAGAGTTTCTGTGTGACCTTGAGCCAGTCATTCACTCTCTATGCCTCAGATCCTCATCTGTAAAATGGAAACAATAATATAATCCTTATTTCAGATGTGTTATGAGGATAAATTAATTAAAGTTTGTGATGCACTGGGATACTGTGGGGATACATGGCCATATAAATACCTGAATAAAACAGTCTCCAAAGCCATACTTCCCACTTAGAGATAAAGTATCTATTTCATAATAGTCTGAAGGTCTGGTCATATTATTGCCCAGTCAGGACAATCTGCAGAAGTATTTACATTTTCTGGAAACATACTGCAATACAGGGCATCTGGAAACCTGGATAAAAACTACACTCCAGGCTATTTCTGAAAAATAAGCAACACAAATACAATTTTGGTTTCAGATACATAGATATTGAACACACCTTCAATTATACATAATGTACCTGGGCATATGGCACCTGTAAATACATCAGCAAGCTTTATACTGGCTAGAAAAAGCTAACTTGGACTTCAATTGTATCCAGAAACCACTAGACAAATACAACTCCAATACTGCAACTACTGTTCAATAGGCAAACGCAACTCATTCTAATATTTTAAAGTGAAATTTGTGGTGTAACACTTGACACAGCCACTAAATGGGACAAAACTCACACAGAAAGTGTACATCTACAATTCCACAATTAAATATTTGCAGGTACGCAGGAATTCCAGCAGCAATGGCTGTGAAGCAGAACTAGGACAATTCCCTTTCCTAATCAGCAAGAAGTTGGCACAGAACCTTGATGAATCTGGCCAACAACTATGTGTTTGTTACCATGTTCTCGTTTCTGGGGTAACTGCATATGGTAATGTATTGCCAAAGCTGTACTGCAGTTGTACCTAAATAGAACATACAGATCATTCAGTAAATGTTGGTGATTTGTCTCTGTATCAGCTCCCTAGAATGTAGTATTAGCATATTCCTGTAGCTGTACTCTGATGGGAGTCACAGATACAGCACCAGAGTTGTCAGTTCAGTCTGTAACTGCAGCACTCTGAGAAGGAAGCTCAGAAAGCCATCAATTCTATTTGTATATGCTTAAAAATTATGCTTCATGTATGCCTAGGATAAAGTGACCCATATGATATGAGTTAGTGGCCTCTGTCCATGTCCCTGTAGGAAAGTGCCCATGTCACAAAAACTTCATCACAACTGGTATCAGCTGATACCCACATGGATAATAGCAGCAGAGGTCAAGGACTGAAATGGACATGGAGCCTAACTCCATTCTTAGCCATTCATTGCCTTTATTAACTGTGCCACACTCACTAACACTGAGAGGTATTTACCCGAGAACCAGCATGAGCAAGGGTTGCAGACTCAGGCACTAGAGTTCTGTGGACAGACAATTCGTTTCCAGCAGTGTCAGCCCAGCACCTTTCACAGGCCCTGTCATAACACAAGATTTTGAACAAGATTGAAATAATAATAAAAGATCATAACAATGATGGTTTTAAGTGCATTTTGTCGGTGCAATTGGAAGTACCTCTGCACAATCAACTTGTATGAGAAGACTAGAAATAGATAAAGCTTTTCTGGGTTCCCAGCTTTTTGCAAATTGGGGTATTTGCTGTTTGTGAGTAGACAGATGTTCACATGACACTGAGACGTGGCACACTGTTTCTTCGCAATTGACCAAGGGATTGTACCAACATGAAGAACGAATCACTGCAAATCACTGGAGGATGAGCATGGAAAATTCATGTTGTAACTTGCAAACTTCTGCAAATTTCCATTGCAGAAAACCCCTCCAATATAAGGCCCAACAATCCTCTCACTTACATCAATTTCACATGGATAGCATCACATCACTACACTGGAGATACTCTGAATTTACACTAGGACAAGTGAGAGAAGAATAAGACCCACATCATCTAAGACATACTAATGTACAAACATATGCTAACTACTCCATTGAACATTTCATAAGTGACAGGCATTTTTTCATAACCTATAGTTAGTTGATGGCCATGCATTACTAATAAATCCATATTTTCAATGCTGGCCTCCTGGTGTTACAGCCAGTAGTGTAACTAGTAATGAATGCCCATCTGTTTTAACAATGAACTGAACAGTCACAGTCTTGTGTGGGCTGAGGATATATCAGTGCTTCATTTTACCTCAGCTGGCTTTTCTTCCCACTCAAAAGCTATCAGAGATGGGAGGATGCTTCAATGTGACCTTGAACATACTGTACCTAGATCAATCTGGTGAACTTCAGAAATGTTGCCCTCTCTGACACCACAGTCTGTTTCTCCAGTGCCCATGCACAGAGAAGCTAAATGTTCTGTCCCCTGCAGAAGCCCACACAGGGAAAGCAGGTTAGAGGGATCCTCCAGCTCAGAAATGTTAAAGCAAAGCTAGAACTCTTCAGCTGTGACCTTTGCAGTCTGTAGGGAGGTAGAAAAATAAAGAGGCAACTGGAAAAATCAGTTCTGTTGAAACAGGCACCCTGCAGCTGGTAACAATACAAAATATGTGACATTTGAAGGAAAAGTAACTTCCAGTAACTCAAGCATTATAAACTCCTGCTGGTGTCTCCAACTGCTGTTGCCTTCCTGTCTTTTTCACCTGCTGCCTGTCTGATGATGTCTTTCTGCTGTTCTATCCACCTGCTGCCTGCCTGATGTTACCCTATACCTTCTGCCACCCCTGTTTGGCTTTACTTTTAAAAAATACCCTTTTTATGAGGGGAGGCGACCGCTTTAAAGATGTTCACAACAGGGAACTGGTCCCAATTCCAGTTTCTAAAAGCCTAACAACATCTCCCCTCTTCACTCTCATTCACCCGTTTACAATGTCCTTTGTCTTGCCCAAATTTGATGTGTCATAAATCTAGCAAACCAAACTGTTCTCTTCCTAGCACTGCTGTGGAACCCCTTTGAAGTTACCTCGGTTGTGACTTAGGACAGAATTTGACCCAGTGTGTTTACAACTAAACATCTTATAAACACAAGTGTAAGGAGTTGGAGAAAGATCTCCCTTAGGAAGGGCGCCTCTGCTTGGGCTGATACTGAAAGCCAAGGCTATATCTATGGGTTGCTACTTTGTGTTTTCTGTATATTTAGGGTAAACAAGTAGTTAGGTTTTCTTCCTCACCAATAGACTGAAGTAAGGACGAGAACATAAAATGAATACTATTTGAAACCAAAGGAAATGTGGTCTGCTAGCTAGACTGGGATACTGAGAATCTGGCTTTGGCACTGGTTTACAGTGTGATTTGGGGCAAATTATCGTGCTGCTCTGTGCCTCAGTTTACTCATCCGTAAAACAATAATAAACATATTTAGCTCTCGCGTAGTTCTTCTGATCCATAAATCTCATGATGCTTTACAAAGGAAGATCAATATCGTAATCCTCATTTTATGGATGGGAAAAATGAGGCACAGACATTTGTAGTGACTTGCCAGTGGTCACAGGTCAGAGCTTGGAAATGAACCTAAATCTTTTGAGTCTCCCAAATCCACTGGATAACATCATCTCCCTGCAGCAAGTATAATGATACTCCCTGGAACGCAGCTAGCCTTAACTAATTAAAGTTGGCAACGTACATTAAGGTATGTGGATGAAATTATTATTATTATTATGACTAGACTTTTGCACTAGCCACATAGATAGAACATCCAAACGTTGCATTTATATAAATGTTCAGGCACATAAAATAGTATTTATATTAGGGCTGTCAATTAGATGTAAATTATATCAGAAAGCCTCTACTAGTCTTAGTCATGCTGACTAGTACTCCCCCCCCCGCCAAGACTCCGTGTAGATTGGAGCACTCTTCAATACCAGTAAAAATGCCAGAATCAGGCCCATCATTCGCACCAGCAATTGCAAAATGAGCAGTCCCTTTACATTTTGGCCACAAAGCTTCATTAGACAGATTATATCACTAAGCAAGAAACAGAAAGATAACACCAGTTAATAATTTTCGAACGTACGTTTACACAGAAATCAGACATACAGAAACCGACACTGTCCTTTGAAGTAAAGAGGTTGAAGAGCATATAAAGAGCTGTGAGGCTCCACCACCCCCCACCCCCCAAACCCTCTTTTATTAGCTCCTTGTTCTCTTTGTCCACAAAAGGAAGCTAGCAGCGCACACATGCAAACCCACAATTATTAGGACAATGTGTGATCATATTGTTAGCAAGGCTCATTTTTCTTTTAATATCAGCACAGTCAGCTAAATGCAGAGAATATTTCCAGCCCATGTGCACACAGGCTGTGATTATCATACCTTTTGCACTGTCTGCAGTTGAATCAGTGCTGAAAGCCTAAAAATATCTCTCTCAATTGATTGACTTTTTCTCTCTTCTCTTTTCTTGCTGGGGAGGCCATGACCCTCCCTCCCTTCCCTTGTGTTGCAAATAAGCCTATACTGCCTATTTCTCTATTAGATCTCAGAGTATATGAAGTTCATGGTTCACAGCTGAGGCCCTACAGCTCTGTGATTTCTCATAGGTTCTCTCTTCTAAGTGGATGCCTTTATCCTCAAAATGCATCTGATAACTTCAGACTTACATTAAACAGTCTTGAGTTGCATACAAACTCAGATATTTGGGGGCAATATTTTAAAAAAAGATGCTTGCAATATATGCACGCATGCAAAAAGGCAGGTGCGTGTGCACACACCTGGCTGTGCAAAACAGGTGATTGCACATCCAAAACAGATATTGTGTGTCTAAATTGCCTGTTTTGCTCTTGGGGGTGTGTTTGTCTACATGCACTCATATAGGGGCTTATCCAAAACCCATTGAAGACTTCAATGAGCTTTGAATCAGACCCAAGATCTGCAAACATAGTGTCTGAACCTTTTATGAAGCATTCAATCTTTCAGATTAAAAGTACGAAAAAGCCTTAATTTTCTATAGAAAAATGTTAAATTCCAGTCTATGACCATACTTCACACTTGTACAGCTAATAGTTATTGATAGACTTATCCTCCATAAACTTACCTAGTTCTTTTTTAATCCTGTTATAGTTTTGGGCTTCACACCCCCTGGGCAATGAGATCCACAGGTTAACTCTGCATTGTTTGAAGACATACTTCCTTTTGTTTGTCTTAAACCTGCTGTCTATTAATTTCATTGGGTGAGCCCTAGTTTTTGTGTTATATGAAGGAGTAAATAACACTTCCTTAGTCACTTTCTCCACACCAATCAAGATTTTTATTGCCCTCTATCATAATCCCCTCCTTAGTTGTCTCTATTTCAAGCTAAAAAGTCCCAGTCTTTTTATCGCTCCTCAGACAGAAGCCTTTCCATAGCCCTAATCATTTTTGTTGTCCTTCTCTGTACCTTTTCCAATTCCAATATATCTTTTCTGTGATGGGGTGACCAGATCTGCATGCGTTACTCAAAACGTGGGTGTACCATGGAAATATAGAGGCATTATGATTTTTCGGGTCTTATTATCTCTCTCTTTCCTAATGGTTCCTAATATTCTGTTAGCTTTTTTGACTGGTGCTGTACATTGATGTTTTCAGAGAACTATCCGCAATGACTCCAAGATCTGTTTCTTGAGTGGGAAAAGCTAATTTAGACCCCATCATTTTGTATGTACAGTTGGGATTACATTTTCCAATGTGCATTACTTTGCATTTTGCAACAATGAATTTCATCTGCCATTTTGTTGCTCAGTCACCCAGTTTTGTGAGATTCCTTTGTAATGCTTTGCAGTCTGCTTTGGACTTAACACTATCTTGAGAATTTTGTATCGTCTATCACTGTCTAAACATATTACTCCATACGGAGGTGGCGATCAGTTAAATCTGAGCTTATCTGATTTATTGGAGCACTTAATGCTGTAACATAATTCTAAAGGTTTGAACAATCTGTTACATCTCAGCAAGACATGGTTAGCTTTAGCAATATTTGTGCATGAAGGAAGTATTACTGTGTCAATGGCAAAACCACATCAACCCACCATCAGGTATTTGTTTCTAAGTATGGGGAAGAGAGCATCTTTTTAGGGGTAAATATACTGACTTTATGCTAATGTAGAAACTTTTCAAAATATAGGAGAAGATTTCATGGCAACTGAAAACAATGGAAAGAGAAAAAAGAAAATGAACTAACACAGAGACAAAAGTGATGAAGACAGTCAGACAAAGGGTGCACTAGCAATGGATGTTCCTCAAAATGTACAGAGCACAGAAGCTAGAATTCCCCTCACAGCAATGGACAGTGGGTGTCCAGAAAAGGGTGCTTGCTAGGATCTTGATCCGTACACACACACACA
>NC_133771.1:137630216-137694977 GCF_003597395.2 Chelonoidis abingdonii
TGTGGCGCCGCCATGGCGGGTGATATAATACCCCTGCCGCCTGCCCGCTCCTCAGTCTCTTCTGCCGGCTACTCTCCAACATGTGGAAGAAGGGCGGTGTGGAATGGATAGAAGCAACACATCGCGAAGAACAACAGTTTAGCAAAGGTGAGAACCATGTTTCTTCTCCCGAGTGCTTGCTCATATCCATTCCAGTAGCTGATTCCCAAGCCTTACCTAGGCGGTGGGGTCGATGAGAGGTCACTGTGGCGCAATACAGCAGAGCCAAACGCCGCATCATCCCTGGCTCGTTGTGAACCAAGCATAATGAGTACAAAGGTGTGCAACGTAGGACCAGGTCGCGCCCTGCAGATCTCCTGGATCGAGCACTCATCGGAGGATACAGCTGTCGATGAAGCCTGGGCTCTGGTAAATACGCACATTAATAAGAGTGCCGTTGCAGGAAAGATGGGCCAGGTCGTGAACAGGTCCGTATAAAGGAAAGTCACCCATGACGGAAATCCTCTGAGAGGAGAACTGGTAACCTCTAACCGTTCCGCAACGGCAAACAAACGAGTTGGCGGACCTTACGGAATAGGTTTGGTTCGCCTATTAAAAAGCGACGCTCTTGCGCTACGTCAAGGAGTGAACTGTGCTCTTGTGAGACGAGTGGTGGTTGGGCTAAGACAGACGGCAGGAATATGTTCGGTTGAACATGAAAGGCGCAGACAAACCTTTGAAGAATCGGGGCTCGGCCTCAGTTGCACTTGCCGAGGGAACCCGTAACGGGGGATCCACGAACAGGGCGCTGCAGCTCACACGCGCGAGCAGAAGTGATCGCCACACAGGAATGGCACTTCCAGAACAAAACGAAGGGAACACGTAGCCAGCGCTCAAACGGGGAGAACCTGAGAGCGGATAACACCAGGTTGAGATCCAGGAGGGCTGGGGGGCGGACTTGGCGGGTAAAGGCAATCCCAGCCCTTTGAGGAATTAGACACCATTGGGCAGAAGACCGAGCTGTCTTCACTCCCTGGGTGAAAAGTGGAGATTGGCCGCTAAATGAACGCGGAGAGAGGACATTGCCTAGCCTTGCTCCTTGAGCGACCAAGGTAAATCTAGAATCACTGGTATGGAAACATCAGTCGGGATGGAAGCGCTTTTCCGTGCACCAGCACGGTAAAATGCTTATTTGGCTACGTAGTCACCCTTTGTAGATGGTTTCACTTCCCAGAAAGGACCTGCTCACTGGGGGAAGAGCAATGTAAATTCGTACCGAGTTAGCCCACTCAGGCAGCCATGCTAGAGGTGGCAGCGACCTGGAGTCCGGTGACAAGGCGGCGTGGTTCCGGTGTGATCAGGTCCAGTTGAAGAGGCAAGGGGAACCGGGTTTTGCTACCGAAGGTTCAGCAACCAGAGTACCCAATGCTGGCGGCCCATGCCGGAGCGAATCAAAATCAAAGCGGGGCACCTGTCCTGCGCGCCTCAGAAGGCCTTGTGACTACGGGAATGGGGGGGAACGCTAGAAGAGTACGCTCTAGGGGGCGACCTGCCGGCCCACTGGAGTTGCTAGGGTAAAAGTTCTCCCACGAATGTGCACGCGCGGCACATACACCTACTGGAATGGATATGAGCAACACATCTCGAAGAACAACAGTTACAAAGGTGAGTAACCGTGTTTTTTGGGAGGTTACCCAATACCATGGATTGCTACATCATGTATAAAAGGGCTATACAACATCTCTACTACCCTGCCCTCACCTCTTAAAGGAAGTTTTTTACATCTAGGGAAAGCATACGATCAGAAACAAAGTTTCTCATGTGGAACCGAGAAGAGAATTTTGTCCTTTCTATAGTGTGATTTTTTAGATTACTAAATATTATATTTTGATGAAAGAGTTTGTGACCAGCTTTGTCGCTAACCATTTGATTATAATTTGGTATTTTGGGGTGAATTGAATTTGTGTCAGCCCAGCTCCCAGTGGATGGTTACCTACATCACAAATATTCCAACAACATACTGGCACTAATAGACCTCCTGGTCAGCAGACATGGTAATGAACCAATATGGAGCCTATCTTCACACTCCTAGAGGTAGGTGTTTCAAAGCAGAGCTGGCAGATTGACAGGGCACTAACAGTGTAGGAAAATGTCCATTGATCTTGTGGTAAAGGAGGTACTTCAGCCTGCAGTGCCATTCAACCCGGCATCTCTCTCAAGCACTAAATTCATTTAAATAATTTCTTAAAGGATCTGTTCACTAAGCTGCCACCCACCCTTAAGTATAATTCAGTGAGGTTTAGAATCAAATCCAAATTTCTTCCAGTCCTTATTATTTTACATTTTCACACAAGGCATCATGATTATTGGTTTGGAACATTAAAATGCAAATGATAGAGGAAGCAATACATATTTAAATGTACAGTGTCAGCTCAGTATAAAAGCTCTTCTGAAATGGAATGACACTTTTTTCTTAAGTTTTAAAAGTAGTGAAATAAAAATGAAAGGAAAAAAGTCTCAGGTTTATTTTAATTCATGCTTTGTTGGTCATGCTGAAAGAAAAGGCTTCGTAAGTGGGGGGGAAAACAGTCATTAGTGTAAATGCAACCCTCAGCTAACTTTTTGACTCAAACAGCTGGATAAGAAGACTGGTAACAGGGACATTAGGTTTAAAACAAGGGTTGCATCCTATCTGCAGAGAAACAAAGAGCTTTGACTTATCTTGTCTCTCTCATTTCTGGAATCAACATCTTCCACACGTAAATGCAAAGGACAAAGGGTGAAGACAAGAAGAGACACGGGCAGAATGTCTAATGGCTTTCTTACCTCCTGCCTTTGGGAAGTGGAATGTATGTTCTCTTTTCCAAGTTTAACTTAGGGGTAAGATGTGACAGAAGGTCACCTATGACACTTTTTAAAGCTTGCTTTACTGCAAGAATAATCAAAAATGTTTCCTGTTTCTTTTAAAAGACTTTTGCCTGCCCTACTCCCTCCCAGTATTAAGCATCTCAGAGGTGAACTAGTGTTTTTGGAGCACAGCAGTCATAACAAGGAGTCTATGGCCTTGGCTACACTGGCGCTTTACAGCGCTGCAACTTTCTCGTTCAGGGGTGTGAAAAAACATCCCCTTGAGCGCAGCAAGTTACCACGCTGCAAAGCGCCAGTGTAAACAGTGCCCCAGCACTGGGAGCGTGGCTCCCAGCACTGTAAGCTAATCCCCATGGGGAGGTGGAGTACCTGCAGCGCTGGGAGAGCTCTCTCCCAGCACTGGCGCCGCGACCACACTCGCACTTCAAAGCGCTGCTGCGGGAGCGCTGTACAGCTGCAAGTGTAGCCATACCCTATAGATGGATTTCATAGGCATATAGCTGTAGTCCAATTGTTTTGTGTTGTCCATTCCTACTCCAAATAGTTATTTGACATTGGGATTTAATTATATCATTTTATTTCTAAAATTATTTAGGAGTCATGAGGCACCCAAATCATTATAGGCCCAATTCTGCAACCCTTACTTGTATTGCACAGCAATTACACAGTACTCCTATTGGCTTCAAGTGAAGCATTTTAATGAGTAAGTGCTGCTTAACATGAGGGAGAACTGCAGAACTGGCCCCTGGATTAGTAACAGCAAGTGTCACTATTCATTAGTGAGAGCCCCAAGTCACAAAACATAGCTCTCTTTCTAGATACAGATTCTGACCTCCCCAAAGTTTAAGCGGGTTTGGATCGAGGGGTTTGGTTTCGGCTCATCTCTGCTATGGAATATAGATAACATTAGATAAAATTCACCACTGTGCAGAGCGCCATCACAAGGTACAAAAATGCATGCACAGGCTCTCTGAATACTGGCAAGTTTCACCTTCTGAGACTAGTGAGAGACAAACCTTAAGAAATTTTGTGATTTGGTTTAGTTGCTTACAGTGTATGAATCTCATGGGTCTGCAGAATTGGTGTGGAGATATCCACAAGATATCCAGACTTCTTCTCTCCAAGGTCGCATTACTTCCTGCTCCTGATGAAGCTAGAATACTATGAGTCTGATTTAATTGTTGTAAATCAGGAATAATATAGGGTGACCAGATGGGAGGGAAAAAATATAGGGACATGGGAGACAAAGGGAGATTCACTGACATAGTAAAAAAAAAAAAAAAAAAGCCGAGTATGGCTGGTGGAGCAAAATATCGGGACAACCACCTAAATATCTGGACGGTCCCGATAAAATCAGGACGTCTGGTCACCTTAGAATAATACCAATTAAATGGAGTCACTTTTATGTGAAACCAATAATACAGGAAGTGATATCAGACTTAAGCACTTAAGTCCTGCCTTCTTTCCAGTTACTTGTATCTCTATTTCCACAACCAGATCTCAGAAAGGCAGAGGGGAGCAAAAGTGAAAAAGGATAGAGGAAAACATTAATCTACCTTTTAGAATATCTGAAATTGTTCATTTTAGGTTGGGTTCAAGATCTGGCCAAAGGTCTGAAGGGACCGTATTCTATCTAGTTATATCTGTTCAGCCATCCCTAACTGGGACACTATATTTTTCACAGACATTCCGCTACCATAGAAACAATATTACATCTCTAAGATTCCTTTGCATTCAGTGAATATTTGGTTCAGAATGCAGGTTAGCCTATTAGAACCTTCTGTGTGTATTTCTTTTGTTTATGTCTTTAACACTCTTGTGTTACCCTAAAGGATGCGGTCAATACATCAACACTTCTCAATGACAACTGTGGTTTCTAATTTTCCTTTGTGCTTTCCTTATAAAGCTAGTTGAATGCTTCTGAACCTTATTAAGTATATTTTGTCTCTTTTACCCTTCATAGAATCACCGTTCATACTGCAGATTTGTGCTTTTAAAGTAGAAGTTTATTTCAAATATTGCTGTTTTCTCCTCATTCGTAAACTACCATTATGCAAATAGAGAGCCTTCGGTTTACAGTTGTCTGAGTTCGTGTCTCTTTCGGAGAGCTGCTTCCCATGCTAGTTCTACAAAAGACATTGCCCTGGGATTCCAACTTCCTAAGCCCAGCAATGAGTCAGATTTGAAATAATCATGAATGTGAATTGCAATATGCCATGGAAATATATTCAAAAGCTCTTCTTCATTTGACGACTGTCATTGACATAGTAAAACTGCATCCAAGTGAAACCAAAGCCACACGTAGTTCACAGATGTGTTTCTGGAGCAGCTGCTGAGCATTCACATCCCTGATGCAGGAAGGCTACTTGTTGTTGTAAGGGCATAAAAACTTGTTTGCAAGCAGCTCACCATATAAAGAACCAGGCTTCAACTTGGCCTGTGTTGGACCCCTTCAGTACTTACTGTTCCCTGCAGAAGATGGGGAGGAATTCACTATCTTAGACATACTCTTTTGAGGTAATAAAGATAAGCACTGTCTGAGACTGAGCTACCCAAAAGAAAGGTGCTGCAACAAACTAATTAAAGAGAAACTAGTCTGTCACCAGTCGCAGCTTGAATCTGTTATTCATCAAAATACTTGGAAAACAATTTTGAATGAAGAATACAATCACAGAAATGCAGGGCTGCAAAAGACCTTGAGAACTCTTTGCAGACAGTTCACAAACTAAAAAAGAGCTAAGTTTGCCTAAAACAAATGTTCCTAGTAGAGAGTTCAACCAGTTCCATGCAGGAAAATCATGACTAATAAAGGTCTGACCGGGGGGGTGACAAGCCAGTCTTCCTGTGTAGAATAAAATCATGAAGCTATAAGTACTAACCGTATTATGCTTGAAAATGAGTGGCTATTATGATCTTGTCCTATGTCCTCAAGGGACTTTCAGGGTTTTAGAGATTCAGAAACTACCCAAAGAGAATGTCTGCATTTGTTAAATGGCAACACTTACCTCCCAGCCTGTAGATTCTTGCTTCTTTTCTGCTCCTTTGTAGTCTATGCTCTCTCTATGGATCATTTGTGAACGTCCATTAGTATACCCCTCTGAAGTATCCCTTGAAATTTAAGGCACTGGTTTGTGATATAATGTTGCTTTGTTTTGGAGCGGAAGCCGATGATGGCATGTTATTTGAAATGATGCAATTTTACATACTCAGTGAGGTAAATTCAGATCCATACTTATTTTGCACCTGCACCATCTTGTTCTATAATGCAGAAAGGAGACATGCAGCTGACTGATGCATTGTTGCCAGCTGTTGTAACTGTATCACAAGTCTCTCAATATCTAGTGCTTTTCTTAAAGCCTCAGTGGTATCAAATGGTTGTTAGAATCTCAGCTTTAGCCCTAATTGCTCCAGAGTAAAGCTTGAAAAGGTGAAATGAATCCTAGAGGCTCAGAAATCCAATGCAAATACAAAATATCTGCAAATTATTATTTTTTAAAATCTCATGATTTTGGGAGTCTGACTCATGATTTTTGAACCCCTGAGTTTTGCAATATTGGGCTTGCCATTAACTTACATGGGAGCAGAACTACACCAATGCTGAGCACTTTTGAAAAACCCCATCCTTAAAATCCACATAAGTAGAAATCAAAAGCATTGTGCAGCACAGTGCCATACAATCCATGTAAAAGCCAGAAAGCCTGGAGGTAAGAGAAAAGTGGCCCACTAATGGGCTCAACTGAAATGTCAGTAGTGTTTTAAGACGTGCCCTCTGACCCCTAAGGACACGCAGAAGACACAAATACACCTCTACCTTGATATAACTCTGTCCTTGGGAGCCGAAATATCGTACTGCGTTACAGGTGAAATCGTGTTATGTTGAACTTGCTTTGATGCACTGAAGTGCGCAGCCCCGCCCCCAGAGCACAGCCTTACTGCTTTATATCCAAATTCATGTTATATTCGGTGGCATTATATTGAGGTAGCAGCGTACAGTGAAAGGGCACCTGACCTGTATGAGCCTGTGGATATGCACTGTATGGTCCATGCACTGAGAAGTAAAAGTTCTGATTTGCATGAGCACTGTGACAAACTACAGCAGCAGGGACAGCTAAAGAAATGGCCTCATCTTCTTGGCAAAACCTCTCCATATATGTGCCTTTTCCCTCACCCACCCTCTGTCTGAATGAGAGATCAGGGCCTTCTTGATGTGAGGCAGCACACACCAGCTGCCGAGCAGTCAGCAGAACAGATGCTGCCAAGGGGACAAAAGAGGTGATAATTTACATTCGTAAAAGTGTTTTTTAATCCAAAGACTCATTGTCCTCTTAGAGCTGGACGTATTTTTAATGGTTGTTTAATGTTTTTAATTTTTTCTTCTTGTTTTGGAGGGGGATGAAAATATTTCCTGACAAGAATGAAACTCTGTTTCCATTTAAAAGAATGAACTAGCTTGTCTGACATTTTCTCTCTTTGCACATTGTATTTTCTGGGTAGTGTAACAAGGATTCAAACGTACAGCTACATTCTCCTCTTGATGTGAGTGCTTAGTTCCCATTACTATTAACGGGATCTGTGTGTGTATACAGAGAGAAGAATAGACCCCTAAGAACCTGTATACTTGTAGTAGGAGCTAATCCTTGTAATTGCATGCATTCTACAGTGCCCTGAAATTTGCCTCCTGCATGAATCCTTGTTTATTTTAATATTTATTTTTACAACTTTCATTTTAAAAATCCTCTCTCCCCATTTATTTCACATTGTCACAGATATTCCAGCTCCACACAGGATTTAGCATCTGTGCAGCAGCCAAATCAGGGAGTCTAGCTAGTGAATTTATCTTCAGCTGGTTTCATTATAGCCTGGGACCTGGTTGGTAAGGGCAAATGAAGGGTAAGTCTTTTCTTTCCCTAAGACGTCGACATGCCTGAAGATGATTTTCCCACTAGCAGCCACACAAACCTAAAGCATGTCCTGCAAACTCCTCTCCTGCAGCTTTTACATTTAATTAAGATCGTGCGATGTGCTCCGCGATAGCGATACTGCACAGCGGCTGCTGCCATGGCTACTATGAGAGGGGGAAGGCATTAGCAAAACAGAAGCAGCTGTCACCGCTTGCCACCCCACAGGCCTGGTCCCTGCAGCGTCGTCTTGATTTTTGAGTAATGTACAGTAGTTTATCCAAAAGTTAGTTTTCCTTTGAATCTGACAATTGATGATTTTTGTGGTTGGCAACATTTCTGCTATGCATTTAGATTCTGTAAAGAAAAGGCAATGAAGAGATGACTTTTGTGGTGGAAGAAGGACATTACATTCAAAGTCTAAATCAGTTGGAGTGTTCCCCCCCTCTCTCTCCAGTGAGGATGCTGGCGCTAATTATGAACCAACAGAAATCCCAGTGGATGACACCATCTGCAGTGAAGTTGATGAATTAGATTCTTAGCACTGGTGGCAGGTGCCACAGACAACGTCCCACAAATGAGGTTGATATGGAGGTAATGATGGGGGAAGAGATCTTATTTTATAATTGCACCTCTTCCCAAATGAATTCCAGCCAAACATTTCCATATCTCCTCTGATTTGTTACTAAGGGTTAAGACATGAGGATGATTTCCACAGTGAATTCAGTGCCAACAACTACATGCATATTCAGTGTGCTTTTGTGGGATACTTCTTTTTCTGAACACTCTTTATTTAGGGCTTGATTCTGCTCTTGCACAGGTGTAGATCAGGATTGAATCCTCTGAAGTGAGTTGAGTAACAGTGCTGTAAACCTGAAATGCAATCAGAGTCAGGTCCTCAGAAGTTTCTCATAAGCCCTGTCCCACTTATCAGTTAAACACTCCTTTAAAACACAAATCAAAATGGAGTAGTGTGGTTATTAGTCACACCATTGTCCAAGTCCTGAAGTCCTTACTCAGATTTGACTTAGTTCCTCCCCAGGTAAACTTTCATTGGGAGCTGTGTCTGAGTAAAGATTTAGTGAGAAAACCTGACTGAGGGCCTCATGATTTTGCTGTATAAAATTGCCAGAGATCATGCTACAAGTGTTACAAAACCGTTGCTGAATTCTGCTGGGTGGTCATGCAGGATGGGGAGGAGGGACGGAGGGATTATTTTAATATATGTTTCTGATTGACATGATTCCCTGACCCTTAGGGAGCCATTTTACATGCAAAAGACATGGTTCCTGGGGGCACAGTGGGATGCACTGACAACACTGACAATACTAAACAGTAAAATATCATGAGATTAGATTAAAAATCACAGAAGGGAAAAATCAGTGGTTCTTTTTGTTTACCTTCTAGCTTTTGAGCCTTAAGGGTGCACGTGGCATATTTTCAAGCTTTACTTCACAATCATGAAGGTTAGAAACTTAAAAAAACAAGAGAGAGCAAGCTGAGATTCTCACATTAGGAAATGAATTTGGGAGCTGGGGCTTTAAGAAAAACACCAAATTATCACAAGATTCACGATAAAAGTCACAAGAGTCCCCCCATTTCCAGTGTGGTTTCTCTCGCATGGTGTAACAAGGAGGGCCATCAATGTTATACACTGCCACCTTTGGTCCCTTACGAAGGGAAAGATTAGTCCCTCCTGAACACACATTCCTCTGGTCCATCCATTCCCAACATAGAACTAAGTCTATCAGGCACAAGTGAGCCTTACTATCTTAAGGAGCACTGCATTAGTGTTGTTGAACTGCTTAAATAATCTTCTCATTTTCTTATTCTCTAAAAGGAAACTTCATAGCAGTCTGTCTAGCTTGCCTAGGGTTTATTAAAATTTGCTCCCTCCACACATATGTCCTCATGTGTGTGGTGTCCAACTTGGAGCCAGAGCCTGCAGCTGTGAGATGCAGACTCTCAAGCTAAGTGAGATTTTTCATCAAGTGCAAGACGTACTCAACATTTACACACAGTTTTTTTTAAAAAAAATTCTGAACTACACCATGTTCCAACATGTTCATGTTCTAACAAGTCATTCATCCACAGTTCCAGATACCTCCTTCACATGCTAAATGCAGGTGATCATTTTCAGAGCAAACTTACGATGGGTTATTGTAGTAGTGGTCTCAGAGGCCCTTCTATGTATAGGAAAAGCCATTCATAATACATGCAGAGCACAGGAAAACATTTTGAAAACATCAACATGAGTATGAATAATTAACATATTTAATTCAAGAACTACAACTTGATTTCAAAAAGAAAATCCTCGTTTGTTAGATATCACAGTTCCAGGATTATTTTACAAATTCCTTTGCAACAAATGTTTCTGTGTAATTCCCATTCAGTCCTTGTTCTGGCTGTAGAGACCGCCAACCATTACTGCCAATGACAAAAGAGAAGTGTGCAAACCCATTGACTGGAAATTGGATTGCACTCATTATAAATCTATAGATATAGAAAGACACCTATATTTGCAAAACATACTTTCAAGTTGTTAATCTATCCTAGTGCCCATCTTGCCAGCATCTTTGTTTCAGTTTGGTGGAAGGGAATCAATGCCATTTTCCCTTCCTATTTCTGACCACACCAGCTCAAAGGTCAGAGTTCAGTTGCTGTTCAAAGCATTTGACAATGCCCAAGACTAGAGCTTCTTGAATTTTTCATTACAACTTATTTATCCAATGAATTTAACTGTTTTTCTGTTCATGAAATATACATAATGAGGAAATGACTTTTACAAATTTGTTCTTTATTCACAATAGCAAGCATTAGCTTAATGGTTTATTCCTGAACTAGTTAGCTCTGAGTATTTGCTATTTGTTATCCACACTGTATGCATGGTCACCAAAGTCACATGGTGCTGTTTCTGTTCTCTGATTGGAGAATTTAAGATTTGTCATAGGACTAGTATTTTCTTTGTATAACTGTTCCACAAATGTAATGTGTGAATAATAAAAAGAGCTTTGTTCAATGGCTCACAGAGCACTTCCAGTGCACAGAATTTTGTGAACATTGACTCATGCTAGTATTTGTGACATTTTTGCTTCCCTCCAGCATTTCTGCAAATAAGAATTCACTCAGCTAAATGTCTGTGAATAAGCAAGTCGGGATACCTGGGAAGAAAATCAGCAGTTTTTACTGGCAAAAATATTTGTGAATACTCATTTGCTGTATTAACCCGGTGCACAATGTTTTAAATAAACAAACAGTTGCCAAATCATCAGAGGAAATAATTACATAAATAAGTAAAATAAACACTTGTCTAAAAAGCCACTGTGAAAGCTTTGCAAAGCAAACAGCCTTAACGCTCAAGTTAGGAGTATTCTGAAAGTCTTACCGGTCAGGAAATCTTTGGTCTGACCTATCAAAGCTAGTTTAGCACAGGAGAGCTTTTAAATATTTAAATAGTTAATACATTTTAAATTAAATAATTGTAAATAGCAGATCTTTCAGTCACTGATACGGCAGTGGTCTGTGTAACCAGAGCTGCTGAAACCCTTTGAAGGAAACATGTCCTTGTTCTTCCTAATGGTTCCCACTCTTTCTCCCCAAACACTATAGGTGAGGAGACCTTTACGCATGGCATCACTTTCCAAAACCATCAAAGTGGTAAAACTAGTCTGAATGCAGTTTGAATTATTCCTGCTTCTTGCTACCCCTACCCAGCATCAGTGAACAGTCACTGGCTGTTTTAATGATCCAATCTTGCCCACACTGAAGTCAAAGTCAAATTTCCATTGACTTCAAAGGGAGCAAGATGGAGCACTAAATATCCCCCTTTCCCTAGTATTTCCCGTCTCTGAGATGGATTTCAATTAGCTGGCTATTGGGAGGTGGCTTCTAAGCCAATGGGAAGTGAAAGATGTGGAATTCAGCCCTCTTCAGTAGCAAAGATGTTAAATTATTAATTGCAGTAGAACCCAGCCAATGCACGATTCACTAACCTGCAAAAAATTTACAGTCTTCTCTCTACTCCTCAGCAAAGATTAACAGCAAAGTGCTGTAATGAGTTCATGTATTGTTCTTTTACTAAATTTACTGTAGTACATTTACTAGCACATTAAGAAGTATTACCATAAATAATTTAAAACTAAACTATGATTTTCCAAATAAATGAACAGAGTACACTTTATAATGCACAATCCATGCTTTTTAATGGAGTTTGTTCTCTTCCTAATTTGCAACATCCAGTGATTTACAATGGATTAATGCAATTCTACTGTACATATATTTTACGAAAGAACCATAAACATCTGCTAGAGATACCAGAGAAAGCAATTGAGAAAGGAAGTGAGTAGCTAGTGTTTCATTTGCAAAGAGTGAAGCTGAATGTAGGTTAATTTTAACTAGTGGAACTTTATTAAACCCTGTGGACTCTTCAGAGCTACTTCCAGCCTAACTTCCTGTGTTTCCTGTTCCACTGCACTCCTCAATAACAAGCCCTTCAGGGAACATTGACCCTCTGACTACAGTTCCAGTGATCATCACACATCTTCCTTGTTCTACAAAGATTTTAATATAAACATTAAAAACAAATAATTGGTTCCCAAATCCCCACCTCATGGTCCTTCAACCAGAGGTTGGTAGCACATAACTGCCGTTGCAATCTTGTCTTTAACACAGGCTCAGTTGGTATTTTGAGATAGTTTGGTCTCCTCAATGGGCAACCACACTGCGAGTAACCCACCTCTGTCTCTCTAACACCTGTCTCCAAGTCTAGCGAGCTAACTCTCTGTGACGTCTCCTCGTTCCCTGTGGGGTTGGCCTCCGAGTGGTTCTCAGTCTCTGCTCTGTGGTGATCTCTGTATCTCTGTAGGCATTCCAACTGTTGTGTATGTTAGCTCATAAATGCCCCCTGTTTCTTCAGACGATGTGTCCCTCTTGGGTAGTACTCCCAAAACTGGTGGTTAACACTGAAGTTAAACTCACCAACCAGCCACAGACTGTACTTCTGATCTCCCACACACTGGTTATCAAGAAATTAAAAAAAAAAATCACACAGCCCCCTTCAGTGCATTCCAGTTCTCTGGCTCCCAATCTGCACCTAGATCCAGTACAGTTAGAAGTTAAATAAAAAACTCTGCTTACTATACAAAATGTTTTTTTGCATCCCAAAGGCCAGCCAAATTGCCAGGTCAATATTAGGTTGGATCTTGCCCAAAAAACCGTGCTGCCAGCCAATCCTTTATGTCTAAAACTAAAGGTTTATTATAAAGAAAAAAGAAAGAACGAGAAGACAGTTGCTAAATGATAAAGCAGTCAAATACAACAGAAACTTCAAAGTCCATCTATCAGGTTCTTAGCAATACTGGTGAGTTTGCTGGCTTGAAAGTCCCTTTGGAACACATCCACAGCCTGGATGGGTGATTCAGTCCTTTGGTCAGAGCTCCAGTTTGTAGAAAAGTCTCTCCAGAGGTAAGAAGCAGGATTAAAGACAAAAATGAGATGATGTAGCTGCCCTGTATATTTCATTTGCCATGTGGCTAGTACTTTGTATGTCCCAAACACAAGCTTCACAGCACACGGATATGAAAAAGCCTTAGAGTTCTGTCCATAAGCATACCACATGCCTTCCCGACTCATAAGATGTATCCCTTAGTTCCTTTCAATGGATTCATTGTACAGTTAATGACCTTTGATGGGCCATAGAACATGCTAGGCAGTGATGATGCCAATCTGCCTGGGGGGTGTCACCCAGAAACACAGCACAAGTTTGGAATACAGATATAAGGTGATACAAACATATAAACAAAATTATCACACTTGGTAAATTGTAACATTTTCACAACTACCTCACACGGCATATCTAGCACAATTCATCGCAATTTTATAATATTGGAATCAACAATATCATAAAGTGTCCTACATATTCCATACAGTGTCACGGGTCTCTAGGGGCTTGTCCTCTGATTGCATTATTGCTGGGTGGCCATAGTGTAATGGTGGAGTCACTCCACTCCAAATACCACAGCCAAAAGCTCTTTTTCTATTTGAATGGACCCCTGTTCAGTCTCTGACAGGGCTCTGCTGGCATAAGTGAATTGCTGCTCCTGAAAAGGAGCTACACCCAATCCTTTTTCTGACGCATCACACTAGCATCATTGTCTCTTCTGGATGGTAGTATTTCAGGAAAATATCTTCAGTGTCAGTATGTCAAATGCTTGATGCTGGGATCCTGTCCAGTCCTAGGCAACATCCTGCCTTGTGAGATGATGTATGGGTTCCACTACTGCAGCCAGGTGTAGACAAAACTTGGACAGAAAAAGTAGCACTCCTATGGAGTGCTGTCCCTTTTTCACCTCCACTGGAGCTGGCATGTCTCTGACTGCCTTGATCGTGTTGGCATCTGCTTTCAGTCCCTCTGCTATGAGCTGATGTTCAGTATAGTCACCTCATGCTGTTTGAGTTACATTTTTTCTGGGATTTAAGTTCTTCTCCCTGCATCACTGTAAAAAAACTTGTAGTTTTCTGTCATGGTCTTATTCAGTTTCTGTATTATTGCTCCTTTCACCTACAATGAAGATATAATCTACAATTATTTTCATCTCAGGCAGTCCTCCTGTCATGTGGGTGAGTCTTCTCTGGAACACTTCTGCTGATGAATCTATGTCCACTGGCATGCAACAGCCATCTGTAGTGACCAAGCAGGTTGCAGAAGTTGTCAGTAAGGTGGACTCTTTATCACGGCTTATATGCCAAAATCTATTCCTCACATCACAGGCCATAAAGATTATGGCTTTGGAAAGTTCTGGCAAGATGTAATCAATTGTGAGCAGTGGATAGTGGCATCTTTTCAATGCTTCATTCAGTGTCTTTGAGTTGAGGCAGATGCATGATTTCCTGATATTTCTTTACCACCGCCAGGCTGCTTCTTCTACAGGTGCTATGATACCCCTGCTCTGCCGACTTTCAAACTCCTTGCATACTGGATTATGTAGTGCCACTGGCATTTTCCTTCACAATAAGCACACAGATTCCACTGTGGAGTCTACTTCCAGTCACAGCTTTCCTTTGAGGCACCTTTGCCTTTGAAAATATCCCCAATAAGCATCTAAAATGGTCTCCATGCCCATAGTGTAATGGAATGCTAAATTGTATTTTACAGTGCAGTCACTAGGCGCTACTATGCGTAACATACTTTATTTAAGCTAACCTCAGCCGTACCTGGCAGAGGATTTAAAGGATCTTATAGGGAACACAACTGGTGTTCCTTTCTTAGAAGGAAGCACTGTAGTCAGTCCATATCTGGTACAAAACCCTGACCTGCTAGTAGCAGTTCTGCAACACACTGTATACAAAGTATACATGGAGGTTGGTATTGTCCCTTATTCCTTTCCTGTCCTGACTGCCTGAACCTAATATGTTCTCAGATTCAATGAGTCATGATGTTATCACCACTATCTGATGTGCCATCCCCTTCTTGTGCAAATCCGTCTGAAGCTTTCTGAGACCTTCCTCTGCTTTTGCATACACGGTTTAAAGGTTCAACTTGCCACATTGCTTGCAGTGCTGACCTACTGTGGGGCACTTGCCCTTACCAGCTCATGCTTTCTCCCACACAATTTTAAAATCAAGATTGGATGTTTTTGTAAAAGATCTGCTGTAGAAATGATTTTGGAGAAGTTTTATGGCCTGTGTTATTCAGAAGGTCAGGCTAGATGATAATGGTAGTTTCTTTGGGTCTTGGAATCTATAAATTTATACTTCTCATCAGTCCTTCAGGGAACTAGTCCTTCTTCCTTGAAGATAATCAAAGGTAGGGAACCGTGGGTCAAAATCATGGAAGGAGGATGGATCATTGGAAGGAAAAACTTGAGGTATTATCAAGAGAAGGTCAGGAACTGTTAGAAGTTTGCAACTTACAGTACTGGAAACATTACAAATTAGTATCCTGAGTAACCTGACAAACATTTTAAAGTTTGAAGTCACTCATGTAAGTGATGTGAGTCTTGTAATGTTCATCACACACAAACACACACACACACACACACGAACCCCAAAACAGAGAGAAAAAACAGGCTGCTCTCAAAGGCAGTGAGGTACAACTCATCCTGCCTTGCTTTAAGCTGGCTCTTTCCAGAGTGATTCTGATCACACTCTTTGCTACAGAGCTGTAAGCAGGACCAGGAACCCCCTCAACTTTCAAAATGAGAGCTTGCAATTTCTACACAGTCTTCAATATACCACAAATCTTACATACATTTGACTGCAATTTACGAGGCAGAGAGAATTTTAAAGTGGAATTTGGATTTTAGGAGGATGAGTTGCAGATGCTGCCACTATGAGAGAGCCTCTTTTCTTGTAGGTAGTTGTTTTCAAAGCAACATTTTCGAGCAGAAATTTCTTTATAGGCACTGGATACTATTTGTGCTCAAAAGGCAGAGTAAAGGGCCTTATTACATATATTTACAGTCATATTAAGGGCCCTTTACACTGCCACAGTGATATAAAGGGGACTTCATGTAAATGAGAATCAGGCACAGAGAGTCTTGTTCTGAGAGAAAATATGGTATGGCAGGCACATTGTTAATCATCAAATAACAGACACCTATGACCATACAGGCTGATAATTGTTTTTGGTCATGATCCATTTTAAAATATTTTTCAAGTGATAAGTTCCACAAAATGGAATCACATTTGCCCTGGCGGAATATAGAACATTATTATAACGAGATGTTTGTGATTATGTGACTCAGAACACAGTACCTGTTTGCCTCAATATTGCCAGGGACTGAAGTCAGTGTGTAGTGTTACAAACTACATAGCCAATCCTGATTCCACTGGAGTCAACAGCAAAACGCCCATTGCAACAACAGGTGGAAGGCAAAGTAGCAGTACACCAATTCTCCTTCTCCCTCAACCTGCCTCATTCCTGAGATGGCTACAGGATTTGGCACTAACACCAGTCAGAGCAACCTAAATTTGGCACCAATTAGAGCAACCTAAATTGCTAAGTATCATCTGAAGAAGTGGGGTTTTCACCCCCGAAAGCTTAAGCTCAAATACATCTGTTAGTCCTTAAGGTGTCAACAGACTTCCTGTTGTTCTAAATTGCTAAGGGGTGCCTAGGTGCTGCTCTAGCAAGTGTTATCTTGTAATGGCCTCCTAAAGGCCATTACGCCGGTGGGGAGTGTCAGGGTACAGTGCTTTCAGGTCATACTATCTTTTGGCCCCCTACACTCCCTGTACACTGGTGTGTGTGTGTGTGTGTGTGTGTGTGTGCGCGTTCATGTAGACCTAGCTATGTGATCGAATCCCAGCTGAGGATTCCATCCTGCCAAGGGAATCCTTGGCAGCTCATACAGAGTAGCTTTAAGGTTGCTGCACAAAAGGTCCTTAGTGTGGAACAGGATCTGGCCCAGTCTATTGTTATTCAAATAACAATATGCATCTTAACTCTGTGAGTGTTTGTGTGTGTGTGCACACGCACGTGTGTGTGTGTATGCACACACGTGAGAGAGAAAAGAAAAAAGGATGAAAATTCATTATTAAAAGTACATGAGACACTCAAACTCCTATAAACTATGGAGTATTGACAAGATAGGGATAAGCACAGTGTAACCTATGTAGGTTAATAGAATGCAATTAGACAATGGATTACTGATTTAAAACCCTATAACATCTCCTCGTGGTTTATCAGTGGGAGCTTGTATGGCTAAACAAATAATGTGCTGCTCAATCGTTATACCAATTAGAGTTTGCACAGGTTAAAAGTTTCATGTAAAGGACAATAGCTGCTTTTTCATTCCGATCTCTGTTACAGCTGGGTAAATCAGGGCGAAACTCCAGTGAAGTTAAACAGGTATAAAGGAGATAAGAATCAGGCCCAATATTTCAGTATCTTCTATTTCTCCCCAAACATATAAAGCAAGACGACGTCATTTTGTGTGTTCTGATGCCCTTATTATTTTAATCCAATATTATAATTTTAAATCAAAGCCTTTTTGAGTTATTTAAAAAAAATAAAAAAGCTGGATTAAAATAACAACCACCTTCCTCACTTCCTTCATTTTCCCCCCTTCCTATTTAGACAATAAAAATAATCCAAAGCAACTAAAATAAAATCACTTTCTTGCTATTATTTTGAAAGCCCAAGTTTGAGCCTGGAGCAGATTTCACAGCTGAGTTATAAACTCCTGGGGCAAAGGGGGTTTTATAATAGAAATGCTGCTAACACAATCTTAAGTATAGTGTTGCTGGCAATACTTACAGCTGCAATAACTGCATGCACAGTGTCTTTTAGAGTGAAAATAATAGCTAGAGAAAGATGAGACAGTTTTCTGTCAAAGGCCTCCTTTTCTACGTTTGTGTGTGTAGATTACAGCTGGGGCTGTAATCGGGCTGTGTAAAGTATGTGCACAAGCCTTGTTCACTCCCCTTATTCAGGCAAAGTTTAAGTCAGCGGGAATATGGGCTGGAAAAGGGTTTCTGAATTGGGTCCTTGGTGTGTTATGACTGTACATTACATACCAAATAAAATGAATTGGATGTGTGATCTAAGAGCAGGTGGTTACATAAACCAGGGAATGGGGTTTTTAGGCAAAACAATTGCTGCTAAAGATTACAAGTACCATTTGCAACATTGTGAAGGAAGGCACAGTACAACTATCTCAGGCTTCACATCTTTGTTGTCCAGACTTGGGGTGAAAGTCTGACTCCACTGAAGTCAATGGAAGTTTTACCACTGTTATACTGGTTATACTTTCTACAAAATAAGATGTAGAAGGTACTTTTGGGGAAAAGTAGGCCAACAAGTTATCTTTCATAATTTGAATGTGCTGAATCAGAAAAAAAAATATGTTTACCAAACTGAATTTTTAATATTTCACCTTCTAAACTGGAGTTCAAATTTTAAGTAAAATTTGAAAAATTAGTACTTTTCTATGGCTTTTATTCCACTACAAGCAGTTACTATGTATCGTGCACATTGTTTAGACAAACATAATTTAACAGTTCCTACATGTCCCAACACACTCTTTGCATGTACAAGTCCCAGTGCCTGCCAATGTAGCATTTCTGCAGCTACAGCATTGTGATACACACCCTTTGACACATCCATGAGTAACAAATTCTGCACAGCTGTTGGGGATTGGCTCCAGTGACATTACATGGGTACCAGTTTGCCATTGTATTTGCTCCAACCCACATTCTCTGGCAAGGGTACTGTGAGGTTGTTGCAGTTTGTCTGCCTCAACACACTGGCTTGAAAGTGAGTTCTTTGGATGTGATGTGCAATGCACCACTTGTTGGGGGCAGTGCCTCTGGTGATTGGCATTTGCAGAACATCATCTGTGCCTCTTCTCATCAGGTAAATTGTACATGGGTGCAAATGAACTTTTCTACTGAAATGATTTTTTTGTTCTGTAGATCATCCTTCCCCAGGTGTCTCAGAAGTCCATGTTTCTTCATGAATATTGTCCAAGAACTTTTCTTGCTATACGCAGCACTATGGGAAATGGAATCACAGACTGTCAATGCATAGAAGGAAAATATTGGTTCTATGTCTGCTTGAGGACTTACAGGCAGAAGCTTCTCTCAACTAGTATACACAGGAATGCATTTGGGTTTTTTGATGTTCTAGCCTTCATCCACAACTTACTGCAAGGCATTTTATTACAGTGTGCCACTAACAGAAGAACAGCATCAGCAGTGTCTTGTACTGACACACACAACACAGTCAGCATCTGTATTCATGCAGGGCACTACAATCCTGGTGTCAACCTTTTCATGGTCAGCTCGCAACTGACTTGTGCCCAGAGTTGGGTTTGATCATTTAACCATACTGTCTTCTATCAACCCTCTGGATATGTTTTGTGGAGCATTGGCTAGGAGTTTGAGAAGAAGCAAGACTTATTTTTGAAATGAGCCAAGAGGTCTGGCCAGCAGTTGGAGAGAGAAACAGAGTTATCAATGATTTTCCAAATTGGCCTGGAAGCTTTGTAGTGTGTCAGTCGCATCATTCCTTTAATAGACTCCTGTCTGTACCTGTCAATGGTTACATCAAACCTGCTGAAGTGCTGTCCAGAAAGAAGAACTGACTTGACAAAACTGTTTACAAAGTCACCAAAGGTTATACATGGAAGAAGTTTCCCCAGTGCCATCACTCGCACTTGGCCATCGATTCCCAGAAAGGGAGTCCTATGAAGTGTAATCTCAGGAGGATAAGGAACATTTCTGGTTAAAATGTCTGTCATAGCAGACATTTCCAACTCTAAAATGTACGTTTAGCTCAGCAAGAGCAAGTGGAACTGGCATTAGTCCATGAAACAATATGCTGTGCAGATGCACCATCCTTCCTGCATTATAGACAGTAGTGATGCACTGTAGTATGAGATGATCAGCTTTTATTGTGACTATCTGGTCTTTGCTTTGCTCTTTCCAGCTAATAATTAGCTCATAATAATTTATAGTTTTGAAAAAGGCTAACGTATGGAAATAAACTATAGCAAACTACATTGTGTATGATACATTGTGTAATGATAGCAGTGAGTTTAACTCTTTCACATATCAAAAATTTCTGAAAAGTGGATAGTTTTCTTACTCTTAAATGTTGACCTTACTGTAAAACCAACAAAATTCAAATACATATCATCATATGACCAGAGGAAGCAGATACTGTGGTCTTCCACAAAGCTCACACCCTGGGCTTTCTGATAGCTCAGCATTCCAAATTAAGAACCTTATTCCATATTTAGTACTTCTCCTTTAATTTCTATTTAATTTTAAGTTACAAATGGTAGCTGTTTTCTTTTTTTAATTGACCTTAAAGTTCAAAATTCAGCACATTCAAATTACAAAAGAAAACACGTTTGACAAATTTCCCCCAGCAATGCTTTCTGTTTTGTTAATAGCAACATAGCTGGGAATTTGGCCCTCTCTATGGAAGAGTAGAGCCAGGATTCCACCCTAGATGTCAAAACAGTGGAAAACAACAGGATAAGAGTGGATCAGAATGAGACTTGAAGGAAAGTTTTACCTTGACCCCAATACCGAGGCTGCGGCGGTGGCGTTCTGCTTAGCGTGAAAAGTGAGTCTTTCAGCATCTGCCAAAGAAACCTAAATAATAATAGTAGGACCTATGTAGCACTTTTCTCATGAGGAGCTCAGTGTGCTCTCTAAACATTAACTAATTAATATCCCACAATACATATGTAAAGGAATCACCTCACCCACTACTGAAACAGCAATCTCTGGGGTGGAACATGACAGCAGTGTAATAAAGTTCAGCAACACTGTACATACTCTTATGCAAAGTGTCATGGAACCTTTAATGATCATGCGTGTTCTAGACCTCAGATGTATGTCTCACATGACAAATGCCAGTGCCAGCTGCGCAGTTCTCCCGACATCGTGCTGGGGCACTAGTTTAGTGGACATCTGAATCATCAACGTGACTTCCAGGAGGACTGTGGTGTTCTTTGGAGCTCACAGAGTTAACCCAGGAAAAGCCTCCAAATCCATTCAGTGGACACCCACAGTATAATGTAAATTTCCTTTAAAGCCTCACATGGAGCTTTCAGCTTTATTTGGCACACAGGACATTTACTTGTTGAAGTACATCATATGATGCATATCATTCTAATCCTTGTTCCTTTAGGAGATATTTGGGTATGAACAGAAAAATAGGCTCTCATTTTTTAATAATATGTTGTCAAGTACTTTCAGCTTTTTATTATGGAGGCCGGGGGCTGGTTTCTCACACTGTTGTTTGTAATGTCCTCTTAGAAGGTAGAAACTAAGCATCCCTTTCCTGACAATTTTGCTCTCTCATTTCAAAAATACTGATTTTTCGTGTCTGTGTTTTTAACTGCTTCCTTGCTAGTCTCTCACTCCAGCTTTTTAGCAGCAGGGGTTTGTTCACTTCCACTGAAACCACAATGGAACTTTAGGATGTACCTGGGATGTGGGCAACACTAGAGTCATGGTTTGCTTAATAGGTGGAGCATGTTATGCAGCAGTGAAACATAATGGAGATGAAATTTCCACGGCCTGCAGTCATAACACCTTGTGCTGTGGGGTACCCCAGATCTCTGAGACTGGTCAATATTTGGGGCTAGAGTTTACCTATTACACATAGCTTTGACTATTGAGCTGCACTACCCAGCTGCCTCACTGAAACAGAATCCTTCACCAAGCTCTTCACTGCACATGGGAGCACGCAGGCTGTGCTATCCTGCCACCTCTTCTTCCCACCCTGCCCCCTGGAGCGTGAACTGCATGCCCAGAGGTGCAAAGAAGGAGCAGTCCCTGCAGTACCCTGAGCCAAGGACGTAGCTTGTCCTTGCCAGACTTGCAAAATGCTTGAAGGAAGGAGCAGGGCATCTGGCTACCCCATCAAGTTGCTAGTCTTATCCTGCATAAGAGAATTGACAGTCAGGGAGGAACTCTGAATCGTGTGTACAAAGGAGGAAAATACTGACCATATCAATATTTGAGCTTTTCATGACTGTAAAAACACCTGTAAAGTTTTTATTCTCCATATATTTAAAATCTGCCCATAGTATATGTATGGTTAAGTCAGCTGAGTGTCACACTGCCTAACTTTTAGCTGCCTGGGAAAATCATTGAAATATACAAAGTCTGAGTTAGGTGCCTAAGCTCCTTTATAATGAATGGGGAGAGAGAAGTGCTATAGACTGGCTTTCACAAAAGCCAGCATGGTAGGCAGGGAGTCACCTATGCTAGCCAATGGGAGACGCTGACCAGAAGGAGGTGTGCTAAGCCTCACCCCTCTTACAGAGATAGGTGATTAAGCCTTGGCTGCATGAGGTGCCTATTTCTGCTTGTGATTCACACCTGGGAATCTTCTTTGGAGTTAGACACCCTATGCCATTTTAGTGAGAAGCTGCAGGGAAAGGAGAGCTTCTCTTTTAACTCCTGTTCAGGTCCCCTCTCCACTTAATGGGGAGAAGGGATCTGGAGACCCTCAGGTGAGTGCTCTAACCACTGGGCTGTGGCTTATCCTGATGTGGGGAATTCCTCAATCTCTCCCACCAAAGGTAGCAGGATGGCCACAAGGAGGCAGCACTGCACATGCTCAGTGGCAGAAATGTAGGTACCTCGGGAATTTGTAGTACAAAAAAAAATTATATATGGAGATATACCTATCTCAAAGAATTGGAAGGGACCCCGAAAGGCCATAGAGTCCAGCCCCCTACCTTCACTAGCTGGACCAAGTACTGATTTTGCCCCAGATCCCTAAGTAGCCCCCTCAAGGATTGAAATCACAACCTTGGGTTTAGCAGGCCAATGCTCAAACCACTGAGCTATCCCTCCGCCCTTAGGTGCTGAGTGAGTTTAGATGACTACAGGGCTTCAGCAGGAGTTTTGTGCATCATACAGGTCCAAAAACTGGGATTTAGATGCCTAAAAACAAGGACTTAGATGCCTAAATCCTTTTGTGCATTCAAGCCCCTGTTTGTCAGTTCTGTGTCTGTAAAATGGCATAATAATATTGTACTTCCTGACCTCACATAGGTATAATTCATCAGGGCTTATATGGTGCTCAGATAGTAGGTGATGGGAGCCCAGGGAAATCCTAGAGAGGAAAAAAACATCCTTATTCAGTGGAGGAGTTGGATTCTGTGCAGTAAGAGCCTTACCTAATGCCTACTGAAATCACTGAAAGGCTCCCATTGACTGCAACGGGCATTGCATCGGGCTCTAAATGGGACACAAGGCTACACATTGATTGATAAGGTTAAAAAGAAATATTAAACATATTTCATTGCCTCATTCACTGTGCACTGTCCATCCAGCACACCAGCTTAGGTGAAGGGTCCCTGAAAAAAATACTAGATGGTAACGTAACAGAGGTCTGTATCATAATGCATACGCATAAGGGGCAGAGATAAGGTTGCAGGGACAACATTAAACTTGCCATTTTCTTAATTTTGAGTGTTACAACTTTGCAAATCTAATATTGGTTTAATATAGTTGTTTAGATAAAAGATTTTAGTAATTTGTTTTTCACACAGTCCTGATCTCAGCTGCTACCTTGCTCTGTATTTCAAAGAAAACAACGGGAGCAAAAAAGCAATGACCGGAGCATAAAGATCAGTGACCTTGCCTTTTCTTTGCACAAAGGGTAGGCAAAATATTCAGTCTAAGAAAGTTTTGATGACATATTGTCTTTTAAGTCTTCATCATATTTTCCAGTAATGGTGCTATTATGTATCTTTTTTTACACTCTGTGGTATCCCCGTGCAATGCATGAATTTATCAGATTTCAATGATATGGAAGCTTTCATTTCCAGCTCAGTGAGTTCTTTATCTAGCGGCTGCCTGTCATTCTCTCTCTCTCTCTCTCTCTCTCTCTTTTTTCAAATAGCAACTGTTTGTTCAAAAATAAACTCCGGATGATTGTTGGCTGACTTTGCGAGAAAATATATATATATTTTTTTTACATACGATGTTCAATTGCCCATTGTAGAGTGAGAAGTGAGGGGGAAATAGGGGAACACAACATACCCATTAATGTGCTTTGGAGGAACTGCACCAAAATCATCTCATGTAGAACCCAGCAATGGCGGGTGACAAAAAGTGAATATCATGGCCAAAAAAGCCAATGTGTATGGATTAACCACTATGGCTAAAATAGTATTCTTTTTCTGCAGCCCATGCTTTAATGATAAATGCAACTTGAAACTACAAATACTTTGGTGATAGATACTAGGTATAAATGGAAGCACTTGAGGGCAGTTCGAAAGGCACTAGCAATGCCTTTTAATTACTGAAGGAAAAATCCATGGTCGGCTGTATTAAAAACTAGTAAGAAGCCCAGCATGACCAGATTAGCTAGCTGATCCAATAGAAAATCAGCTCCAAAGGAAAGCCAGACCTCTGCAGAACCGACACATGATTCTCTTGGTGTCCAGTTTGAGTAACCAATTCCTTTTTCATTAAGCTTACCCCAAAATAGATTAGCCATGAATTAACCGAAGTTCCAACATCTGGATTTTTGAGTGGGAGGTAGACCTCTGTATCTTTAAAAATGACTGGCATCCAACTGTTCTCACTTGAGGTCTGAATAAAACCAGTCAGCAATGAAACTACAACTCCACCATTCATTTTAAGTAAGGAAGTGGAACAAACGTTAGAGTCACAAGGCTCAGGAAACTCAGAGTCATGGACAGTTCCATTAAAAACTAAGCTGAACTCAACCAAGAAACACAGACCATTGGGAGGTCATGCATCTGCCAGTCAAAATCCTGTGTAGACTTATGTTGCAGCTGATCTAGCTTCCCCAGGAAGCATATAAGATCATCACAGCAACCACATGAAGGAATGGTTCTAGACAATCTGCATGAATCTGACCGAGCACTACTCAGAAGAGTTCAGCTGGATGACGCCTGTAACAAGTACAACTAGCATGAGGAAATCTCTTGACCTCCTATAAGAGCTCCTCTGTATTTCCACATAAAATCCTTGCTCAGAACAAGTCTAGACTTTAGGCATCTACTCAGTCATCATCTCCCCCAGTCTGCAGTGCAGCTACTTCAGATCCTGGAAATCATTATCAAAACACAAACTCTAGACACAAAGAACAGTAAAGGTCTGGGGAAAAGATAGGAGCCCCTCTCTAAAAGCTACTAATAGCTACCTGTGAGCGTGCACCCTGTCTGGAAGTGACTCTGGATCTGTACTTCATCATTGAACTGAGTTTGTTTTTATAAACATATCTTTCCTGATGTAGATAATGAAAAAACATAAGAAAGTTTCACATCCTGGGATACTTGCTCACTTAAAGCTACCGGGAATGTTACCTTAGGCAGGACTGCAGGCTTGAGCCTTAATACTTAACAGTAGCTTCACAGCAGGAGCCGCATAGTAAAAAGGATGGTTAGCTTTGTGGTTAAGGCACTGGCAGAGGACACAGGAGATTGAGTTCTACCATGGGTTTCCCATGTGATCTTGGCCAAGTCATTTAATCTCACTAAGCCTCAGTTCCCCATCTGTATAAAGGGAGTAATACTACTTCCTCACCACCCCAGGGTGCTGTGGAGAAAATGTCATTAAGCTTTGTGAGGTGCTAAGATGCTGAGGGCCATATAGGCACCTTTATAGGTAGGTAGATGGATCATTGCAACTTCTTGGACAATAGAGTTCTGGTCATTGTATCAAATGCTTTGGTGAATACAGTAGTGGTATTAGTGACTGAGGGGCTGTAGATTGGTCAGGAGACAGATGTGAGGGACAAAGTAGTGTAATTTGCATAACTGTGGCATTCTGTGGGTGGACAAAATTACATACTAATAAGTTTAGAGTAGGGAAGGGTACAATTGGAAAAGCAAATAACTGGTGGTTGTGGATTAAAGAGAGGGCTGATGGCTTTATTCTATACCTTCCTGTTAGTTACTTTTCCTGCTACAACGCCCCTCTCTGCACCCTTTGTATGTAAATTGCACTGATCTTGCACACACCTGAATGCCAAACTAGTACAAGTTACATAGGCCTGCTTCACCACTGGGTTACTCCAGTTTTATATTAATCAGTGATGTGACAGCAGTGTAAAACTGGAGTAATACTGTGCTCAGTGAGGCCCCCACAACTTTAACACTCAGACCAGTTTGATGACTCATTTAATAACCAGAGGACCAATTCTCTGCTGGTGTAAATGGGTGCTGCTTCACTGACTTCAATGCAAGTTCAGTCCTTACACCAGAGAACCTGACCCCATGTATATTTTACAACCACATATTTTTCTGGAGTTGCATATTCTTACACAGGGGCAAATCTGGCTCATTACTTTTTCTCTCTTATTCAGAGCTTTCAAAGATATATTTTAACATGTTTCCATCATGAATGTAGTAAAGAAGCTTAGCTTTTCTCTTGTAAAAAAACTGCCCAATCCTCAAAGTTCTCTATTTAAAAAATTCAATTCGCCAACAACCAGCTTGTTTTATTTCATCTGCTCACCTCAGAATAATATTAGTTTCTGCCACCACAAAGCATATAGATCATCCTCAGCTAGAAACCCAGTAAAGCACATTAAAGAAGAGATGATATAGTGGATTAGGGTTTATGGAGAGAAGCAGCAGCAGCACCTGCCTGGTCTAACAATGCAGCATTGTCTGGCTGTGGTATGTTTAATCTTCTGCTGCACAGACACCTGCTTTTCTGAAGGGATGAATGATGGTTTATTAGTATCATGGAATGGTCTGGAACATTACAAATCTTTCTACATATTAAAGACATACTAAACTTGATGATTTCTGACATATAGTAAAAATGTACCCATGGAGACTTGACTACTGCCAAACATCTGAGGTGTCCCCTCAGTGCATCAGTTCGTTGGTGATATAGAAGTACCATGTAAACGTAACCACTTTGGGGTTTAGAATGCCAGGAAGGAATTCCTGAGAAGGACAGACCGGAGCTGGATCCAGTATTACTGCTGCCCAGAGCTGTATGGAACCCTGAGTACTGGGGCTCATGACTTTGCATTTGGAATAAGGAGGGAGGCTTTTAGCAAGTTAAGTGGGGAGGCTGTCACTCTGTATGGCTTTGCAGAGAGTGGCAGAATAGGGCAATGGAGGGGTTTGTTGGGGGAATTTTACTGATTGCGAAGATGACTAGGAGCACCCAAGACTCACCCCTGAACTGGAAATTTGCCCAGGACCCCCGAACTCTGTGTGCAGACACATTGTTGGGAGTCTGCCCTTTCAGACTTGGTATCACTGGGATTTGTATTGAATGCAACCCTGTTTTACTGCTCCCTTTATATTTCTCCCTGTTGTTTTTCTGCTTTCATCCCTCTGTAAATAAATATTTCCCTTTGCTATACTCACTGTATACTTTTCCAGTGTGTGTTCACTCTGGGGAGTTTGGAATAGGTGCCCCTGGGGCGCAAGGGACCTTCCCTGCTGCATTCCTGCACAGGCCTTCTCTTGGCCAGAGCTGCCTGCAGAGCAAACTCCATCGTGGCCACCAGGGTGCTAAAGTTACATATAGTACCTAGAAAAGAATCAGACTAAAGACTGGCTAGAAATGAAGAATTTGGATCCAGATCCATATTTCAAACATATTTCAAGTTTCAGGGGGGATGAAAGTGGAAATTTTTGTAATAGTTTTCTGAATTACCTGTCCATATGACTCTGTATTTATCCCCTTGGCATCGCTACCCCCTGGGAGATAAGAATTGATTTTCTCCCTGAGACATGGGAGCTTAGGCTAGGTCTTTGTGACATAGAGCCATTAAGAATGTCTGGGCTGGAGTCGACACATTTGAATGAAAGACCCTACAGAGGCAATGGAAACGCTGAAGATAAAGGTCTAGCTGCAGAGGCAGCTGAACATGTGAATGCTGCCAGGCTGTGGCTGGAGAACAAAGATGAGAGGTCTCAGGTCTCTGTGTTAAGAAGAGAAGAGTATATGGACATGGAGGACTGCTCTGGGGACTGAGAGCCAACAGGGACTCACAAGGCGACAATAGGGCTTAGGGAAGCCGGGCATAGCAAAACCCTGGTTCCCTTCACCAGGAATCATATCCTAAGCCTACCTCACTCATGCTAACCCAAAGGCTTTCAGATTCTGTATCTCCAGTGACTAATAATTGCTACCTTGTTTTAGGAAGGGTGCTTAGTGTCACTGTAATTACTGACTGAGATCATTGTGGGAAAGGGGTGGAAAAAGTCTCCTGCAGGAATCTGGCTTTACTGGACTTGTTGCAGGGAGCCACAGAGAGACAGGGATTGCTGGAGCCTGCAGGCCCAGTTTCAGAGTCATGGAGGCAATGTTCCTGACCCTGCGGAACTGTGTGGGTCCTTGCTATACAGCACACTAAAGGGGTAGTCCCAGGAAACTGGTTAATGGCTGGACTGTAGACCATATACAAGGGCATTTGGATCAAAGGGGATTTTAAGCAGTACAGAGAGGCACTAGCTCTTAAAAGCAAATACAGTTCTAGGTTGGGAATTCTGCGCAAAAAAAAAAATCTACACACAATATTATAAAATTCTGCAAAATTCTGCATATTTTATTTGTCAAAATAACATAATATAATCACACATTACAAGCGTTCTTATTCTGTCTTAAAGCATCATCTCTGTCTGGCACTTGCCAGCTAGTCCAATGTTCTGAATAACTTGTGAGTGGGCACAATACCAGATGAACACATGCTTGGGACCAGAGGCAGCAAAGAGACCACCAGAAAGTCTCTGAGCAGCAAGTCTGGGGTTTTTTGAGACCACCAAATCCTAACCAGAAAAATCCACATTCTATTCTATTCTACCCTCAGTCCTTCCAGTAGTGCATTAAGTGATATGGCTAATATCTGGCACATGGGGTTCATTCTTTCATTCATCCATTCCTGAGGGTGAGACTTACATTTGCAGTGTAATGTTTTGTTTTGGTAGGATTGGGGTGGGGGGTGTGTGTGTGTACATGCTACTATATGTTTATGTTAGTGAAGGCAGGTCGAAGAAGTATGCCTTGCAGTTGGAGCAAAAGGCGGTGAGATATATTATGGTCCTTAGTTTCTATGGGAGTTTGTTCCATGATCCTGGACTGGCCCCGGAGGAAGCTCTGTCTCCTTCACAGATGAGCTTTATCCTCATAGTAGAAAGTTCCATTGTGTTGAAGGAGTGGAATTGTCATCCCTCATCCTTATCCTGGAGCTTCCGACATGCTTCCCAGTTTGGGCATCTTCCTCTAAAGATCTGGTTTTACGATGGAAAATCCAGTGTGTGAGATCACATTCATCATTGTGGACCAGAACCTAGTTCTGGCATACAAACTGAATAAAAAGGCTCAGAGCAGGGATACTCCTTTTGTCAAATCTCAAGGAGCAGCAGTGTAGCCACATTGTGGCCATTATAACAACCTCTGGACCACAGTAGACTCCGCAGCCACTGGGCCTCCCATCTGCCATTTAGGAATTTTGTTGTTGGAGCCATATAATTATAGATCCACTCCCCACCCCCCTTCCATCCCAAATCACTGTGGTGATTTGTAGTGCCCTTCGGAATTTGTCCATGGAAAGAAAGATTTGCTCCATGTTCCAAATTTTCTGTCAGCCTCCACCCAACTTCTAAAATTGTACCAATATGTTTTGTGCAAACAAACAAGCCCAGTCATGAGACTGATGTTTTTATTCATTGGTAACCATAGGAAAAGTCGCGTCAAATGTACGTACTGTAGTTTTATTACAACCAAGTACTTGTGTTATATTTTATCTTACTATTAAAAATTGCTACAGTTCTAAAATCCAGCGATAATTTTACACTACTACTTAGCTCTTCTATAGTACTTTTCATCTGTAGATCCCAAGGTGCTTTTCGAAGGAGGAGATCGTTATTCCCATTTTGCAGAAGAGGGAAAATGATGTACAGAGAAGAAAGTGAACTGCACAAGGTCACACATCAGCCCAGCGGTAGAGCTATGAGTAGATCTCACATCTCTCCATTCCCAGCCTGGTGCCCTCTCCACTAGACCATCATGACTCACTCTAGGAGGATAGAGAATCTGGAAACAATACAACTTTAATAAATGCAGGATCTGTCCCTTTGTCTTACTTGTTTACTTGATGCACCCTCCAATAAATACACACTTGGGGCCTGCTCCAGCACTTCAGATTCTGGGAGCATTGCTAACGAAATAATGACCAAGTAGTACAGGATTGGGCCTTTGAGTTGAAATGTTAGCTGGGGATCTTATATTCCATGCAAGATGAACTTATATTTCCATAAGGTACCACTGAAAGGGTGTATGCCAATACTAGAGAAACATCTAAGAAAATTATGATGCACACTAACAATGTTCCAGTTAATTAATGGTAAATGATACCTTAAGAAAACATTTGATACAGTACCATCTGCTCAGAGCTGTGGCAGTTCTGCGGCCTGGTGTGATTCTCAGCGCACAAGTCACGAGTATGCTGGAGCTCCCTCAGTGGCGCTTTGAGGCAGGTGGCACTATTGCAATGAAAAGGGTATTTTTGAAGGACATAAGACCTTACCAATTAAAAAGATAAATCTCCTGAACTGCACTACTATAATTATATTGTCATTACAGCTAACACAGCTAAATTAACAGACAAAAGCATGGCTTTTGCATTACTCCACTATGTTTACATAAAAATCTCTTCACGCTGCAGCCCCATGACTGAATTGCTAGCTTGTTAATACCATATGTTTCTCTCTGTACACTCCAATGGGCAAATCCAGGCCTTTTAATATTCCCAGTAACTACCTCAGAAAGTCCAGAACATCGATTTTGGTCATATGGTGTTCCATCTCCCTGGTGACACTGAAGTCTGACTCACTGCTGGCGTTCAGATCAGCTGTCGGAACTCATCTTTTCTTCTTAAATACTGTAATTAGATTGGTATTTTGTGCCACTGTAAAGCACTGCATTCTTTACTTTTCCAAAACCCAGGCATTGCTCGCTGTTAATTAGCATTGTCGTGCTAGGTTTTTGTGCACAATTATTTGTGGCTGTGTTCCAAGTGATGCTGGGTTGCACCCTCATAAGCAACACCAGTTTGGTGGGCCAAAGAGGATTTTATTCAAAACAGGAATATAGCAATGGAACCACAATGGAGTAAAGCCGCAGGCTATGCAATGAGGATCACACGTGTATAATAATAGTTCTACGATCCATCCAATTTGTGATGGGCTGTGTTGCCCCCACCACAAGCTGGAACTTACAAGCTGGAAGTGCGGGTGGCTGAACTCCTTCTTAACAGAGCTCACTGAATCCCAGGAAGACGAATCTTAATGGTTTTTGTTTTTTTTTAATGTAAGCTTCTAGCCCTTTTCCTTGAACAGATAACGGTGAAAATGTCAACAACTGTAAACCAATGTACTGTACCAGTAAAACAATTCCTAATGCTGAAATAAAGACACAGCTAGTCTCCACATCTTCAGCAGGGGGCTGGTGGGACCTAAATATCCTTGCCTCCCACTCCACCAGGCCTGCTCCTACTTTTTATAGAGAATGAGCCACTAAAGTTTTGGGTGTATCCCAAACGACCCTCTCAGCAACCGTTCTTGGACACTTTAGTGCCTAGTGGTGACTGAATGGTGGGCAGGAATTGGTTACAATGTTTAGAAAAGGAACAGCAAATATTGTTTCATAAGCCTGTCCCAAAATGCGAAGGTTGATTGTGATTGTTAATGTTTTCAGCACCCTGTGGGGCTGGCTGCTGCCCACTCTACTCAGGTGCTGGCCATTACAGTGGCAGCTGTTGCTACAAGGCCTCTCCTGTGACCCACATCAGTACTGCTAGGAGTACAGAGGGGATGTCCCATTTCTTTCCCAGCTCATCTACACAAATGTGTCTTATACTCCAGCAGCACACAAAGAAGAGTAGGGAAAAGATGAAGCCAAGTTGCTTCTATACTGAGCGGGAGTCTTGGAGCCATTGCAGGCAGCGATAGTTTGCCTGCTCAACTCAAAAATGAGCTGGTACGGGGAGCTACTCCCACCCCAATCCATCAGTCCCTTCAAGAGAAAGTCCTAACCCATCACACCAGCCTTGGGGAGACCTGTCCACTTCTGACTCCATCACACAAGCTAGGGGGAGCTGTCAGCAGTCAAAGGAAACTTGCCTGCATCGAGAATCAAAGGAGACGTAATCTCCAACTGACCATCCAGTCCACCACCACAAGAGGCCTCTTTTCCCAGCCAATCAAACACGCCTCTGGCTAGCAGCCTCAGTCACTTGCTCCTATCATTGACAGCAGAGGGATCAGGACACCTTGCTGCTGCTATCACTATTACTGTGAGAAACAGCTACCAGGGAGGAGAGGCACCAAAAGGAGACTCCATGAGGAGGCTGGAAGTAGCAAGCACTAAGTGGAGTGTATGTTGTGAGGAGAGACGGATCTGTGATATTGTTTTTGGGAAGTTCTATGGTCTGCATTACACAAGAGGTCAAACTAGAGCAGGGGTCCCCAACGTGATGCCCAAAAATGCCATGGTGCCCACGGGGGCATCTTAATGCGCCCGCATCTTGGCCCCTGGGAAAGCACCCACCGAAATGCTGCAGCGGCGTTTTGGCAGGGATGCCTCTCTATGACGACGCTTGTCGCCGACAAATGATGTCATAGAGAGACGTCGCTCCCGAATTTTGGCGGGGACGCCTCTCGATGACGCTGCTTGCCATCAACAAGTGATGTCATCGAGAGGTGTCGCTCCCAAATTTATATATTACACACACAGGTCAGTTGGTTGTCCCCCCATCCTACAATACTTCCATAATTTCTCAATATAGACCTGCCATTGCTCTCAGTGGATAAAATTCATCCCTGTGCAGAGGACCAGCAAAAAATCAAGGCACTTTTCCACTTACCTTGTGTGACAGATCCAAACCAGTGGGGTCCAGGTGTCTGGTAGAGGACAAATATACTGTTCACTGGATGAATAGTTTTCTGTTTCCTGAGTGACCAGAGCAGGGGCTGCACTAGAGTAATCAGGACCCTGCTAGAACCAATTAAGGCAGACAGGCTGATTAGATCACCTGCAGGCAATCAAGGCAGGCTAATCAAGGCACCTGGGTTTAAAAAGGAGCTCACTCCAGTCAGGCGAGGGGGAGCCAGAGGAGAGGAAGTGCGTGTGAGGAGCTGAGAGCAAGAGACACAAGGAGCTGAGAGTGAGAGGGTGTGCTGCTGGAGGACTAAGGAGTACAAGCATTATCACACACCAAGAGGAAGGTCCTGTGGTGAGGATAAAGAAGGTGTTTGGAGGAGCCCATGGGGAAGTAGCCCAGGGAGGTGTAGCTGTTATGCAACTGTTACAGGAGGCACTATAGACAGCTGCAATCCACAAGGCCCTGGGCTGGAACCCAGAGTAGAGGGCGGGCCCGGGTTCCCGCCAAACCTCCCAACTCCTGATCAGACACAGGAGAAGCTGACCCAGACTGTGGGGAAGATCACTGAGGTGAGCAAATCTGCCAGTAAGCGCAGGACCCACCAAGGTAGAGGAGGAACTTGGTCACACTTGTTTTTTGAGGGAGTAAATGTTGCATATAGAGCTGCTCCAAATGTTTCCATTAAAAATTTATTTGATGGAAAATGGTTTTTAAATTAGATGAATTTTTGCGGCAAAAAATACATTTTTGATTAAAACATTACAGTTTTGTTAAAAATCTAAACAATAGTTGAGGTTTCCCTTTTTTGGCAACTCCCTCAAAATTTTAAAGAAAAATTGAGACAGAAATGAATTTTGCCTAACATGATCACTAACACAGTGGGTGCAGTTAGATTAATCTACTAGAAGTGTATGTAAGAACAAAAAAGCCCCAAAATCACAAGGAAAACTATTTTCATTCTATGGCAAATGCAGGGAGTGTTGCATTGAGAAAGATAGGAAAGGCACAGAAGAATCTGAACTAATATCTAGGGGAAAAATTCAGAGAGAGTTAATGAAGAATGATGATGCAATAAGATGGGACTGGGTTAGGAGAATATAGTAAGTGGGTGATACAGTGGAGAAGGTTTGAATGATAAGATATGGAAAAAGGAATGAGCAGCAGATATAGGGAGATTGTAATCTGATATAATAGGGTTGGAGACAGAATGATAGAATGAACAGCCAGACAGTTAGGGCAATATGATACAGAGATAGGAAGAGGTAAAATGTCTTCATAAGAAGATAAGATAGGCGGTATAAGAGTGCAGGAGAGGGAAAGATGATCTGACACTAAACTGATGAGGCATCACAATATGAAACGGGAGAAAGAACACAGAAAATTAGTACTTGGTGAGCACAACATGGCAGGAGAAGGGTCAAAAGAATCATGAGCAGAGCTGGGTGAACAGTTGCACAAATTATCTGTGAACATTTAGACCAGTTCTAAATAGAATTCTGTTTCAAACCAGGCTGGAATCCCTTTTCTATTTACTTTTCATAAATATTCATATGAGTGAAGTTTGTGTGTACGTATTTTCACAGCTGGCATTTATCCCTTTGCAGAGAGACAGCACAAGGACAATACACCACATAAATCCATTCTGAGGACGTACGTGGGATGTTAGTGGTGCATAGCCTTTGTACTGACCCTCTGCATGGGAGTGAATTTTCCCTAGAGTGAAATTCAGACCCATAGCTCAGAGCTGGTCTGTGAGTAGTTGAATTCATTTTGGGTTGGAGCTGGAATAATTTATAAAAGATTAGGACATCCACTCAGGGGCTAAAAACAATCTCGTATGAATTAGGTGACTGACCACAGAACTCAAACATTGCATCATAATGAATGCCCGAAGGAATGCTTGCAGTGAATGGACATAGGCTGACATTGTAATCAAATGTACTGTTGTGAATCAGTCACAAAGTTCCAATAGTAAGTTTTGCTCCTCCAGTGGGGAGGTAGAGATTTCTGTGTTAATGGAAACCATGGAATAGCTAGAAAACTCTCCCCTGCCCCCCTGTCTTTGTCTCTTTTCTTTCCTTCTGTCTTCCTTTTACTCTGAATTCAGTCATACAAATATTTGTGGAAAGCAAACCCCAAAAGGGGGCAAGCATGGCTGAAGCAAATTCATTTACAGATTGGAGCAAAATAGTCACAGGAAAACGTTAGCTGCATTCTGCTCAGCCATGAGCAATGACCGTCGGGGTCTACAGATATGGAGTCCAATTCTGATCTCACATCTGCGTAAATCAAAATTAACTATTGACTTCATTAGAACTATTCTGGATTTATGTGATGTGGCAGAGCAGAATTTAGCCCCAAATCTATAAGATCTGGATTTGAGCCAGAGGTTGAAGACTGATCTTGCATTAACATTATTCCAAAAATATCTCACTGTTGCACTAACATGTGTGTCATTTCAAAACTTGTAGCATTGCAGAGAGTGCTAATGTTAACTGGCCACTGTGGCGTTCAGCATATTAACCACTCTGTTGTCAAACCCTCCTCTAAGGGCTGGTCTACACTACGGGGTAAAATCGATTTTAGATACGCAATTTCAGCTACGTGAATAACGTAGCTGAAGTCGAATATCTAAAATCGATTTACTCACCCGTCCTCACCGTGCGGGATCGATGTCCGCGGCTCGCCATGTCAATTCCGGAACTCCGTTGGGGTTGGTGGAGTTCTGGAATCGATATAAGCGCGCTCAGGGATCGATATATCCCATCTAGATTAGACGCGATATATCGATCCCCGAGCAATCGATTTTAACTCACCGATACGGCGCATAGTCTAGACGTGGCCTTAGATGATACAGTACTTAAAATATCAACAGCTGGTTTACATTAGCACTCTTGTCAGTAGAGCTCTGTTTCTCTCTCTCTCTCTCTCATACACACACACACACACTTACTTTAACCTCTATGTATACACACTGGCACCACTGTAAAGTGATGGTGGGAAATTTTTAGATAAATGTTAGCGCAATCAAGACTCTAGAAGAGAAAGTCTGGGCTAGATTCTCAACTGGTGTAAATTGGCATTGCTCAATGTGGAGCTTTGCCAGTTTACACCTGCTAAGGATCTGGCCCTCTACTTATTACCATTGCACTCAGCCAACAAGTCCCTTGTTCAAGTCACTTTTACTCTGCTGTAAGCATGCTCACACAGCAGAGAAATAGGAGTGTGGCACTGGGAGCAGAGGGCAGCAAGGAAAAACAGGAAAAGGAAGTGGAGGAAAGACAACGAGAAGGGGTTTTTCAAACCTTATCTCCAGCATAACTCAACCACTTTGGTCTCTCTTGCACCTACTATATACCTGACATTCCAATTCCTGAGCAGAATAGCACTGCAGCTGGCAAGAATCTGCTGCTTGCATGGGACAATCCACATCCCAGCTGTCCCCTCTGATCAGCATCTTATTGCCTGACAGCTGCTTTCCGCTGTCCCAGGTTGCCAAGGTGTTTTTCACCTTCATGGATCAAAACTTTGGCAGGGCTGCTTATGAGCAACAGAGAGCGGCAGATTTGCCATGCCTGTATCATTTGCGGGATACGCTGCCCTACAGTGGCTGTCATGTATCCTGATCCAGTTGTCTCTGTTGCTGCTGATACTCAGTTTGTAGAAAGACAGGCTCGCACAAGAGTCAGAAAAGGAAATGACGCCATAGATTCCCCAGTTCACGTCCCTGCCAAGGCAGGATTGCTCCTGCCTTTATACTTGCAAGCGCTTTGTCCAGCCCAATTTTAAACTACTCAAGCCACGGAACTTTCCCCACTCCCTCTGTGAGGCTATTGCCCCAGCTATGTCTGAAATAGCATCTTGCCCTTTGTTCTCACCATATCTTCCTCCTTAAAAGCAATTTTAAAAACTTTCCTGTGCCAACGACAAAAAATTAGACAACCACTAGGCAGCTGGTGTGCTGAGACTGCTGCCTACCATGCTAGTTGTGCCCTTGTATTCCCTCCATCTATCCGACTGTATCCACCTGTTGTCTCTTGACTTATACTTGGCCCCTGCCCAAAGACTGTATAATCAATCTTCTTGTTCTGTGCCTGTACAGCACCCAGACACGATGGGAGTTTGGTCCATGACTGAGGGGGCTGGTTGTTACAGCAATACAAATAACTACTAAATAAACAAATAATATTTAAACTTGTGTAGGCCCTTGTAGGCAAGGCCATTATTCTTTCTTCTGCTGTCCCACCCTCACTTAACATTTCATCTCTTCGTCTACTTCACTGGGAGTTTGTAACAACTCAGTCAAAACTGAGCACAGACTTCTAAATGTATCCCAGTAAAACTCAATATCTATTTAACTTTTTATAGCTTCATATAAAGCACTTTATAAATGCCAACTAATTAATCTTCACAATAACTCTGTGAGCTGAGCAAGTGAGTCCGAGAGGTTAAATGACTTGCCCAAAGTCACACAGCCAGTTTGGGACAGATTTGGAAAAGAATTCAGCAACCGCAATTCGGGCTAGAGTGTCAAAGAGTTTCAGTCCCTCATCAAAGTGCCTAAATAAGGGCCAGATTTTCAAAAGAGCTCAGCACCCAACCTGAAAATCTGGCCCTACACGGCTGAGTTTGGAATAAAACTCAAGAGCCATGGGTGATAGGTGAACCACGGGCTTCCAGGCCCACCCCTTCTGCCTGAGGACACGCCCCTCCCCCCTTTCCCCCAAGACCAGAGCTGCCCCCCACAGACCCAACCTCGGGTCGACCAAGCACGTCCACCTCGGAGTGCCAGGCAGACGGTCAGGTGACGTGCACCCCCTTCCCCGCCCCCAGCCACAGAGCACCAAGTGGGCGGGTGACATGAGGCCCTCCCTCCCCCACAGCCCTAAAGCACTGGGTGGCACAGCCCCAGCACCGGGGGCCACCTCAGCCATCCCAACTCCCAGCCGCCCTAACCCCAGCTGGCTTCCCTTTCCAGAAGAGAGCAGCCAGCCCAGGTGGCTGGGGCCAATTAGCAGCAGGAGGGGGCCTCTAGGAGGAGCATAGGCGGGGCTACGCAGGGCTGTCTGGGGAGCCACAGCCTTCCCCAGCCTCTTATATGCGCCAGCCATGTCAAGAGCTCCTGGTTTTCGATACAGAGCTCAGGACCTCGTGTTGCCTTTCGCCCCTGGAAAAAAGTCCTCAAAGAATTTGCTGATTGTTCCTCTCCAGCTCATACTCACCAAGCAAGGACGGGGATGCCCTTTTCCACAACGGTTATTTTTCCCTGCTCACAGCCAATATTTAAAACCTTCTTCTGTGATTATTTTCTTCCATTTCCCAAGACAATCCCACACCTCACCCTCCCCTCCCATATTCTCTGCCACCACTTACCAAGCTCCCCTCTGTTTTGAGTCTAATTGTGCAGGCAAGATTCTGACCCTGAAAAGCTACCACGATGTGAAAAATGTACCCCGTGACCTTGGCTCACCTTGTCCGTATGATCCAAGAATTTACTTTCCACCATGTACAAAACTGTTTCACTGACAAAGCAAAAACTAATTGTTGCTCACACTTTATTGGTGCATAACTTCCTAGGTAAAAATGGTCCACGCTCACTTTGTGAACACTAGTCCAGACTCACAAAAAGTTTGTTGCACTGTGCTTTTCACACAACCCTACGTCCCTGAATCCCCAGCTCTCTTCATCAGGCCCTCCCAGCTGACAGGGCAACAGAAACTGGGAAACCCTCTTGCTTTCACTGACAGAAATATTAACGAGCCAGAGCATACAGTGTCTCATAATCCCTAGCATGGTGGATAGGGAACTATCTCCTATGATTCCTAATGCATGGTTGCTAAGGGTGCTGGCAGCAAAATCATGGCAGTTTTCTTAGTTCTGCTACTCCATGGAAGCTCAGCATATTTCATCCTACCTGACCAGTGTTGCGTCTCTCCTTCCACTGGAAAGCTGCAAGACTGGGAGGAGTGGCCATCTGGCATTCCTTGAAGATCCTGAGGAAAGCGTCACCTAAATGTAAAATAATATTAGGTGGATGTATGTCGGAGTTCCCATAGCGACAATCCCAGCAAATAAAACCAAGTAAGATTTAATTTATGAATGCTTTGCAAAGTGACCTTTACCAAGGTCATTCTGTTCCCATCTACTGCGATGTTTTTTTTCTTGCAACATTTACCTCTTTTGCGAACATCCAAAGCTCTGTAAGGATTGCAGCTCCTACTTCTGCTGACAGGGGCAGTGGTGTCATCAGCTATTGCATGAAAAATAGAGATCCAAAGTCCTGAGCTCAAATCTTGGAAGTTTAAAAAGCCTTTCATAGGAACACAGTAGATATAGAGAGAAGAATCATATGAGTTCAGCATTATCCAGCCTCTGCCAGAGCAGGATATGGTCTCGCCACAGCAGATATTAAACTGATACTGTGCTTGATCTTAGGTCAAAGGTTGTCAAGGCCATCTCTAAGTTACAGTTTTATAATTTGTCCCCAATTGCCCATGCTGATTTATATTTATTGTATTTGCCCTTGTGGATTTCAATACAATTATCTTTTTCCACATCGTTGCTATACTGTATACGGAGTATGAATAGACCCTTACAAATCTACTCACCTCCCTAAGATGTTTTTGTCTCACTTCTCCCATAATAACAACACTTTTGCACACAACAAATAAAAAAAAACAAAACAATAAAAAAAATCTACTTAACAGCCTCTCTTATATTGACATTTCACAAATATCTCTCAACTCCAGCAAACCCCTCTTGGATCTGTCCAACTCTGGTTTATGTAAGTTACGGATGGCGCAACAAGGATCAGCTTTGCTTATAGAGAAACAATACCACAGGACAGATTTATTTCCTCCCCCCCCACCCCACAATTCCTCTGAGACTATTACTCTGGCAGGAAGGCAGGTCACTCTCTTCTCATTTCCCACTGAGCTCATGCACCAAGTGGAGTGTCACTTTAAAAGATGTAAAGAGCCACTGCCAGTTGAGACCAGCTTAGCACAGTTCTTGCTGGTTTGGCTAAAGGGAAGCTTCCATTTGAATCTAGGAAAACTGCTGTCTGTAGATCTCAAGAGTGTAACTGGAGTCTCAGCTGTGATCAGTGTATGATGGTGACTCCCGTCACTGGAGGGGAGTTTCTGCAACTAGTTCCGATTACTACAGTCTGACATCACTGACCTTGTTTAGATCAAAGGCCAGCTGTTATTTAGTGTTAACTCAAGACTGCAGAGGTTCTGTATCATGCCCTGCTGCTGATTGTTCTGTGGAGGTAACCCAGGCTCCATCAGCAGCATCAGAGGGACTAGCTGAATTCCCCATCCTGGGAATTACCATATCTATCCATTCCCATTTCATTAGTGGGAATGATAAAAGTGGTATTCCTTTGCCCATCATTACACACAGCATACAGTATTATCCTTATAAGAGCTGGATGTATCGTACACCAGTAAAAAGATCATGATGCTGTGGATGTTAACTGTGGCCTTGGTTTTTCAAAAGCAGCAACTGGGGACCAACCTGTGTGACTGAGATGTCATGCAGATCTCTGCTGGAGGATCTGGCTTTAATTACAGTACTGTGCTGAGACCTGAGTCTACATGGTTGGTTTCAGCTTTAAAAATTTAAAGATTTGCATGGCTCTATTTTATATAACTACTGATGTTTTCCCTGGTCCTGAGGCTCAGGTAATGATGCTGAAGTGATTTCTCTGCAACTTGGTAGCAGGTTTCCACCCCCCTCGCTCTGAAGGAGTCCATCAGGGCACAGCTCAGCTGCTCAAATTGTGCGTGGAGTCCAGGATTTTGTCCTTGGGGAATGCTAATCATTTTCCAATTATTGTCCATTTTCAGAGCATATCCTGAGTATTCAGGGCTTCTCAGCCAACACCTTAGGGCGTTATTTCCTATCTTATTCCTCAAATGATACCTAACATCCCAGGAGCTCCCTTCACAACAAACATGCTGACAAATAGGCAGTGAGGCTTTTCAAGAACTGTGTGAGCACTGCAGTGGAAACTACATTTTGTCTGTGATTCCCAATGGCCTGGTGGTGTGAGAGCTTTAATATTATAGAAGTGGGTGAGTAACTGGGCAAACCAGATTCTGCTAGCTTAAAAAAAAAAAAAAAAAAGAGGAGGAAAGAATTATCAGAAGACCAAACCCAGTAGGGGTATGACAAGTCAGAATGGATTTATATAAAAAGGTAAGTCAGATAAACTCCATTATGGCCTGCAGCTAATAGGGCGTGTAGAAAGGGAGAGGAACAGTGAGAAGCAAAGAAAGGGTGTGAGGCAAACCATTATAATCTGACATATAGCACTCTAACAGGGTTAGGGCTATGTTTTCTTTAGCTTTGAGTGACTACCTTGCAGCTGGAGTTGCTGGCCTATCTGAATGCTAGGCAGGGTGGTGTGAGCCCACCAGAACAAAAGGGCCGCCCTCCCAGGTGTGGGTGGGGCCCCAGAGCTCAGTGATCAACAAATGAGAAGCCAGAATTGGGGTGAAGATTGCAGACATAAAATGAGGGACTAGAATGGAACAGAGAGAGAACCCCAGACAATGACCACTGCTCCCGGAAGGAGGCCATGAAGTTGATGGACTGACAGCCCTGGAGTCTGAAGTGTGTTACTTACCACAGATTAGCAACAGCACCAGCAAAAGCAGTGCAGGCTTTTCCTTGGCTCAGCATCTCGATACTGTTTTAGGGCAAGTGTATGTAGGGGAGAAAGTAGTTTTATTTATGACAAAAATTGACTGAATTTTTTGCGCCTCAGTGACTGTTCAGTCTGGCTTCTTTTTCTTCTTTTTTATTTTTTCTTGAGCAAATACTTAAAGACTTCAGTGGTTAAAGTAGACCAAAACAAGAAGCGGGGGCTCTCCATTTTGGTGACTGGATGTAGTGAAGGGTGCTAGTACCATAGAATCATAGATATGTAGGACTAGAAGGAACTGTGATAGGTCATCTAGTTCAGTCCCCTGCAATGAGGAGGGACTAAGTATTATCTAGATCATCCCTGACAGGTGTTCTTCCCAGGAGGTTTTTAAGAACAGGTTAGACAGAGATTCCACAACCTCCCTATGTAATTTGTTCCAATGCTTAACTACCCTTACAGTTAGGAAGTTTATCCTAATATCTAATCTAAATCTTTCTTGCTCCCATTAAACCCGTTACTTCTTGTCCTGTCCTCAATGGTTAAGGAGAACAATTTATAACCTTCCTCTTTATAGCAACCTTTTACATACTTGACAATTGTTATCATGTCCCCTCTCAGTCTTCTCTTCTCCAGATGAAACAAACCCAATTTGTTCAATCTTTCCTCATAGGCCATATTTTCTAGACCTTAAATCATTTTTGTTACTCTCCTCCGGACTTTTTCTATCTACTGAAGTGACATTGCATTGGCTTGTGTGACAGGACACAGTATGAGGAGGGACAAAGTATCTGAAAGAAGCCCATGTCCACAGACCTAACCAGCCAAATAAAAAAATGTATGTTAAATGTGCATAAAGCAGTGTAGTGGAGTGAACGTGCGTGAGTTTATGTAAAGCTTTTCTGGTAGCTTCTGCCACTTCAGATTCCTTCACCTGATGAGTCCTCATGTCACAAGACAGCAAAGAGGTAGGAGGTGGTAGAGATCAGGCAAAGCTGAATCCCCAATTGGAACACAGAGAAAAGAAAGGGGAGCTTTTCATTTGCTTTTAGCAAAACAGCTAGAGTTACACTTCCTCCACATCTTTAATCCCGTGTATGTTTTATTTACTCAAGGCACAGCCCTCGGTGAGGTGACAGGCACCTCTGTCTGACTGACTTTTGGTGAAAGCATGGGATCCTGTGAGAACTCTGACTCAAACTCTCCCTTGCAGGGTTGATGTCTCAACACAGGCCTTTGTGAGATTATTGTCTGGATGGTAGGGCTGATGTCAAAAGCCAGGCTGCTGTGAGTTCTTTGGATCAGCACCTCTAGCTTCCATGGATGAAGCTACAGCACAGAACTTTGTAAGGTTACTAGCTAAGGATGTCTATCTTCTTGGAATAATGTCAAGGCACCAACCTCTCTGAGATCACCTGTCTCGGCACCAGGTTGGTTGGTCTGATGTTAAGGGATACACCTGTTTGCTCAGCATCTCTAGCATGTTTGGTTGATGTCTGTGATCACACTGATTTAGCACTTCTCTTTGGTTGGACTCATGCCAAGTGACAGGCCACCGTGATGTCAGTGGATCATCACTTCTGTCTTGCAAGGCTGATTTCATGGTGCAGATTTCTGTGAGATCTGTAATTCAGCATCTTTAGCTTGCTGGGCTGATGCCAAAGCACAAGTCACTGTGAGACCACTAGCTCAGCAAGATCTCTGCTTCTATTTCAGGAGGGTGTGGGGAAGTACAGAACGCATTGTGAAAGTTGACTCAAAGAATAATCTCGCTTTTCTTTTGCACCGAAGCATGTTAATATCAAATGTCCATTAATGTGTCAGACATGGGCCGAACATACACAATAAACCCTGTAGCACAAAACTATTTCTGGCCAATTCTAACTTTTTACAAAGGTGTAAATCAAAGATGCTTGTTTAATCCATTCGTTCTGGGATTGATGCTGCAAACTGCGGAGCACCTTCAACACCTGTGCAAATCAGTGCAAATTGAAGGTATATAGCACTTTGCAGGATCAGGCCCTTAAAAAGATGCAGTTGGGGCCAAAATAGTGCACCTACAAATACCACCCCCAATTTATGGCATCAGCATTTGAAAATGGATCTCATACTATCTTGGTTGGGAGGAAGACAAGGGAACGAACGTATTATACAGAGGAGTGTAGGAAAAAGTTTGAATAAAATCAGCTTCATGAAGTGGCATTTCCTTAGGGCAGACTTATTTTTTTTAAGCATACCCTGTGCAATTCAGATATACCATGATCCTTCCGGCAGCAGGAAATTGGCTCTGAGCATATATTTACATATCAGCTTTGCTAACCCGCTTTCAGATGGCATCAGCCTCCATGAGTCCTATGATCATCATTCCTAAGACTCAGGTGCATTGCTAACAGTCTTAGTACTCAGCAAATTCACTCCGGTCATGAGAACTGACAATGAGGGAGGCTGGGGAGAGTAGAGAGGGAGACTGCGTAATAGACAAAATAGCAGCTCAGCAACTACATGCCACATGTGACTCAGTGGAACGGCCCTAAGCCTGCTGTTTGGATAATGACAACTTATCCTTATGGTCTCAGGCAATATGCACCAAAGTCCTGAAGGAATCACATTGCCATCTAGATTTTCTCAACTTCCATTTGAGTAATGAACTACGTATTATGCCCAGACTCCCACGTAATAAACCCATCCTACTCTTCCTAATGGATTGTCACTGTCCACCAGAGTGTCATCAAAGTTCCCTTTTAGCTGCTGCCTGAAATATGTGGCTGACTAAAAATTGCTATGAGGTCCCATAGGTATGGAAAGAGATGGTACTAGATCCTGGGAGTGGGATCATTTAGTCTCCCTTTAACTAAAGGTTATGTATATTCAGCAAGAATTGCCTGTCTGAGGCAATGAAAATGGTACTCTTACAGTAAATTACAAAAGACAATTGCAGGGCAGCAGGCCTGGGGAGATGTAGTTGCTACTGAGTTCACTTTGTACACTGTGTGAACACAACCTGCCTTTAATTCCATTCTGCTCAATGTAGAAGAACTGTTTTCGGATGTTTGAAATCATTAAATCAGATCCTGAGAGAGGCTGAATTTCCACTGCCCCTAAATCATGAACTTAATTGGGCTTTTACACAAGCAAAGTTCCCACTGAATTCAATTGTGGGAAAAGTCTTGATTTTGCTGATTTCCCAATGTTCCACTGGGAAAAGAGAAATGAAATATTTTGTTTGGGTCCTGATTTGGAATATTTTGGATTTTTTGAACTGACCCAAACCAGTTCCCAATCAGTCAATAAAACATCAAACTGCATTGTCCTAGCTGCACATTGCCTTATGGGAGTTGTACTTTGGGAATATGGGAGTATTCTCTCATACAGGTCAAGTTCCTTGGAGGACTACATCTCCCATAATGCAATTCAAACTTCCCTTTAACCAAGCTTTGCACGATGAATCAGAGAAGTCAGATAACTCTAGGTGCATCTGGAGAGTCTGGCTAGGCAGCTTAGCCCATACAGCAGAATGGAGACATCAGGCTCCCAAACCACCCTTGAGGCAAAGGTATGTGGGTGGGGAATTTAATGTTGAAATTGCTCAAAATTAAGTAGTTCAGGTCATTGCAACAAACTGTATTTTCATTCTGTGAAAAAAGTTAAAATTTAAACTTTTGTTCCAATTTGGGAAAAGAACAAATGTTGTCATTTCCCAGGGGATAGAAATTCTGAATTTTGCTCAGCTCTACAGTTAAGTGACCTGTAGGACTCAGGTTTAGGGAGGTACCATTAACTTGACTATATTTCTATCTTCCAATTAGGTTCCAGAAGCATAGAGAAAACAGGCCACCCATACAAACCCTCTGTTTAATTCTTAGTGCTAGGCCCCGCCTACACTGGCAAGTTTGTGTGCAGTAAAGCAGCTTTGAGCGCTGTAACTCCTGATGTGTACACATTGACAAGCCACTTAGTGTGCAGAAACTGGGCAGATGCAATGCTCTAAAAAAAAAAGCTCACTTCAACGAGAGGCATACAGCTTTCTGCGCCATGGCTGTAGCGCTGCAATGCCAGTGTAGACACAGTGGTGATTACAACGCTGCTGTTCTCACATCTGTGGCCATCGGTTTGAACTCTTACCCTACCCTCAGGTGACCAACTGTCAGCCCTAACCTGGAAATACCTTTGCAAATTTGAAAGTCCCCTTCCTGTCTGCTTGGTGATGCATGCAGTGGTCTCAGCGCATCTTTCCAGGTGGCCATGCCTGCTCCAGGCACCAGGCAATCCCTGCTTGGAGCAATGCTGAGTTGCTGGACTTCTTCAGTATTTGGGGAGAGGAGGCTGTTCAGTCCCAGCTGCACTCCAGCCGTCGGATTTTTGATACCTACGAACAGATTTCTCGCTGAATTATAGAAAAGGGCTGTGACTGGGACACACTGCAGTGCAGGATCAAAGTGAAGGAGCTGTGGAACACCTACCACAAGGTGTGGAAGGCAAACCGATGCTGCTGGTTTCTATAAAGAGCTGGACTCGATACTTGTGGTGACCCCTACCTCCACTGCAAAGTCCCCTGTGGATATTTCGTTGGCTTCATTGCCAGTTGAGAGTGGGCCAAGTCAGGAGGCAGCAATCTTGGATGAAGAGGTGGAGGTGGAACCAGAGGCAGAGGATGACTCGGAGGCCAGAGATGCATGCAGTCCAGAGCTCTTTTCTACCCCAGAGGAGCCTAGCCAGAATTTTTTCGTTTGACTCTCTCCTCTGGTTATTGTCTTTCAATAAAAGCATTGTGTTTGTTTAAAAGCAATCTTTAGTCTATTAAGTGAAAGCAAAAAGAGCCCTGCAAAGCAACATACAATTATGTTAAGTCCCTTTCTTGCATAATGTGCACCAATCACCTCCTAGCATTACAAGCACTGCAATCCCAAGCATAGCAACTAATATTAGTGGCTTTCGAATTAAAATTGCTGCCTTAAAGCATCCCTGGTCCTTATGATCCTGTGCTGTGCCTCTCTAATAACCTTGGTCTCCAGCTGTTCAAACTCAGCCTCCAGGCACTGAGGCTTCATGAGCCACGGCATTAAGGGGTAGGTGGGGTCTCCCAGGATCACAATGGGCATTTTGACTTTCTCTACTGTGATCTTCTAGTCCAGGAAAAAAGTTCCTGTTTGCAGCTTCTTGAACAGGCCACTGTTCTGAAAGATGTGTGTGTCATGCACCTTTCCGGACCAGCCTGCATTAATGTCCGTGAAATGTCTACGGTGATCCACAAGTACCTGGAGAACCATTGAGAAATACCCCTTGCAATTAATGTACTCGGTGGCTAGATAGTCTGGTGTCAGAATTGGAATGTGCTTGCCATCTATTGCCCCTCCACAGTTATGGAAGCCCATTTGTACAAAGCCATCCACAATCTCACGCACATTGCCCAGAATCACGGTCTTCAGAGCAGGAAGTGATTAATGGCCCTGCACACTTGCATCAACACAACTCCAGCGGTCGACTTTCCCACTCTCACAGTGACCAATTGCTAGCAGTCTGGAGTAGCCAGCTTCCACAATGCAATCGCCACGTGCTTCTCCAATGAGAGGGCAGCTCTCATTCTCATGCCCTTGCACTGCAGGGCTGGTGCGAGTTCATCACAAAGTCCCATGAATGTGGAGTTCCTCATCCAAAAGTTCTGCAGCCACTGCTCATCATCCCAGATGTGCATCATGATGAGATCCCACCACTCAGTGCTTGTTTCAACACTTATTTCAACGGTCAACACCTCCATGAATGCCACAACCATTCTCGTGTTGTAGCTACTACTTGTGGCAAGATCAATGTCGTATTCCTCTTGTCTTTGTAGTTTAAGGAATAACTCCACCGCCACTCGTGACGTGTTGGTCAGTGTGAACAGCATTGCTATCAACAGCTCGGGATCCATTCCTGCAGCCAGAAAGAGGCAGGGCAGGGTGCGCAGTACACAAACTGTTGAAAGCTGGCCCCAAATGCGGACAGAAGCACAGGGATTGCTGGGATGCGAAGCAGTGCATCACGATGCATTGGGACAGGACCCAGGATGCCTCACAACCCCGTCTGCCTTCCCACAAGTCTTAGCAGCAAAATAGAAAGAGGTGCTTTGTGAGATTGCTGGCCAGAGTGCACCGCTCCAAATAGCACTACAAGTGCCACACGTGTGAACATGCTATTGCGCAGGCAGCTGTCGGTGTGAGCACACAACAGTGGTTTTCCTTCGGCGCACTCCGAGTGGTGCTGTGACTGCCGGCGCTGTAACATTGCAAGTGTAGATGTGTCCTTATACAGATGACCCTGAATATCAAATTGCCTAATATCTGTCTATTCCAGTTCGGGGCACTCCAGTGAAGAAATAAAAAAATGCCCAAGGAGCAGCTTACTCAGAAAACAAAAAATGTCTCTGCCACTTGGGGCTCCTGTGAACCATTTGCTTTGCCAAGGTTGTCACTCACCACTGGCATGAACACTGTTAAGGCGAACACTAGTGGGTTCCTGACCATCTTAAACACACTTCCTTCTCCTCTAAAACTAACAACAATCAGAAAATGAGAGCAAAGCCAACCCTCCTGTATAAATAAATGCTAAAAAAAACCCTGCAAAGATTTCAGGATGTTTCACTTCCCAGAAGCCTTTTGGGACATCTGCCAGATGAGTGACAGATCAAGATGCCTGCCAGTCCCTCCTAAGAAATGGCATCAGACAGCACAACTAACTTTATAGGGCCCAGTAACTGAAGTTAGCCCTGCTGTCATCCCAGCCCACGAGGGAGAAGAAAATCATCAAGAAGTCTAGTGAGGAGAAAAAGAGAAAATTCAGACTATTAAGCTTTTAAGGGAATTCTGGGAAACATGGCAGCAGTAAGAGGAAAGTGAAGATATGAGAGAGGGGAAATGCTATAGGCTGTGAGGAGCAGACATGAGAAACTGAAGTCAGGACACAAATCTTCCAAAAACCTTTGTGAGTAGGATTCCTGGAGAACCAGGAAGACAATATTACTATCACTGCCACTAAGCCTATTAGCTAGACAAAGCTGATTGGCTTGGCTGGTAGGGTGGGGAGAATGGCAGGCATAGGCCAATAGCTATTAGTCAGCAGGAAGACATTGAGTAAAGCATGAAGAAGCTCCTGACATGTGCAACACACAAGTGAGCAGGGCAGGATATTGGGAAAGCGCTTTTTCAGAAAGTGGAGGAGGGAACAGCAAGGATCTGACATACTGTGTGCATCAGGGCAAGCTGAGGTGCATGGCCAATGCCTCCTCATTGTGCTCCCTTGGTTCTGGCGCTCGCTTTAAAGCTCAGTTTGGCCACTTTAAGTTTTACACCTGGGTGGGACATGCCATCTGTCTTTCCAAATGGTGACCATGACTTCTTTTCTCCTTGCTATGTCCCTCCTCAGTGAGCCTTCATCCTCTGTATACAGCAACGCTTCCCTTCCTATCATTGTACCCAGGGTGGCGTCAACACAAGGACCCCATGCACCGTGCCCTATTTGCTGCTGCAGTGTGTGAAAGTTTAAGTATCCCTCTGTATCAATAGCACTAAATGACCTGCTTGCATATTGGGCTACCAGTGCCATATCTTATCTTTCAGATCCCTTCCACATCATCCCAAGGGGCAGAGTAGTTATAGATGCATTTTTGATACAACAGGTAAATGTTCTAAAAGTTTAAACACATGGCTAAGAGAAACCATTTGGACAAAAGTGAAAGTTAAGGACAGGAGGTGAATAGACAAGGCTGGTGAGTTGTGCAATCCCTCTTATGGAAACATCTTTGACAAGTTGGGTGCATATAACAGGCCTGAGCCAAACATTATCTTGTATAGCACATGAGTAGGGGATGCAAAAGTGCTCTTTGTGCTCCCACAGTCCTGAGCTATCCAGTTACCAGGCTGTTCCCTGGCATAATCCAGAACAATCAGAAAATTAATCTAATCTACACTGGCTGCCCATAGTCCCACAAGGCAGCATCAGCAGCCACTGATTGCAGAGGAGCAGGGACATCCTAATTATGCATCTTTGCCAGCCATAGGGAAAGACAGATGAGAGTTACTTACTCTCTTACACCTCCCAGTGTGTGTTAGGGCTACTTTGTGCTGATAGAGTGGCATGCAACAGTCCCAGAACTGTTAATGATGGAGGCTGACATGTTAGAAAAGAGGGTTTTCTCCATCTCTCTCTACAGGCTCCTGTTATTAAAGTAAAAAGGTTTAACAATTCAATTCTTCTAAAACAAATCACAGCTTTTAAACCCTTGGGATGCTGTGTCATGCTAATGGGGCTCAGAGACTATGGTGATGGCTAGCAATATTAAGCACATAGACAGATGCCTCACATAGACTTACTCCAACATGTCAGCACAAGTGATGTAAGCAGATGTGACTTGGTTTGGACATGATGTGTTCACCTTGGTGGAAACTGCAAAGAAAAAGCAGACTTAGAAAGCTTTTCACAATACAAAATGAATAGCCAGCTCCCCACAACACCACTCAGAATGGGCACTGGCCTTGGGAATTTCACCGGAGGGAAAGAGCGTAGTAGTGTAGTTTACATAATGACAGGTGCAGTACTTAACTAAGCCCAGAGAGACGAAGCAAGGAGTGCACAGCTGCAAAAAGGAATATTTCTCGCTTTTACATTTCTATTAAACACCAACCTCCTCCTGTTTTCTCAATGATCTAGATCTACTGAACAGCCAGACTTTTGGGACATGTATTCATTCACCAGCTATCTGACCAAAGATCAAAAGTGTCATACAGCTAGACAGTGGCAACAGTGGGACTAGAACCCAGGAATCCTACTACCCAATCTCCTGCATGTAAAACCAAAATGGTAACATATGAGGGACCATATTCTTTCCTGCACTGTGGTGGCTTTATGCCACATTGATGCTCAAAGCAGACATAAAACCAGACTAGCTGGCTAGTGGAGGATCATCTCAGGGTAGGAGAATCTTCTGATGGGGAAGGGTCAGAGTAACAGTTCTTCCATCTCCTTGTGATTAATTGTGGGGAAGGATGGATTTTGTAGCTCTTTGCAGTCTGCCTGGGACGTAACTATCTTGAATAGTTTTGTATCCTCTGCAAATTTTGCCACTTCACTGTTTACCCCTTTTTCAAGATGATTTACAATTTATTATAGATCCATTTTAAGAAATGTGTGAAATCTCTAAGATTCTAAAGTTTGGTAACCAAAGCCCATCCAAACATACCCATCTCTTTGGTCTAGAAGCTGTATGAGAAATCTTCTGAAAATAGACTTTCTTGCAAGAGTCCCAGTATTTTCTGATTGGAGCTGATGAGAAGTACAGTGAGAATATCCTTGCCCTATTTCTGCTTCCATTCCTGGTCTTCTAGTTGCTCATCTGATAGCAATCTGGCATATTTGTTCTTTTGCTCTGACATCATGTTTTGAAGAATTCAACAAAAAGACCAACATCTAGAATTTCCATCAACAGATATTTATAAAGGCCACAGGTTCTATGGATCAGATATGCCAGAAGCTCACACGTGGAAATAGAAAATACGCAAAGTAGCAGAAATAATGTAACAGTCTCTTGATTGGTGCTGATGCCTGTCTGAAAATTACTTTGAGGACTTGATGTAGTTTCCTAAAGTGCTCAAGCATGATGTCAAGAGACCAAATCTTTTCATCCAGCTGATAACTGAACTAACCCCCGGAGTCAGTATTGCTAGGAGCGAATTGCTAGTGTAGTAGCGCTGGCAATCTGCATCAGCATGAACATGAGGAGAGTCTCCCATAAGCTCAGTCATCCAGCTGAGTCATTAAGAGAAGCTGTCCAGTCAATTTGTCTCAAGTGGTATAATGTGCACACAATGAGATGACATATCCACAAACATCTCATCAGAACCCTCTGATAAGTTTCATGTTGATCTAGATTTGTAGCTATATCAGATTATTTGTTTTTGTTCCAGGTTCAAGGGAGCCAGTAAGGGGTACTATGGGAGAAGGGACTAGGATTCAGGATTGCATGAGGCAAAGCCCCATTAGAACTTTTACCTGGAGCAAATCCTGACTGATCCCACCTCTATCATGGTTAGAAAGTCATATCTCCTGCCCTCATCCTGCCTTCTTCTTACTACTCGATTTTGACCCATCTCTCAGAGTGGAAACCAGCAGAGCCAAAGGACATCAGGAGGAGGGTAGAGAGAGACCATTGGGGGACAGTGACAATGAAAACTGGGCTGGTAGAATGAGGCCATTTGCTCATTGGGAATGGGAAAGATTTTCCATGCTTGCTGGGGTTACAGTGTTAGGAGAGGAGATAGGACATATTCAGGAAATGGTAGGGAGAGCTGGGAAGGCACAACGAGTTGTGAGACAGGAGGCACACTCCTTTGGAAGGAAATGGGCAAGGAAGGGGGAGATGAGAACAAAGCACATTTATCCTGATCATTGGGTTATTCAAAAATACCAGACCACTTTAAAAAAGATATCAAGAAACTATCTCCAACAGAATAATAGGTGAGAGTTGTTCTACACAGGGATTCTGACACTACTATAAATCATGAGATTCAATATTTATAGTAAAATTAAGGAGGACTCAGTCATGCAGAAAACTTGAACAGCTGAACATTTCGCACATTACAAATGGGAAAAGTTATTTCACACAACATGAAATAAGCAAGAAACAGAAAAAGAAAAAAGAAAAAAACTTGTTTCTCTTATATTCTACCCAGAGAGTCCCTGTAATTCAATTCTAAGTATCTGTATGAATCATGCTTTGCAATGATATAGTTTATTTTTATGTTTAATAGATTTAAAAGAAAAATCCAAATCTTTCCTCCTGACTAGCCTCAGATGAAATTGACTTTATTATTAGCTGGCTGCAGTAGAAAGGAAGCAAAAGCTTGTATTGTTTGGATATACGCTGAAGGCAAATAAACTTAAGGGTTTACATTTTTAGCATTTTTCACCAACTCAAATTCTTATCTAAATACCACTGACCTGATAAACAATGACTTAAGGACTTACATTTATTCTAGTTGAACTATCTGTCTAGGACACAAGGATAATCAGTGTAAATAAGTCAAATTAAAATGAAGTGTTTTATAACTGAGGTTGCATTTTTTTAAATCAAATTCTAGGAAATTGAGGGAAAAAATCACCTTTGTTTGCTTTTATGTTTTAGGTATGGAAATCATGCACCTTTGCTTCTTGGCCATGGACCTAATCACAGTGATTCCTGAATTGATCACATCCATGTTGGAATAGTGCAGCTCACTCCTTGTGGGAGACTATGTGGAATGACCAACTGGGATAAAATACACCAACCGATCCTTTAGGAGAAAGACTGAAGAGAACATATCACCACAGCTGCCAACTTTCATGCAGTAAATAAGCATCCGGATTTTCACAAATAAGCCAAAAATCAAGCTAATCCCATTTCAAAACCAGGACAAAACAAGCCAGTCCCTAAGAACCCCAACTCTCTATGTGACTAGATCCCCTCGGCGTGCAGTCTGGGACTGTAATGGGCCCACTGTGGACCCCTGACTCTCTCTCCTCCCTTGCCCCTGCTTGCTGGGATCTGATCAAAAAAAAGAAGCAACAAGCTACAACAAGCGAAACAAGCTATAGGCCAAGAACTAGCCAACATGCAACACACAACCCAGTTAGGCCAAAAACAAGCCCAATTTCTGCGTTTTTGTGTGGGTTTGGCATGTCTGCATATCACACCGATACACCTCATTCTCCATTGGTTCCCACTGTTTTGTATATTCGCCCCAAGGTCCTGGCCCTCTTTTGCAAAGCCTGGACTCAGCCATGTTAGAAATTTCCATACTCTCCATATTTGTCTCCTAATTGCACTTTGGATGATGGAGCCAAGGCTGCATTCCCAGTGCCTGGGGTAGGGCATTCTTGGCTGAAATAGTTTCTCAGGTGCACAGTGGCAGAAAAATGCTATGTGTGTGAGACGTTCGTTTTTGTCATCTCATTGTTCCGCTGTCTGAAGACTGATCATATTTTTTCTTGACATGGCTTTTGTTTAATTGAATTACTTTTCTTCATGACCTTAACTTGAGGACAGCTTCCAAAGGAATATGGCTCATTAAAACACCATTCCTTGTGAAGTGTTCAGCTTTTAGTTTAATTTAGGTACCTGTCTAAATTCCTTTGTGCCTTGCACCTATGACCTAAGAAAGTAGTTCCATCAACCTGTGAGCAGACACACCAGCTCAGCAAATGGACAGGAGAGTACAATAGACAGCCAAAGTGTGGACTGAATATATTTGTCTCAGAGAACAGTCAAATTACAACCCATCCTGACCTCATACAACTATAGTTATAAGGGTATCTGTTCTTGCTATCAATTTATGATTTCAATGGAGCTACATCAATTTACATCAGCTGAGAATCTGGCCCCATATCTACAGAACTAGGGTACTATATGGGTTAGGGTTGACAGAATGTTTGTTTTATTCTCATTCTATTCCATTACTTTTGAGCATTTTGATTGCCCCAGTGGCAGCACCCCACTGACACCAAGACCAATGAATACTCAGTTATAGCCACAGGAGATGGACTGGCCCTGCAAAATCCTTCACATAGATAGGGACAAGGAAGCTTGAAATATGGTTACTTTATAAACGATCATGAAAATAATGTGCCCCCAAATAATCATATTCCAGTCCTGGAAAATTACTGTACTCCCTTCCAAAGAAAATGACCCACACAGACTGGTAATCAGTGAGAATTTGGTTTCCCTTTCCAAAAGTAAGCCACCTGTGAAGTGAGGCAGGCATTCTATATTTGGATTTTGCATGCCAATCTACTTTCCGTGAAGGAACACAGTACACACTCAAGCTTGGGAGGACTGGACTGTCCAGACTCAGTATGTCTCAAACACCCAGATGAAAGCAGGGTGGGAATTTTATCAACAATGATCAAAGAAGTTATTCTGAACCCAGAAAGACACTGTGGCTGTAGTTGCCATTTGTATACAATGAGCACATTCCAAGAAAGGCAAGTAGTAGAACTGGATGCTTTGTTGCTTTCAGTTTCAACAAGGGGACTTAGTCAGTACACAGACACTGTACATCATAACCTATAAATCGGGGCAGACAAAGTTATTTAAACAGCTGCAGAAAAAGTGCTCCACTGAAAAATGGAAGTACTGTACCTGTTACCTACAGTAACCTTCCCTAGTCCTTATTACAGACTCTTCAGTCATTTCATTTTGTTATTAAATCCATCACACTTGCTCAAGTGACTTATCCTTGCAGGATGAAGGTCAGGTTGCATCCAGGGTGGCAGATTCCACTCTGATAGCACATCCAATATGAGGAGATTCCCTGCCTTCAGCAAGTTTTTCAAATGAGATTATTGATTCCGTTCTGCAACTGCATCAGACCGGATCACGTGAGTGAATGCACTGGGACTTTGCATCTGAGGTGAGGACAAAAGGTGAAGGTTTTTTACGGCGTACTAAGTAGAACAGGTAAACAAGAGTCCTCACAGCATATTCAGAATAAAAACACCCATCTCTATTTTAAGAGCTCTCAGAGAGAGCAGAGAATACTGTGGTCACCTATTTGAGCAGCCTGCAGTGCTTTGGCTGGTTAAAGCTAAATATGATTTTCTTTTTTATGTTAATCTAGCACTAGATTATCCTCTTTACAGTGATAATCTGATTTGTGAGTGAGAACTTTATATTAAAGACAGCACACATCAGTTTTTAGCTTCGGGTCTGTAGAGCCTGAATACTGAATGGCCGGAAATATATTTAAGTCTCCAAAGGTGTAAGCCTTTTCTATGGTGTTTAATGTATTATCTGTAATGCTAAATCTGCCACTTGAAGGTTATTGGAAATACAGTTGGGAAAAGATGCATATTCCTAGTTTAAGGACATTTTACAAAGCCTACATCGTTTTGGAAGAATTAATATGTTTTTGGTTCCTCAATTGGTCTTTCTTAAACCTGTGCTCACATTGTGGATCACTTTTATGCATCAAGACAGTGTCTCCCACCAGTGCAGTAACTCCCTGGTGCAGGAAAGCGCCTAGCAAACTGTGGGCACCACCAGAAATTGGTTGATTAATTGGTTGTTCTAATTTCTGAACAGTCAAGAAAATTTAATACTCCATGGACCAGCGCCTCAGGTGGTCAGTGGAGTAATGTCAGTTTACATCAGAGATGAGATTCTGTTACTTTTGTGCCCCTTGGATCCTAGTCCTCTTCTCCAAACACAACTTACATCAGCCTGAAGGCTGATCCAAATTATTCCAGATGACAATGGCCCCAAGGAGCTGTTACAGTAGTTGGCATCACTGGGGCATAGTCATGTCTCTATATACTGGCCAGAGGCAGAAGATGGCATACGATCTGCTATGTCATGTCTATGCCCTATACTGAGTTGGCTCTTCCCATGGCTACTAGCTATGCCAGGTGGCTGTCTAGACTGTACAAATACAGCTAGAATTCTGATGAACCTTTTTTTCCCGCACCAAAAAAAAAAAAAAGCCTATTAGTTGAAACCAAAACAATTTGTGAAAAGGGCTGGTTTTGATGATTTCCAAACCCAGAAAATTTTAGTGAAAAAAAGTTTCACAACTGTCAGAACAATCAATTTTGATATTTCTGATGTGGAAAGTTTCAGGGGGTTGTATTTTCTTGAGAAATTTTAAATTAGACTTAAAGGTGAAAAAAGGCGAAACGGTCCAATCGGAACAAAATCTTTCAAAATGATAAAAATAAGGCATTATGATTGGCCAGAACTGAATTCTCTTCACATTGCAAAAATTGTTGACCTTTTTGACCTGATTTGTGACTGGGAAATGTTCATGGGACAGGAAAACCATTTCCCATCTGTCTCTATTTACCAACACAATTTATTCTCCCAGTGACAGGGGTATTATTAAGAAGCATAAATCTCCTTACCCCTTTTTAATACTCAAGATATTTGACTATTATTTGTTTCCTTTGGCGATGACAGGCTCAAAGAGTTGTCATGTGCCTTAGGAACTGGCACTGCTGGAGTTAATTCCCATGAGTATTTTTCCAGTATGAAATATTTCATCGTTGAGAATTAGACAATGGTATAAAATTGATTTCTGTTTTTCTCCACTCATGAGTGTAGAGCTTTTGCTTTGCTGCTACTGCTATTTTAAAAATCAGTATAATTTGTTTTATTGGTGATTTTGACCAGAAAACAGATTCATTTTCTTTAGCAGAGTCTGGAAATAGTTTACAACCAGAATAAACCTTCTCAACATTAATATTCAGGAATAAATATGTCTTACAAGATGACAAAGAGGCCAAAAATGCAATGCAATGTGACAGCGTTCTTTTATGATACCTATTACTATGGCAGCATATACTAGGCACTGCTACTGTTAAGGTTTGTGTCACCATTTCCATTTTAAACCCTAATTTTAGAAGCTTGTAGTTTGGCGGTAAAGATTTGCTCTAGGGAAAAACTTGTCATATAATTGTTCAGCCAAGAACTAATTTCTTTTCATAGATATTAACAAAAAATATTTGGCAGTTTTAAAAGCTGAAAATCTTCTACATCTAAATCTAATCAAAAGTCCTGGGTGTTTTATGCCACTCCAGTTTTATGCCAGCGTAACAGCAGTCATTGCAATGGATAGACTCAAATATTTTCATAACAAGTACCCTGGCTACTGGTACTGGGAGAGATCTAGCTATCATTGCTAACAGTGAAATATCCAGACTCTGGTTCTGGGGTAATCACCGGGTCAGCTGGTGATGTAAATGCAGCAGGAGTAGTGGAATTCTGTGATGAAGATGGCAATGCTGAGGAAGATGGCACCACGAAAGATGGTACTGAGCATACTGGTACAGAAGCAAATGACTCTGCTGACTGAGGTGATCTATCACTGCGTGGTACTGAAGATTCCAAAACTGACAGTACTGATGACATTGGGACTGAGGTTGCGATTGCTGAAGACTGGAGGTGCGTTACTGGAGCTGAGTGATGTGAGTCAGTAGATCCCAGAGACTCCTGGTGTTGGTGACATTTAGCTGGAGCGGACTTGGACAAGTCAGAAGAGTGTTTTAGATCTTTTGGTTGGTACCTGGGATGGTGATCGATGCCAAGCTGTGTGTGAAGATCTCTGCTACTTGGGGAGCAGGAGTCACTGATTGACCTAGAGAGTGCTGGCTGATGATTCAGTTCTTTATGCTCCTCCCAGAGCAAAGTTCACTTGTGGCAAGAGAGGAATGTGACATTTGAAGATATCAGCAAAGAGGGATCTCTCCAAAAAATAAAGGATTGATCACATTGAGGAGTTTTCCTCTTCTAGTCTAGTCCAAAGAATTTAAAAAATCCTATTCTATGGGATGCAAGAAGAAATGAAAAAGTATTTAAGGACCAGATAATAGTCAATATAGTAAGATTCCAGGATTGTCACTCTTGTGTGTCACTTTGAAGACTAGAACCTCTGTTGAGTCAGTGTGAAATAGCTACAAGCACGGTTGAGCGTGATTTTTGCTCAGAGGATCACCATGAGCATCACTAGGATTCACAGCCTGTTACTGTCCAGTTTTTAAGTTCTCAGCCATTTTAACTCTATGAATTACACCCATGTGGTGTATGTCTACAGGAAGGTATGGATCTAGTCCATGCCAAGAGTCCTAAACCATGGTGAGATCAAAAGTAACTCAGTCAACACATTTACTCTATAGCTAATTCGTATGCAACAGTTTCATTGGCTGTATGAGGGAGACTGCATAGATAGCAGATTATTTGGTCCGACTGCCACAGGCTGTCAGCTAATAGAAATACTATAAATACTGAGCACTTATAAAGTACCCTTTGTTGTCAGATGCTACCGGTGTGGTGCACTGCTCTGTTCAATGTTGATATCAATCAGCTGCATGTGTGTGTTCCCTCTGTGTGCTGCCCCAGCTCTGCGCAGATAGCTGACAGAGCAGGTCCAAGAGAACCCCCAATGACCACAGACTCTAGTAAGGTACGAAGGCACGTCAGCCAGGTTTATTGTCGAAGAGAAACACAGTCTCCAGTTCCCTGGCAAATGAAGTCCAAGGTGCTGCTAACGTGCAGCTAGCCAGTACTTATGTGCTCCTTGGCAATGGACTCAGCTCAGTCAGTGGCGGGACTTTCCACTGCCTCCTAGGCTGGACAAAGACACCGCCCCAGGGATGCATTCTTATACCCAGGTACAAACAAGTTACACATCACTCCTGACCTATGAGGTGCAACCCCTCTACGTAGTAAGGTGCCGCCTCTCACCTTGCACATGTTGGTTTGAACAAAACAACTCTATCCATCATATTCCCCTTTTGGCCCTGTCATTGGGATGGGTCAGACTGTTCCTTGTTATCTGTGTGGAGTGTACAAGTATGCGAATGTTCTGCTATCTGGTGTCCAGTAACTTTTAGGTATGTCTCTTTTTGCAGCATCAGCCCTTTCCTTGCCAGCTTGTATGAGCAGGGCCTGCCTCTGGCTCACAGCTCCATTTTGCTTTATGTTAGCAAAGTCTTAACCATTACTTTAGTTCAGGTCTTAGGCCTCCTACCGGGCCTCTGATACCAAGGTTTATATCTCAGGGCCTCTTCTTACTACACTCTTCACCCATGGTCTCAATGCATTCTTAAACATTGACTAAGGGCTTGGCTACACAGTTTTTGTACTCCTATATTGGTTTAGAAACTGATATGTTTAAAACAGTACAACTCCCTAGCCTGGATGCAATTATAATGGTATAAAAGTGCTTGTACTGGTACAACTTATTCTTGTGAATTTAGAGGAAAAAGCTACACCGGTGTAAGGCACCTTTATACTAGTATAACTACATTAGGGAGCTGTAGCACCTTAACTATATCAACTCCTAAATGGATATAATTATAGCAGTACAAAAACTCTGTAGCCAAGCCCATAGTCTTATACACTACCTGTGAAGTGGGGGGCATCATACGCATTTTACAGCTGGGCACATTGAGGTGCAGGGAGTATGATAAACAATAATTCAGTGGCAGAGCTAGAAATGGAAAGAAGAATTCCTAATCCTAGTTCCTCTACTTTAAATAGTGTCTAATTCGTCACCATTGAAGCGGATGATAGTGTTGCCATCAACTTTTTGAGAAAAGGTTTGGCCAGTAGAACCTTGGTGGCCTCCTGGAATGGAAATAATTAACCACATTCCATTTTGTCTCCTGGCTTCCAGCTGTAATTCAGTTTGTGCTTAACACCAGTAACAGTCAGCTTCCAGAACTACCGTTAAGTGACCACAGATAAAATTTCCAGAAAGGACTAAATGATTTGGAAGCATAAGTTCCACTTTCAAAAGTTACTGAGGAACTTGAGTCCCGTTGACTTTCAGTGAGATTTAGGCTTCTAAGCACCAAAGTCCCTTTTAAATCAGGGACTTAGGCACTTGGTGGAAATGTTACCCCATGTGAAAAGGAGTTATTTTGTAGTGGAAATGTACATAATATTCCTTATTAAATTTGTGAACAGTTCATTACCAGCATATTATCATCAATTCACTTAACATATTTCACTTGCTAAGCACTGGATGGCAGAAAACACGTGGCATATTCAGGAATTGTACAACAGGCTGTGAAAAGTGTAACTGGTTATTTCCTCTCCCCCCATGAGGAAGAGGAATCTGATGGCGATTAAACAATATCTTAATTACATAATTTTTAAAATAAAGGGATGTATAACAGACTGACAATTTCCTACACTATCCTGAATAACCTTTAATGGTTGTAAGTTAAACTTTATTGAATTAGGTTTAATACCTTTGGAGTTCATTATAATAAAATGCAATTGTGTATGTGTTATTGTGGCACTGTATGTACCTTCTCTGGTAGGAGGAGGATGCTAATATAATTCAGTTGGTTATGAGCCCTTTGAAGATGCCTCCACCCACTTCCGAGAGATACATAGTTCAAACTGGATTCTCCAGGGACCAGACAGACAAAGACAGGACTTTTGCATAAATGGTTTTAAACAGGCTCAGGGCCTTCTTCTGGATCCAGGAAATGGACAGAACTCTGGTCCATGGAGGGCCCCAATCCTTAGAGAAAAAGACTGGAAAGACTTGGCCTGCTGAGGCCCCATAAGTCTGTGACTTGTTCTGAGCTGAAGCTGTGCTGAACTTGTGACCTCAAAGGAAACCCTGTGGGTAGGCTGTTGAAGGACTGCTCCTGCCAGAGCTTGTGTGAGAGCTGGGGTGATGTCTAGTAAGCTTATTGGTTTGCATGTAGATTCTTTTATTGTTTTACATACGCTTTCTCGTAGTGCTTTTATCTTACAAATAACATAGACTTGCATTAAAAAAAAAAAAAAACGGTGTGGTAACTGTTCACAATCAATGTGTTACCAGGCTCTGAAAAGAAAGCAAGCAGGTGTGCTTGGGCAGCTTGTCTCCGCTGGGAATAAACACAGTCAAAGTAGGGAACTGTGCAGCCTGAAATACCTTGATCAGAAGGGAGTGAGACACAGATGTCCATCCAAGAAAGGCAACAGCTGGAGATCTGAAGCCTGTGAGTGGGTGCCCCTGGCTGAACCATTAAGGGGTAATACAGGAACACTTGCCCTGAACTGTGCCGGGATGTTCATTGATGTTGCACCTAAAATTGCACCTACTTTCTCTCCATAGCTTTCTTTGCAAAATCCAGTCAATTTGTTTTGTAACACAAATGAAGCAATCCAGCATTCCTGAGCCATTCTTCAATAACAAACTAGTATGCATTAGGAAAAGAAGAGTGTGCAGGAATATGAATTTCAAGTTTCCAAGAGGATTTGATACATGAGGTTAATAAAGCTATTCAGAGATGACGACAATATCTTGATAGCATGCCTTTTAAAAAGAACAGGAGTACTTGTGGCACCTTAGAGACTAACAAATTTATTTTAGCATGAGCTTTCATGAGCTACAGCTACTTCTTCGGATGCATAGAATGGAACACACAGACAGGAGATATTTATACATACAGAGAACATGAAAAGGTGGAAGTATGCATACCAACAGGAAGAGTCTAATCAATTGAGATGAGCTATCATCAGCAGGTGACCTAGAATCCTACTTTCACTGTCTCCGACTCAAAGAATACTTCAAACACACCTCTGAACAACATACTAACCCACAGAATCCTTCCTACCAATGCTATAATAAAAAGAATTCAGCATGGACTTCTCCTGAGGGTCGAAACAACAGACTGGACTTCTATATAGATTGCTTCTGTCAACGTGCACGGGCTGAAATTGTGAAAAAGCAGCATCACTTGCCCCATAACCTAAGCCGTGCTGAACACAATGCCATAACAGCCTCAAGAACAACTCTGACATCATAATCAAAAAGGCTGACAAAGGAGGTGCTGTCGTCATCATGAATAGGTCGGAATATGAACAAGAAGCTGCTAGACAGCTCTCTAACTCCACATTCTACAGGCCATTACCCTCTGATCCTACTGATGATTACCAAAAGAACTTACACACATCTGTCAAAAAACTCCCTGAGAAAGCACAGGAACAGGTTGTACAGACACATGCCTGAAACCCGGCCAGGTGTATCTATTTGCTACCCAAGATCCATAAATCTCGCTCTCGGACGCCCCATCATCTCAAGCATTGGCACCTTAACAGCAGGATTGTCTGGTATGTGACTACTCTCCTCAGGCCCTATGCTACAACACTCCCAGCTGTCTTCGAGACACCACTGACTTCCTGAGAAACTACAATCCATTGGTGATCTTCCAGAAAACACCATCCACTTGCCATATGGTATGTGGAAAACCCTCTACGCCAACATTCCACACAAAGATGGGACTACAAGCCATAATGAATAGTTATCCCGATAATATCACGGCTAACCTGTGCTGAACATTTTGTACTTTGTCCTCACCCAAAACTATTTCACAGCTTGCGGACCTAATATATACCTTCAAGTCGTGCACTGCTATGTGTGTGACTCGCATGGCCCCACCATTATGCCAACATCTTTAAGCTGACTGTAGAACAACGCTTCCTTAGCTCTCATTCCCTAATGCCCCTACTCTACTTGCTGCTACATTGATGACATCATCATCGTCTGGCCTCATGGAAAAGAAGCCCTCGAGGAATTCCACGTGATTTTAACAATTTCATCCCACCATCACCTCACGCCCTAGACCAATCCACACCAAAAGCGGTCCATTTCCTAGGACACTACTGTGCTAATAATGCGATGGGTCACATAAACATCACCTATACCGGACACCCACTGACTTGGTATACTTACTTACATGCCTTCAGCTTCCTTCCAGGACACACCACACGATCCATTGTCTACAGCCAAGTCTGAGGGTTATGGGCTACAACTTACTGTTGTACAGCGCTGGGGAGTTTACAGCTGTGGTCTTTTGGTACAGCTGTTGCTAAGGAAAGCGCTGCAGTGTGTGCCACTCTGACAGCTACCAGCGCTGCAGGTTGTTGGCCACATTTTGCAGCATGTGCAGCGCTGTGGGAGTTGATGCATTCGTGGGCAGCTATGCCCACAGGAGCACCTTCATCCCTTTTTGGCGCTGTGGGTTGTGTGAAGGGGACGGACGGTGTGGGTCATTCCGCTTCCTGTCCCAACGCCCATGAGTTGCATCGCTACACATCCCAGCAGTTTGGGCGACCAATTGTGAGTCTGCCAGCACAATTTCTTGTTAGAAATGGTCCGTAGGCTGCTGAGGACTTTGCTTGATTGAATGTCGCCGCACCATCACGTTTGGCAGTTGAGCTATGCTTCAGCTCCAAAGTGCAGTGAGGAGTCCGACGATGATATCGATTCGCCTGATACACGTGACTCAGATAAATTGCTTGCTGGCCTAGTAACGGAGACATGCTCAGCACTGTTGATACGCTGCCTTTGGCTTGGGAAACAAGCACTGAGTGGTTGGCGATCACATCGTCCTGCAAGATCTGGGATTGACGCGCAGTGGCTGCAGAACTATTTGGATGAGAAAGCCACTTTCATGGAACTGTGTTTCGAGCTCGCCCCACCCTGCGGCACAAGGACATGGATTGAGAGCTGCCCTGTCAGTGGAGAAGTTTGGGTGCTATTTGCAATCTGGAAGTGGCAACTCCAGACATACCGATCGGGTCGCGAACCAGTTTGAGTGACAGTCGACCGTGGAATTAATTTGATGCAATGTTTGCAGGGCCAGTTAATCGCATCCTGCAATAAGAAGATACCATGACTTAGGGAATGGTGCAGGATATTCTGGATGGCTTTTGCACAAATAGGGCATTCCCTTACTGTGGGAGGGGCGATAGGTCGGACGCATATATTCCTATTCTGGCACCAACACCCACCTGCGTCTGAGTTACATTAATCAGAAGGGTATTTCTCTGTTGTTTCTCCAAGCACTTGCGGATCCACCGTGGTGTTTCATTGACATTTACACGGATGGCCTGGAAGGGTGCATATGCATGCATCTTTCAGAACAGTTGGCCCTATTCCGGAAGCTGCAGGCCGGTACTTTTTTCCCAACCGCAAGATCACAGTAGGGGACGTCGAAAATGCCCATTGTGATCCTTGGAGACCCTGCTTACCGTTTAATGCCATGCTCATGAAACTGTTTACAGGGAGACAGAGCATAGGACCGGTTAACTACAGGCTCGAGCCGGTGCAGATGCTGTGGAGTGTGCTTTTGGCCGTTAAAGGCGCTGGAGATGTCTTTATGGGGAAGCTAGACTTGGTGTGGGAATAAGCAGCATCCCTAATGGTTATAGCGCGTGCTGTACCCTCCATAAATATTTCTGAAGCGGAAAAGGGTGAAACATTTTCAGTGTGGTAGGAAATGGACCTTGAGGTCACACCTGGATGCTCTGAATTTGCACAGCCAGAGAGCAGGGCCTACTAGAGAGGCCCAGCACGGGCTACAATGGATTAGATGCCTTTAAGGGCGCATTTTGAGGCTGAAAGCCAACAGCTAATGTTTTGGTGCGTATGGGATGAAGTGCAGTGGTTACAATGATTTGCAAGTGGCCTGTTTTTTCCCGTGGGTATACAGTATGT
>NC_133771.1:137700678-137796127 GCF_003597395.2 Chelonoidis abingdonii
AAGAAAGACTGCTGAACTCGAATTAATATGCAAATTAGATACAATTAACTCAGGCTTAAACAGAGACTAGGAATGGTTGGGTCATTACACTAATTGAATTTATTTCCCTATGATAAGTTCTCCTCACACCTTCTATGGGTCATCTCAATTATCACTTCAAAAGTTTTTTTTTCTTCTGCTGATGATAGCTCATCTCAATTGATTAGACTCTTCCTGTTGGTATGCGTACTTCCAGCTTTTCATGTTCTCTGTATGTATAAATATTTCCTGTCTGTGTGTTCCACTTTATGCATCCGAAGAAGTGAGCTGTAGCTAACGAAAGCTCAAGCTGAAATAAATTCGTTAGTCTCTAAGGTGCCACAAGTACTGCTGTTCTTTTTGTGGATACAGACTAACATAGCTGCTACTCTGAAACTTGCCTTTTAAAGTTTCTCTAAATAAATATCAACAATCTTAGCAGACAGTTGGCAAGATGTTAGAAGGCTTATTGCATGCTGCACTGTGGAGCTATCTAGTTTTAAAGAGCAAATGACTTATATTGAAAGAACATTCTTTAGAGCTTAGTAAGAGGTTTGAACCACATCAACATTAGAAATCAATAAGCCAACAAACCGTGGACTACTGAGGTCATGGTTAATAAAGAAGGACTTCAGTTTTATTTTTATTTCCTACTCTTGATCTAATCCTTTGACCTCAATTTTAAGACAGTGTCTGGGTATAATTCACCATTCTACATATAAAGGGATTGATTCTCTTCTCACTTGCACCAGGTTTACATTATTCATTGATTTTAGTGGAGTTAACTCCCGATTTCCACCAGTGTCACAGAAGAATCAGACCTCAATTTTTTAAAAAGAATAAAATCAATGCACCAGTTATACAGCAGATGTCTCAAGCAGTGTGTCACAAAAAGCGGGCTTAACTAACAATGCTATTTAGAGCAGTTCTGACTAAATGATGAGACAGGTCCCACCTGTAATGCCTGAGTAAGGTATGTACAGATGACCCAGTGGCTGTCCTACTGAGCTGCGTGGCAGATGCCCCCTTGTCCAAAAACCTGGACTGGAATTGGGGTGATGGCTTTTCACTAACTGTAGGCAAGGACTTCTGACCTGAATATAGACCAACAGAATGCAGACCAAGATTTTCAAAACATTAGGGCCTAAAATTTAGGCTCCTAAATCATATTTAAGCATCTAAACATGACCTAATTTTCAAAGTGCTGAGCACTCAGCAGCTCCTATTTTTATAACAGGAGCTACAGTGTATAGGAGAGCAGGACAGGACATTAGTACCTTGCCATATGAAGATGCTTGAAAACTGGTAGTAGGTTGAGTCCATTTTCTGTTGTGTGCTAAGTATATCAAACTCCCTTGGGCCTACTCAGCCTTCCAAGCTGTCATAAACAGATAGTAAAGGGTTAACAAGTCCAGTAAACCTGGCTAACACCTGACCAGAGGACCAATCAGGAGACAAGATACCTTCAAATCTCGGTGGAGGGAAGCCTTTGTTTGTGCTTGCTGGGGTTTTTTCTTTGTTCTCTCTGGGTTCTGAGAGGGACCAGACATGTAAGCAAGATATCTCAAGTTTCTGAAACAGCCTCTTCTGTTCAATTTAGTACAGTACCAGTTAGAAAGGCGGTTTAGTCTTTTTGTTTGTTTTCTTTATTTGCAAATGTGTATTTGCTGGAAAGGATTGTATCTCTGTTGTTGCAACTTGTATTTGTGCTGGGGAGATTCTCCTGGTGTCTATAAGCTGAAAAGACCCTGTAACATTTCCCATCTTGATTTTACTAAGACAACTTTTACTTTTTTTCTTTCGTTATTAAAAGCTTTTCTTTTTAAGAACCTGATTGATTTTTGGTTATCTTGTGCAAGACCCAGGGGAGGAGTCTGCACTCACCAGGGAATTGGTGGGAAGAAGGAGAGAAGCGGGAGGAAAAGCCTGATCTCTCTTGTGTTAGATTACTCTCTCTCTCTCAGGGAGAGTCTGGGACAGGGAGAGAAGCGGGGGAAGTGAATTTCCTCCTGTTTTAAGATTCAAGGAGTTGAATCACAGGGATCTTCCAGTGTTACCCAGGGAGGGGAGAATCTGGGAGGAAGAAAGGAGGGGGAATGGGTTATTTCCCTTTGTTGTGAGACCCAAGGGGTTTTGGTCTTGGGGTCCCAGGAAGGGTTTGGGAGCCAGAAAAGTTGCCCAAGCACTATAGTTTTTGGGTGGTGGCAGCTCTATCATTTCTAAGCAAGTAATTAAGCTTAGGGGGGTTCATGCTGGTACCCCATCTTTTGGACACTAAGGTTCAGAGTAGGGGTTCATACCAAGCCATCAAGTTGTAGGAAAGGGATCAGGCCCTGGGAAAGAAAGGAAGGTTTATTATGTTACAAAACTATGTCAGAGACAGGGATCAAGAAGGATTACTTTGCTCACCCTGATTATTATCCTGCTTTGGTGCCCAGAAGTAGATGTGAAGAGGGAAGGAGGAAAGGAGAACAGCCCCAGCACTTTAGAGCTATGCAGTCATAGGACAGTCAATAGCAGTACATTTCATCTATGGGCTGGTTACAAACTCATTGATCAAGGGACAACCTTGTGGCTGGCAAATTTCCTGGAGGACATGTGGCTGGAGGCTGCATTCCTCCAGCACTCACTGAAATATGCTTCATGGAATGTTCGTGGACTTTTTCTCCTTGTACAGGAGGGGAGTAGCTCTTGTTGAAGAGGGGGAGGCATTGCTTGCTAGGGGTTACATAAGAGCATCCGCCACCCGCAAAGGAACCTACATATTCAAAGCTTTAGAAATTCAGGATTTTTCAGTGCAAATAAGGCTCAGATTTTCATGAGTGATATTTCTTAGTAAAAAATGACCAACTATATTAATTCTGAACCCAAAGGGGGACGATGGTATTAGTAATTGTGGGGAGCTATGCTGATGGCTAGTAATTAAACATTAACACCACCACGGAGTCACGTTTTATTCAGTGAGTGATAATACCAGTCTCTCCAATAGTCAAGCACATTGCCAAGCTGATCAAAATGGAAATAAAGCTTAGAGGTTCACTGCTTCTCAAGTTTCTAAATTTGGGGGTCAGTTTGGTGAAGCACCCCACTGTTAGGAAGCTTATACCCAAACTGTCTGAACATCATGGATCTGCAAAGCTTGGCTGAAAATCTTGACAGATTTCTGGTCAGGTTTATACTCATGAGACAATCACTTTTCTTTGGTTATTTTAACAATTCTTCTTCTGTCTGGAATCCAGATGGGCACACAAAACAGAACAATTGAAATTAATATTTCAAAGCTCAAAAAAGCGATGGAGTTCTGGGCATCAATGTATCCATTACTAATGAAAATTCCCCTCGTCCCCTCAGGATTGCCACTGATATATTGCTAGTGTACTACATTTAAAATATACTGGTGAGAATGATGCAATGTTTTTCTTAATCTCCATCCGCTTTTCTCAGACAGATTATTTTTGCTTCTGACTGATGTCCAGAGCCAAGGACACCTGAATTGGTATCAGTTCATTTGATAATGCTCCATTTGTGATGATTGGAGAAGGCCTGTCTGCTTCTTTTATGCTTTTGAGATTTCATAATTTGATTTTGTGAAGCAGGGGATTAGGAAGAGTCCACCAAACATTTATTTTATTCTTTTTGTCAGCAAGAGTTCATTCCACTTTGGACAATGCCAATGTGATCATTACTGTATAAAAAATATGGTACGTAGAACAGGAAAGCAGCCTTTAAATACTCTTCTTTTGTGGAAGAAGACGACCTATACCTTATTCAAAACTGTTTCCCAAGAGAAGTCAATAAAATAAACAGGATTCAGACACAAATATGTTACCTTTGGATAATTTCTAAAAGGAAAGGATAGAGGGATTTGGTCTATTCATCTTCTCCATTCAATTCTAATTAGCTGCAGCAGCTTGCACTGCTGTTCACTCAGCTTTAAAGAAAGAAAAGCAAAAAACCCAACCCCTTTTTTCCTTTCATTGATCTTCCCTGAACAAGATTTCAGGAATCCCACTTGAAGCAGTACTTTTGGAAATTCATGCTCTAAACTAATTTCTTTGGTTTATGAGTAAATTTGATACAGTGGATTCTCAGACTTGTACATTTGAAAAGATAGTGAATGATTTAGGAGCCAATTAGAAGGTGGGATTAAGATTTTGCAATGTTAGAAAGAAAGCACAAAATCTCTTAATGGTGTCCTTATTGAAGGTAACACTCTGCTCTATTCTAAAATAGGAACTACAGAGAATGTTAATCCTGTATTGACAGAATAGGAGGGCAATGATCACAAAATATTTAGACCCTATCTCACTTGATTATCCTTTTAATTTTAAATCCTTACCTCACAGGTTCCTTGTTCTGACTGATTTCACAGAACCATTACTGGTACCTTTGCATAAAGCAGGTCTGCACAACATGCGGCCTGCGTGGGCTCACCGTATGGCCTGTGGGGGGTAAGTAGGTGGGCTTACTGTGCGGCCCATGGGGGGTGAGTAAGCAAACGGTGGGTGAGGGAGTGGGGCTGAAGAGGTGGACAGGCAATGGCGAGGGGAGCTGAGATGGCGAGCTACGAGTCGGTGGCTGACCTGTTCTACTGATCTGGTCTGGCTCCCATCTCTCTCCAAGGGTTGCAGCTGTCTGGAGGTGCTGCCTTCCTCAGTCACACCTCATTCATTCAACAGGGCAATTGATTACAAAGTGGGGGGAAGATCTTATTCTACTAGCAAAAAGACATTTTTCTTTTACCTTAATTATACTACCTTAGGGACCTGCTATAACATATTACCAAGGTTCAACATCACTGTTTTGGTGCAGCAGCGCTAGAGGAGGAGGGTTTGTTTTCGTGGGGTGGGCAGTGCTGGGGGTGGGGAGTATTTCATGGGGGCTGGGCGACACTGTAGGGGTATTGTGTTTCGGGAGGGCTTGGTGGCACGGGGGGGAAGAGGTCGGCAGGGCCGGGGCTTGGGGGTCAGCCCTCAGCTGTTTTCTTTGGAGTAATATGGCCCTCACCGCTTTACGAGTTGTGCAGGCCTGGCATAAAGAAAGAGTGAGATTAAGATCTCTTTTCTGATAAAGTAGATTCTGGGATTTAAAAAGGGGCATATTGTCTCCCACTTTTGCAGAAACCACTCAGCCACAGGAAACCTTTGGACAGTGGAGGCAGAATTTGTGTCTTTGGGGTTCAAGACAAGCTCTTTTTCCAACTAAACTTGATGGTGGTAGACCAGAAAAAAAGAAAAGGGACAAATTGATTGGAGATAATGTAGATGGTTCTGATGCTTTCAAATTAAATAATTTCCACGTTTCATTAAGCCTTTTGGGTATCAGTGCTAGCATATTTATTGTAAAGAGCACAGTAATTGTTACATGCTTCTCAGTGAAGAAAATATAGTCAAACGTTCCAATGGAACAGGTTTTAGAGAAGTAATTTTCAACACCTTAAACAACTGCTTCTCCAAACAGCTAGATATAGGGCATATAAGAGGAATACACAGGAGCTGGTTCAAGAAGTAGACATAACTTAGGCACTAAATAATAATGACCATAATATGATTAAGTTGTACATCCTCAGAAAGAGAAATCACACCAAAAATAGCGCTGCATCACTATCTTTACAAAAGAGAATTTTAATAAAATATTAATATGTAAGCAAGTTCTGTAGTTGCCACAAGGGTATTATGAGATCATGAATGGGAAGTGGGATAGTCCATGTGGTCATGAATGGGTGGGCAGGTGCCCCCAGAAGACAATCTCTGTATTAAACTATTATTCACATTATCACACATTTAGGACGGAAGCAAAAACAATTTTGTGGTCTCATTGTAGCCGCTATTAGACATTTGTTCACATTACCAAAACAGCACAAAGTTTGGCATAGACGATTGATTTCTGTTCAACACTGGAATTCTGCAGGTCAGCACTGAGGTGCTGGGAAGGTTTTGTTGGTAGTATGGCTGCCTCTTGCTTGCTAGCGTTTAGTCTGTCATTTTCCTGAGCACGAAGTTCCTCTGAAAAGATGATTGAAAAGAGTAAAGAATCAAATCTCTATCTTTAAATGCATCCAATCTCTACCTCAAATCTAGAATAAGGTTTGTGGTAAAATTGATAGATTGCTCATCTCATTAAACATTTAAGGCCAGATTGTGAACCACTTCTCTCTTGTGGCAAGCAGTTACTCAAGTAGATTCATTTACTGTGGCAGCACATGATGGAATGATTATTGAGAGTTACAATCAAAGTAAGGAGGTCACAATCCTTGAGTGACTTATCAGTTTTGGGAACAAAATATTCAAGTGTTTGAGACCAGAAGGGAGAGAGAGAGAAGAAATCTGTTTGCCAAGCTTCTTTTGCACAGTTAATTATCTTAGTTATTTTAGCAGCTGAAAACAGGACTTAGTATATATACACACTATATCCCGCTAATATGTTATCTAAAAAGTTTTATTAACTATTATACAAACTCAATATTACCTCTCCAGCAAAAGCTCTTTCTTTGAGTTCACTTCAGTTAGCACAGCTTCCAAAGACGACAAGCCTCTCTTGAAGGCACATTTTACTGACAAATTGTGAAGGTTGTACAGTCTGTGATTTGGCAAGGTCTCCAGCCCAGATGGGTTTACTAATGACTTTTGTAAGGTGTTTAAATCAGATTCTAGTGAAACACATGACTGCCATGTTTAATTACGCTAACTTAATGGAGCTTTTTGCCAGACATTGCCCAGCATATTAGAATCAGAGTTATTGCTAAAAAAGTACCGGGACTCAGAATGCAGTTCCATTCTTCTCCTCTTCCTCCCCTCCCCAACCCCAATTTCACTAGTAAATTGTGATATTGAAATTTTGGCCAAAGCCTTGATTTTCTCTGCCCAAAGATGATTTTTTCTATTGTTCATCCAAACAACATTTTAGCAGAGACAGATATTTGTTCCACTTCAGAAAACATAATTTGGCCCACACAGTACATAATAGTGGATGAAGAATAATTTGTATCAGCTGAGTTTACGTACTGAAAGCTTTGAGAGCTTTTACATTAGGCTTTAAATTTCACTTTATATATTCACTTAGAAACCATTTCTTGTGCCTATGCTTTCAATATCACAGTCTCAAACTGGTTTCTTCTTGGCAGACTAACATCAAAGGGGCTCGTTAGCTTCAATTCATTTCATACAATTGCACCTTTCCAGTAGATATTAAGGATAGTACTATATGTGGAATTGCAGCAAAAGATGATGAACATAAAATAGGCTAAGCTATCATCAGCATGCTTTCCTATCTCGCAGATGCTAACAACATAATCAAATCTTTGATTGCACACATTAAAGATAACAGGCTATCTGGCATTAAGGTAACTTTTCAAAATACTTGATGCCTTTTGAGTGATTTCTCTATATTTCTCCTTGGTATAGTGATAGCTTTTTTAGGTCAATACACATATAAGTAGCTGGATAGTTTTTGCTCCCTGAACAGAATAGATACCTGTCAGGTATAGATCAGATCACATCAAAAATGGCATCAGCTTCATGGCCTGATCCTGAGAAGTGAATGGAAGCTATGCATGCTTAGATTTTCTCAGGATCAGAACATAAATGTAAGATCACAGATCAACACATATGTGCACATGACATTCACAGTGGACTGAGCAGAAACCTAAACTATGGACAGTGGAACTGGATGTGTGCTGTATCATGAAAAACTGAAATTTTTTGAAGTTTATATTTTTAACGTTTATTAAAAAAGCAAAATGTATGTTCATCTCAAATGAAACAGTTAAAAATGTTAAAGCATACAAATAGTGTACTAGCAGCATCCAATCATTAGAATTTTCTAGAATTCCTCAGTACAGTCTCAGCAAGCTAAAAATATTACAGCTCGCAACCAACTGTCTTCACCATAGTGCAGATAAAACAAAAACTTTATAAAATTAACAACTGAAGGTTAAATAAGCTTAAATAAAGGTGTTAAATACAAGACACTTGATCAAAGCCTCTGTACAAATAAATGGATTTGACATTGTACAAGTGATTGGCTGGCTCACACCATACATGATTTTAATAGTTAAGCAGTATAACTGTTTTAGCTGAACATCAACTATACAAAATTATCTGAAGTTGGAGAGGGCTAACCCAGTGAGCCATTTACAAGGCATGTGTATCTTTAGAAAAATCAGAACATTGTTTATATTCAGGCACCATTTGTTCCTGCAAATAAATAATCTCTAATGTATCTGCATCCAAACTAGTGTTAAACACATCAGTGCTAACGTTTTATAAACACAGCTTTGTGACTATTCACTATACCTCCATTCTTATTGCTATGACAATGTGACTGTGGAAATAAACTACTGTACATACAAAAAATAGAGCACCTTTTAAACATTAAGGTATATGTCTGATTATTCTTTTTATCTTACAATACTGAAGCCCAAGTTACTGTAAATTGCTTTAAACATCTTCTCCAGAGGACCTGAAATACAGGAAATAAAACCCAAAACGTTCCTCTTCAGGCAACCCCAACCCAGAGCATCTTCTAAAAATGTCTAAAATGACACCAAGAATTTTACATTCATCTTCACACAAACAAATGTCTGCTATTCTCTGCTTTTTTCAAAGGAATACAAAGATAGATCCACATGGCCCTCAGTCTTGTTCAAGTGAATAGAGGTGGGCAGAGAATACAGCAGAAACATCTAAAATGGATTGTGAACACAATGAAATAATATTTCGCTAATTCAAAAATACAGCTGTTATGCAGTTCAAATAGTGCTTTCCAGGGGTTTAGACATTAGGATTTCTTGTCTATGGTATTGAAAAACCATTCTGTGAATTTTCTTAGTTGAGCAGCTGCTGTCTGAGACTCCTCCTGAAGTCTCATGTTATCTTGTCTCAAATGCTGGACCTCAGCTTGGAGAACAGCTTTGTCTTGTTTTTCCTGGTTAATAAAAAATAGAAGTTGAACAAAGTGAGTAGCCAGGATGACATTTTTGTGCTCCTATTTTTAAAACGAGTCACAGAGTTCTGTTTAACTTTAGCTCCCTAAATCCATTGTGACAGCTATTGAACTGTAAGCTGAATCCCCAAATTTGCTGCAATGTTGTACTTAAGAAGATCACATTGCAGGCTAAAAATAAAACTAAACGCAATTTCTGTATGAGAATTCTAGAACCCACTTCCTGTATAACACAGATTTGAGCACTAAAAAGTTATTCTACAGTTCAGATTAGACTCATCCCTAAAAGTAGGGACTTACAAATTGTGAAACCTCTCAAATCGGTTTTCCCAAAGAAAAGATTCAAGATCAGAGAATTAACAAGTGATACAGAAGAATTCAAGTCACAAGGATTTGATTTCACAAATACAAAGCTAATGCAAAATGTTTGGCTTCAATCATTTCCCTCTAATGGTTTATTTCATCACTAAAAGCAATATGTGGCCTGTTGCTTAACAGACATGGCAGCCAAGTTCCTGTTTCCAGCTCTGTCACTAACTCACTGTTTGATTCCAGTCATGCCACAAATCATTCTGTGCCTCAGTTTACTCATCTGCAAGTTGAATACCATACTCCTGGCATACAGTCTCATGGATTGTAAACAGCTGCACTCACTGCAGGTATGCCTCCTGGTGGCTAGGTCTGAGAATTGGCTTTCACCCCACATGGTGTCCCCATAATTGGTTGCTCATGACTTGGCGTGCTCCATCTTTTTGACTTGGCTCTCTAGCCAAGTCACTATATAGTCTCCCATTCCAGGGTATCAACTTCCCACCAGACAAGTTGTGTGGATACCATCTCAGACAGTCTTCTGTTTCACCTCTAGGTACTTCGCCTCTTCCCCATGGTGGGAAGAGGAACCTGGGCCTGCCCACAACTCTGGGTTCCAGCCCAGGGACCCTATGACTAAAAATGAAGGTCTGCTCAGTTTCTGTTTCTCTGAGCTCCTTCCTACCCCATGTCTCTATCTCCTGGCCTGTCTCTAGATCTACCACTAGAGTATTATCTGCTCTCCATGGCTACTTCACCCCTCTTGGCCTCTTGTCTGACTCCATAGTCCAGAGCAGGATCCCAGGCTCACTTTCCCCTTGGACTTCCACATTATTCATGACCAACTCGCTTTCCCTCTAGGGAGTGACGGCATGCTCCTTTCCTGCAGCCTCCTCCTGGCCTCATTTCCTGGCTTTATGATCCTATCCCAGCTTCTCCCACAGCAGCTCTTGATCTGAAGTTAGGTCTCCTCAATCTCCTCCAGGTGCACCATATAAGGTTAAATGCCCTCTTTTTGACCATATTACCCTGCTCTTTGAAACTCTTGGATGGAAGGTATATAAGTATAGTCATTTCTATTGGAGAGCAATGGAGACATTTAATCCTGATGAAGAGATTTTTACCTTTCGGAGGTCAGTTTGTAGTTGCCGGAGGATCACTTCTAGCTGGTTTACTTTTCCAGTCAGAGTAGATGGAGTGTGCTCCCTACAAAGTAAACAATAACTTCACTCTGGAGTTAGTTCAAAATACTTCCTTCCTTAATGTCAATAAAACATACTTTTATAGGGACACATCACAAAAAACAATTGACCCAGGGCCAATTGGGTATGTCAGCTGGAAAAAGCAACAATAGACTAGCTCAAGCACGAACCCACTACTGTGATGTTTGAAATACGTTGCTACATCTCACACTAATGAAGCAGAAATGAAAAATGACTTTAGAAAGGAAGTGCTTCAGATATTACTCTCACATGTATTCACAGTGTAAGTTAACTGTTCAACTAAATAATGCGAAGAGTGCATTTGTGAACAAGCTGCTTTCTGATAAGGAACATTAGTAACAAAGCAAATTGCAGCAGCAATGTTATAAACATTTAGGGTTATTTTAGTTCTCTTCTCTGGTCTGCAATTGTTCCATTTCAAGTAAAAAGATAAACCAGTGACTTAATGAAGACTAACATTTTGTCTTTAAAGGTCAAATGTACAGAATATAGCCAAAGGTTAATCAAATGCATGACTGAGAGAAAATGCAGAGAAGAGCTGTTGTCCTTTGTATGACAGTGAATGCTTTGGGAGACAGTTACATACATATTCACAGATTAAATTAGATGTAATGTGAATTATTTCATCTAGATGAGAGAAGCTGAAGAAATATACAAAGCTGAATCAGCTGCTTCATGCAGGTCAGCAAATTGGACAGGTTTGACAACACTGAACATGGAATGCCTGCATGCCTTTTTGCTATTCCTAATGCACACTAGCTGGAAGAGGTGATGAGTTTAAAGTCGTTGAGGAGAAACGTGCTTTGCCATGTAAGTAGATTAATTTGTCTAAAATTGGTATTAAGTAAAAATGACACCCTAATAAGCAAAAAAGACTAAAGTTGCCCCCCTTTCCCTTTTTCCCCCCACTCCTCAAGTTGAAAAGCAAAACAAATCAAAGATTTTAAACCAGATATATTCTATTGCTGAAGCCTCCTGTTTTTGAAACCCACAACTCCCTAGTAGAAAGGATAGAAGCCAGGTGGTAGTCTAGAGCTCCAAGCACTGGACTAGGTGTGAGGCACTAGGGTACTTTGTGGCCCTAAGAAAGTTACAATCTCTCTGCTTCGTCTGTAAGCAGGGGCTATAGGTTTGCCTGTACTTGTTCTCTGAAGACACACAGCTGCCGTCTTTTCGTGTACCAAGTTATCAGACAGGGAACTCCCATCATGCTGAAGACTTAAGCCCCTTGTTCCATCTGGGGCCACTGTATGCCACCCCTGCTGTGCAGAGTTACACAACACCCACTGATCAGTTCCGTCCAAATGAAAGGTAGAAATAAACAAAGCAAAAGTGTGTTTAAAGAGATGGGTGGGTGGATTGTAACAAAAGATTACAGAACTCAACTTTGAAGGGAGATAAGGTAGTGAGTGGTGATCTGAAGACCAGATTCTACCCTACCTTAGATACTAATTTCAGGCAGAAAATGTCACATGGCTACCCTGCAAGTCTCCTAGATGGAAACTGGCCAGGGGTTGGCTGCAAAAGCAGAAATCTCTCGGATGCAATGTAAAGACATATTCAGTCAAAGCTGCAGATCTGCAAAGGCATAGCAATGAAATGTGTAGAGAGCCATTTAGACATGGTACTCTTGGGAACAAGGGAGCCAATTGTATTTGCTATTAAAGAGGACACAGTAAGCTGCATAGCCTTTGAGCATTTTGTTTGAAGATGACTGAAGTCCCAGGGGTCATTCTCACACCGAGTTTTTAGAGAAGGACCTGTTAATATGGTAATGTAGATAAGGTAAAAGAACAGATTTTAGTGGAATTCTTTGGGAAGAAATTAGGAGGTGCTCATAAGCAAGTCTTTTATCTTTAAAGCAGGTTGTATACTGGGTTAGTAGGATCTGACATTCTTTGCTAGAAGGGGCTGGATTTCCTCTTGCTGAATTTGATAGAAGGAAAACTCTACACAATTTATTCAGAGAAATATTTTTTAACACCATTTGAGAATCCTTCAGGCTGATCTTTCAAGGTCGGCATTACCAGAGCACTGGTGACCCGGAGAGGCCTGATGCCTTTCCAGTTCCGTGAACCTTTCAAGGCTCAGAGGTCTCCAAAGAGATGCTTGTTGGAGGTGGTTGCCTTGTCTTCTCTAGAGAAGAGCACTTTTTTCTGGCCAAGATTAGAAGTGCTCTGCAGGCAGACACCTACCCCAGCTATTGCCCACCCAAAAGTCCTTAGGTGCAAAGCTCCTACTGCAGCAGAGTTTTGTAGCTGCAGACCTCCCAACTTCCTGGCTGTCCATGTGCTTTCCACAGTGTACATAAACTTGACAGGAAGGATGTGGATTGAGCAGAGACCCAGCCTCACTGAGGTGCACAAACTTCATTTACTCAGCATCAATGTTCAGCTGCTTTTGAGTGCTGAAACAGTACCGTACACAACTGCAGAAGAGGATTTACTTTAGTAATTGTCCTTATATCAGTATACCTCACAAGGCAACTACAATGCCTACTTGAGGCAGAGAGTATCGTGTGTGTGTGTGTGTGTGTGTGTGTGTACGCGCGCAAAATAAATAGTAAAAAATAAACAAAATAAATACAAATAATAATGTCACTTAATTGCTCAGAGCACCTTCTTCTAAGAGGAAGTGAATACTTCATAACTGGTGCTTCTCTTGCTAATGCTGAAGCAACTCCAGAGCTTTGGAGACAGAATGCTCCAGCCTGATGTGCTGATCTGTCTCCTGGCTTCAAAAAATTCAGAAGCATAATTGGTCTATAGGTATAGCAAAGGGGATCCAGCTTTAAGTTCTAATACAACCTCTCCTGACTGAAATCTCCAATCAACAAGGCTACCTAAATTCCTCTTCCACAAAGCCTGAGAGTCCTGCAGACCTGACCACCAGTGGTGCCTAAGTATTCCTAGTCCTGGAGGGACCCTGGCAGCCCCTGGGTTCCCATTAATTAGTCTCCAAAGGCAGTGGAGGTGCTGAATCACTTTCCTATGCATGAACAATCTTCCTAAAGCAGAACCAGAAGCTCCCCCTCAACCCATAATACTTTTTTTTTTAAATCATGGCTTGCCAGAGACTCTCTTCAGATGAAGCACAGGACCACATATGAGATATTTAAAAGCAGTATTATTTAATGACTTCTCTTTTTAAAAAGGGACATCAGACCCTGGCAAACTGTTATAGCCACTGATGTTCCTTAGGAAGTTCACTGAGTGCTGATGAGTTTTAAAAGTTTTCTGGAAACCAAGAAAAGGTGTCTGTTCACTGACAGGCCTGCAACATAGTATAAAACACTGCAACCTCCTTTCATATTGGAATCATTTTTTTTCTATTCTGTTTTATTTTGCCCTTGGTGATAATCAAAAACAGCAAACAGTAAGCTGAATACGTTCTGCTCATCTTGAAAGTCAGTAGTTTCAAAAGATGCTGAATAAAATTTCATATATATTCATTTGTATATTCATGCTGATAGACATTTCAAAGGATAAGAAGGACCTATGTGCTGGTCTAAGGAAAATGGGTGGCATTACCCATTTTATTAGAATGAAATACTAAAGAACAGGATTAGGTCTGTCCTATGCTGACAGCATTTTATCAATGAATCTAAAATTTTCCAGAGTACATCTCAAATTCATATAAATTACTTGAGCGTTGACATTGCATGGAAATGTTTGAAGAAGCAGGTATGTTCAGATTCATATTCTTCTATATGTCCGTTTACATACTTATCTTGTTTTCTAAGGCAACTATCACTGTGCTATCTATGTGCCATAAAACAGTTACAGATGGCACTGTGTGTTCCTTGAAGGGCCAATTTCTCACAGCCTCTTTAGTTCCTGCTGTGTATGAGTCCTTCTTGCCTTCTACTATTTCTCCTTCAGTATTCCAAATTGTTGCTTGGTTCTGGAAAGTTGCAATTACTCAGTAAAAGCCATTACAGAGGTAGACCTTGCATGTAAACCTGAACATGACCAAGACTGGGCTTCATCTGATCTCCTCTTGGTAATCAGGGAGCTACACACAGGATGACTTTGTAGCTGTGGAATCCAACCCTGGCTCCAGAATTGTAGTCCAGTATCTCTGCTTGTATTTTAAAACACTATGCCCAACACAACAAAAGGTGCCTGAAGTTAGGCACCTGAAGTCATTTGTAGGTATAAGTTGTAAGAAAAGTAAGCCCCTAATTTTCAAAAATGCTGGGCACTCAACCACTCCCATTAACTTCAAATGAGCAGTATTTTTGGTATGGTGTGTACAAAACACTTGGTATTTTGACTTTCTTGAAGAAGTTGATTAAAAAAAACACACCAAAAATAGCTCTGTCTGCCATTGCAGTTTATCTTTGATAATTCTTCAAGACTTCATAGCATTGCACAGAGAGATGTAGTTGTATTGGCAGGCCAAGAGGGTAGGAACAAATATTTGTCCAGTGATTCAATGAGCTAGCTCAGCATTGCATGCAAGTTTCCTCTGGATTTTTATCCCTCAGGGAAACGATTACACTAAACAATCTCATTATTTGGCTTGTCATGATCTACAGACTTGACAATTTACCATGGACAACCACAAGTCACAAGTTGAGGGGCTGCAAAAATTGTTCTTAATTTCCAGAAAACAGTAGGTAAACCAAAATAATTCCCTTCCATATTTTACCACTCTGACAGTTCTTCAAAGATATTGGCGTATAAAATATGGTAACTCTGAATCTCAGCTGAACTCCTAAACTTTTGGGAATGCCATAGTTGTAAAAGGTATTTTCTGCACTATTTACAGGGGAGTCTAAGTTTTAATATTATGATAATTTGGGCATTTTAACACCTTGTTCTTTGAATAAGTACCTCCGGTAGTTAGAATAAATTATTTTCTTGGCATGGAAAAGTAAAGAAAGTTAGGTTTTGTTAAGAACATCACATATTTCAGAAGTTATTCAGAACACGTAATACACCATATTAAGAGGAAGTGATTGTCATCTGCTTCATAATAAATGTGCTCTAAATCTTCTATACCCAGTAGCATCAATGAAATCTTTTCCATTTGTTGGTTCTTCATCCAAAGGTAACTCTTGAGCACCCTCCAAACCTGGAGCTTGCTGCATATCATTCAGAGTGCAAAAAGATGCCACTCTCTGATCTGTAATGGCAAAAACAAAGCTAATGTAAAGCTATTTCTAAAGAAGATTTCATATACAAAATAAAAAAAATCAAAGGCTGATGTACAATTAATTATTTGGACCTGGTTAGAGCCTGGGAAGTAAAATAATAATAATAATATATGGAGATATACCCTATCTCATAGAGCTGGGAGGGACCCTGAAAGGTCATTGAGTTCAGCCCCCTGCCTTCACTAGCAGGACCAAGCACTGATTTTGTCCCAGATCCCTAAGTGGCCCCCTCAAGGACTGAACTCATGATCCTGGGGTTAGCAGGCCAATGCTCAAACCACTGAGCTATCCCTCCCCCCTAACATGACTGCTTTGAGAACAATCAGCAGATATACAATTTGTTCCAGTTAGTTGCTGTTTCCAACATCTGTGTCAACATCTGGTTTGCAAGTATCAGCAGAGTGATAGATTTGTTTTGACTAGTTAATGCTAATTTGAACAGTAAATTGGTCTCACTGAAATCCACAGAAGACCTGAGAAACAGGGGCCATGACCAGTGACAATAACAATTCATGGAAAACGTTTGCATTTTCCATAGGCTCTAAAGCATCAAATTCCACAGAAATTTGCACAGTTCCATTTTTATTATTCTGATATCTCAAACACATTGCGTAAGCTGCTGGTTATCTATATACTTGACGACCAGGATACAAGTGCTATTATTATGCGCTTACTTTGTCATATTTAAATATAAAAAGTAGCTTTTATTTGGTAAAAGCACCTTCCAGTACCAATAATACCACACTAGGGCCACCAGCATACATGCTCAATGTGCTTGGAACTTGGCCTGTCTCCCAGTGACCAATATCATTATCAGTGGACATTCAGTGTAGCTGCCAAAATGTACCACACATCATCATTTATGAAAAATATGCCACGCAGAACATCACTGCACATAATAAAAGTAAATGATTCATCATGATTTAAATTGTTTGCTATGGAAAATCCATATTCTGTGGAGATTGATTTAACTGATTTCCATATAAATTCCATGCCTGCAACTTTCCATTGACTCTGGCCATGACATGCCTTCCCCTCTCCCTCTCCTCCCCCCCAGGCCCAAAGCTTGCATTACCATGCAAACATGCAAACACTTGAAACAGAAAGGAAGGTTTACTAAAGATAAAAGCCAACAATCAACCCCAAACCATCACCTAGAAACGATGTATGATGACAGACCGGCCCAAGATCTTCATCAGAGTCAAAACCTGGAATAAGATTTAGAATGTTCCTATAAACAAGAGAGTACATCCAACTATCTCTCTGCTAAAGCAGCTGTGGTCCTTGCGCAAGATTCACATAATGGAATACTGTCAATGCGGTTCAGACTGCCTCTTATTGTGAGACGCCCTTAAGCCTGTCAAAACCAATTTTTATGTAATGCCAACCAACATGATTGAAATTACACATTTCATGCTCAGCGGCCCTAATATAATGCACAGTATTATGATACATAGCATACAAAAGTCAAGTGGTAAATACATGGCAAATTGTTTTAAGTAAGATTTTTTTTAGTGATTTGTTTTAAAAGTGCTACCAAGATATTAAACCAAAAACAAAACCAGAGAATCACAGCAATTAGAAGCTTTTATTAAGTGATTACAAAATGAACACTTTTCGAGCTCACTGTAAAGACTGAAAAGTCATTTCCAGCTATAACACTACTTTGATACAAATTTGCACTTTTATATCAGATTTCAAGACCAACTTTATACAGCAGTAGTTTCCCAAGTTTTATCCTTATTTGCAATTTGTCATATGTCTTGGTAGTTTTTAGATCACGAGTTTTCCACACACATCTAAACTGAGAAAAGAGAAGAATTTCACACACCATTGCTATCACAGTGACACAACTCACACTATGGAAGCAATATAGTTTAATTAAATTACGCATCAGGGAAAGGTTAAACTTAGTCAAATTAGGTGCCACAGAAAAGACCGTGCAAACAATTATGTTCACAAAAGAAATGGGGCAGAAGTAAATTTAGGATTCACGTCTAATTACCCATTTCACTTGTTCTTTTCTTTCCTTGCCTAAACTTTGATTACAGAGACAAGGGGGTACGGTAATCTCTTTTATTGGACCAACTTCTGTTGGTGAAAGAGAAAAGCATTCGAGCTTACACAGAGCTCTTCTTCAAGTCTTTGACTGACATTTGATGATGGAGGACAGAAAAGCAGTGGCAAATCTTACACTGTTCCTAGCTTTCCTACATGATGAGTTAGTTAACGTTCAGTAATGTACAAAACATGGGTATTTTGTGTCACTGAAGTCTATTTCAATATAATTTACCCTGCGTTTTTCCTCACAATACTGACTAAGCATTTCTAAGAAGAATGGCTGCTTGTCTAGTCTACTGAGCTTAAGACATTTTCTGTTAAGTTTAAAAAAAAAAAAAAAGACTGTAGTTCTGGACCTACTAGGGGTATCTGAATCAAACCACCACCTTTCCTTTAGTGAGGAAGTATTATAAAGGATGTTCATAACAGTCACTGAAAGCACACTATGAAGTTTTAAAATAAAATATTTCACCCAGTTTTTAAAAATTTCCATTGATTCATAGATTCCAAGGCCAGAAGGGACCATTGTGTTCAGCTAGTCTGACCTTCTGTATAACACTGGCTATTGAACTTCCCCAAAATATTTACTACAGCAGATCTTTTAGAAAAACATCCAATTTTGGTTTAAAATTTTCCAGTAATGGAGAATCCACTGTGGTCTTTGGTAAATTGTTCCCATGGTGAACCAACCTCACAGTTAAAAACATATGCCTTATTTCCACCCTGAATTCGTCTACCTTCAACTTCCTGCTACTGGACCCTGTTATACCTTTACTGCTAGATTGAAGCTCATGTAGGTACTGATAAATGTAATTAAGTCACCCCTTTAGTTTAACAAAGAGAAGGAAATACACTGAGCTTACTGAGTATCATGAAAAGGCATGTTTTCTAATCCTTTAATGATTCTCATAGCTCCTCTCTGAACTTTATCCAATTTAGCAACATCCTTCTTGAATTTACCTGAAAACTTTAATTTTAGTCAGCAAAAACTATAAATAGATTATATTACCTTAAATGTGCATTGACTATAACTTGTATATTTATAACTTTTTATTCCTTGCAAAAATTCTACTAAATTTCAAATGTTGTATTTGTATGAAATGTAAATTTTATATTTGGAGCTTTTTATTACTGCACTTCTGCTAGTTTCTAAACAGAACTTTACTACATTCAATTACTTGTGAAATGTTGAACAGTAATCCACCACTCACAGGCTGGGCAACAATGTCATTAAATAGGTGTTAGAGACCATTAGGCTCCCACACTGTATGCTAAAGAAGTGATTTTGTGAGCTGTTACTGCAAAAACAACCACCTAATTTAAGCTGCTCATGTTGAAATCAAAGTTTACTCCCTCAGTAACAAAGTTAATATAACAACAAACATAGATAACAGCTAGGACATCACCACCAAGTTCTCTTATTTTACCTCCCCAGAACAATGCATAAGACAGTTCTGTCATAAGAAATAAGGAAATGGAATATTGCAAAGTGAATGGTTACATAGAAAGATTCTTATTCAGCTGCATGTCTAATTTTTTATTTTCAGTAATTATTTCTAGTCCCACTGAATGTGTCCACGAGTATGCTCTCGAGTTTAATAATTGTTTCACCAATTTAACAGGGCAATTTTTAAAAGGTGAACTGAAATGAGAGTTAAAACTGTGCTTTGGAAGGCACAATTTGACCAAAAGTTTTTTGTTCTTGACTATGCCTAACAGAATTTTACAGAAAATATAAAGTATTAACTCCTTGGGTGTGACTCTCCATTCACTGGCACCAGTGGAAATCAAAAGACCTCCACTGATACCAATGGAGTTAAATTGACACAAGAGAAGAATCTAGTCTTTTCTCTATGGGTATGGCTACACTTGGAGATGTGCAGCACTGGGAGTTACAGCTATGTTCGTATAGCTGTGTAGGGACAGTGCTGCAGTGTGGCCACATTTGCAGCGCTGTTGGGAGTGGGTGCATTGTGCGCAGCTATCCCAGCGTTCAAGTGGCTGCAACAGCTTTTCAAAACAGGGGGGTGGGGTGGAGTGTGACAGAGAGCCTGGGGGAGACAGAGAGAGTGGATTTTTGGAGCTGACACTGTTTTCAGCTCCCTGCCTTGCAAGTTCTAAGGACTGGAAGATACACAGCACCTACCTTCAATCATTTTAAAAGTTTCGACCCTTCCCCCATCTCTCTCTTATTCACTAAATGCAAATTATGCACTCCTAAATAGCCTTCAGACCACATAAGCAGCTGCTCAACACAGACTCCCCCCTCGCCTCTAGCAAACAGCTGTGAACATTCCAAAGCAATTCCCCTGCCTCCGCTCGCTCACTGGAGCAAAGAGCAGCTGTGTTTGTTTTTTAGATAAGTAGGTCCGGGGAGCTCGTAGTTCAGCCATTCTTCCGGTTTGTTGTGGACAGGAATTCTGGGATACTTCCTAATACCCTGGAGGCCAATAAAAGCGCTTTTGGTAGCCACACTTGATGAGCAGCACTGCATCACCAGCGCTGCAATCGTTACACCCCAAGCAGACCAGGTGTACAGCCAACGCTGCAGCCAGGGAGTTGCAGCGCTGGCTGTGCCTTGCAAGTGTGGACACAGAGTAAGTTGCAGCGCTGTAACCCCATCACCAGCGCTGCAACTCTCCAGTGTAGCCATACCCTATGACTGCAACACTTATGCTACCAAAACCTGCAAGGACAACTCCTACTGACATTAATAGAAGCTCTGTGTGAATATCCTATCCTCTTGACTGATATATCTTTTCTTTTTCTAATTTTGGTTTGGTATGTCATTTTCGAAGCCAATTACCTGAAAAGATATATGGGCACTTACATCAAAATTTTAAGCAAAAATTGCCGACTCCAGATAGACAAAAATGATGACACTGGGCCAAAATGTGCAACCCATCCAACTCAGTGGATGTTAATGGGACTGCATAGTTGTAAAAGAGCAGAATTTGGACCAGAACTGCATTTGTTCAGCAGTATCGCAGATCTGGGGGGGAAGAGGAGGAGGAAGGAGGGAGAGAAGGAATCCAAATAGTTGAAGTTAGGTAACATACAGCATAATAGAAGAAGGCTAAAAATAAAATGGTGCATTAAGTGGGCCTCTCATTGCTAAACTCCCATCTCAAGGTCAAATTCTGTCCCCAGACATGCACACAAACTTCCACTGAAGTCAACAGGAGTTACACATGCATATCAGAGGACAGAGCTTTTCCTAAATGTTTTTGAACTTTATTTTTCTAAACACTTAAGTATCTAATCAAATTAGCTAGTTTATCTTTTATGCTGAATGCTTTTTTTCCCCCTAATCACAATATGTTTAGCATAAATTTGATTAAACTATGAAGATTTAAAATGAACATGTTAAAACAATATTAATTATAGTAGCACAGATGGTGCCACAAAGATAGAATGGCATTAAGAAATGGTGCATCCTAACTGGCATAAGTAACTTAGAACCATGAAAATACCTGGTATACACCAGTGGTTGAAATTACTTTTGTTTATATAACCAAATCATAAACAGTACATAAAGAGACTCTGTCAGGTTGTTTAAGCTCCAAAATATTATTTAAAAAACAGATAACACCCATTTTTAAACTGAAACCACCAACCAACGGTGACACAAATACTGCTGGGTCTGTACCTAAGAGTCAACATTTATGTTTATGTCCCACCCCACTCTTCTAGAATGAAAAGCAGTTGTGGGAATCTTGGAGAGTTTTCTGTTTTTCTCCTTCACTATATTCAGTTATTTGATTTTCCGGAGTAGCCATCACTATTAATATAAAGTAAGTACTCAAAAAGTACACTGCTCTGCCCCAAACTCAAAACTATGAGGATTTTAGAGAGGTGTAATAAAACAATTAAAGGAATATGAATCAAATTTTCTAAAGGTTGTCTCTTTTCCTGCTTATTCTCTCACATTTCTTCATCCTCTTTTCTCTCCATTCATTCACCATTTTAATCTATCAATCTAAATACAATTCTCTTTTCTCAGTTCTGTTTATTGTTTTCTTTCTAGCCTATACTCTTCTTTCTTTAGTGTCTTGCCCAGTAGCATCCAATTCTCTGTTGTTCAGTTCCTCTCTCCTCTTCCATGTTACATTTTCTCTTTACTCGTTCTTCTCTTATCTTGTTATCTGTCCCCTTTTCCCTCTGTAGTCTCATCTGTCAGCTTTGCTCTCAACTGTATTCCATTAGCTCTTCAAGTTTCTTCCCATATTATACGCAGAGAATACACGCTTGTTGCATTGCCATAAATTTGGAATGTGATTGAGTACAAGTGGTGAAACCACAAGTGAGTTAATTATAGGCACTGCAGTCTATAAACAATGGTCAACACATCATAGTAATGTAACTAAGTATTGAGGAAACAGATTAAAATTTTAGAAGTGTCTTGGCCAAGGACACAACAAGAATCAATGTTTGAGCTGAGCTGCACACATGCTGACTGCTCTGGAAAGGAGTGAAAACTGCAAGCAGCTGCCAGGCAGACAGGAGGGAGCCTTGGGTGTTCTAGCAGCATCAGTTGCAGACTTTCTAACCCCAACTTCTCCCCAGCCATGAATAGGTTCAAAAAAGCAAGGAACTGTTCCTGTTGATTTCATCAGTTGCAAAGGCCCTCTCCAAGTGACCATGTGGGAACTGTGAACTCCACAAGAATGTCAGGAAATACTAGCGGTAAACTTTCAACTCTAGAAATTGATTTCCATTTTCAAGGCTCTGTCTGCATCAAGAAGTGCAGAAAACTCTCTCTCTCTCTCTTTTTTTTTTTTTTTTTTTTTAAAGACAACTAAGTTTTGCTTTGATATTTAAAATAGTCCCAAATCATGGACCCCTAAAGCCATCTCTGAAGAGAAAATTGGACCATGAGATTGAGCTACAGGAAAAAAGGGAAGTTGGCCAGGCTCCCTGTCGTCAAGATCCTAGTTAGTGTGAGGCTTCATCATCCACCTGTGCACAAAGTTCTTGTCTAGCAAGGGGTGGTTGCAGTGGGATCCTCAAAAAGTGACTTATGAAGGAGACCAGCAGCATCAGGATCCTGATGAAGAGTCTGACCTGCTGGAAGCACTGGTACCTGGATCTCTAAGATCCTGTAGCGTTCTATTCATAGGGGCTTTTATCAAGCAAGGATCACAGCAATATCTAAAAAAAAATCTCAGTATCAATTTTTAAAAATATATTTTCCAACATTAGCTTAGACCAAAATCTTTGCAGGAGCAAAATGAACTGAAAGAATAACTAATGATGAGTTAACTAGGGGGAAAAAGCTAATTGTTCATTTAGCTTTAAATTACAAAAGAAGGCCTTTGTAGCATCTAACAGTGAATTTCAAGTTCTAGCTGTGATGGCAATAAAAGGCTTTGTCGACATATTCATTCTTAATCACATCACTCCCAGGCTTAAAATCACTCATCTGTTCCACACTGTTCCATCTTGGATGAGAGCTGGGTTTAAAACACAGAAGAATGATGGTAATAGCTCAAAATGTGTATTTATGAATAAGCATAAATTTTATGGGTTGTCAATAGATACAATAGAGAGATCCAAGAAAGAAATGACCTTTGAATCATGCCGCCAGCTATGGAGAGGAAGAGATACAGAGAAACTGCCTTGTATGAAAAAAGAAAACTAAAATAAAATTCCCTTCTCAATAGCGGTAAATTGCATAAATGTTAGGAGACTTGGCAGATCAGAATTGGAGACTAATTTAACTTTAATTTCTTAAATCTTCAGTAGCAAACAACCCCATTAACAATGGCTTAGTCTTCATTAACTCAATCACTTTTCTTTAAAGACAAACATATCTCAAAAGTTTTGATCACATTCTCATCCACCAAAATAAAAAGGTCTCAGAGGTTTTAATCCCCACACAACTAAGGAAATGATTGTGGCATCTCAACTTCTGTGCCGGTATAGACCTTTCCTTTTTAAAACATTCTTAAAGAAGAATGCTGAAATAGCCATTTGGCTTCAATTCCGAACTTCTAGAAATGTTCAGTTTCGAACACCGTGACCCTGCATAGCAAAACTCCATTGACATTTTTATCATCAATTTGCATAATCTCTAGGATCATCATTTCTCTATTCATCACATTCATAGAGTCCAGAACACTAGCTCCCACCTACTCTTAATACCAAGTCTTGAAGTCATTCCTCAATTACGAAGGACAACTTCAGCATACACAGGAAAATAGCATCTGCTTCCTCCAATTCAAACCCAACTATTTTAAGAACTCTTATTTTTTTTTTTTTTTAAATAATGGACTCCCTCCAAATGAACTTTTCATGGTATGCTAGTCTGTTTAGCATATTTTGATTTTGGCTTTCTGGTTGTGAGACTGAGGATGCAGAAAGTTGACCAAATCTTTTAGAAAGCCCATTTCCACTTAGGAGGTCCATATCATAGCATAAAATCAAAAAATTAGTTATAATGTTTTATAGGTTATATAGCACATGCATAGACCTTTCCACCATCTGCATGAATGTACCCACTAACAGAAAACATAGAAACACTTACTACAGTATTCTTTATGGGAATCTGCATTACAACTCACATTTTTCAAATAATTAACAAAGTAATCAATGAGACAATCTGTATTATGTGACTCACTGCAGTACAAAATGAATAAATTAAAATATCTGAAATATATGCAACTAAAAACAAGTCAGTCAATAGCTTCTCCTATTTGAGCAGAACAAATAAGAAAAAATATGACTGTGCAACTATAGAGAATAAGCCTTAAATTATAAGAATCTAGAAGTTGCTGCTCAAATTGATTAATTGCAGAATAAAACACTATGCCATTGTTCTGAGCTGAAGGTTTAAGGAGACTAGAAAAATGAAATAAAAAAGTTTCTAAAAGACCTTTAAAATATCTGAGTTTCAGAAAATATGAGTACAGAACAAGTACTTTCAGTCAGCTGAACTGATAAGAGTTGTTGAATATCAAAATGTTTTTTATGCAGCAGTAAGAACTGCTTTAGCATGAACACAGTTACATCACTCCAACTCTTCTTCGTACTGATAAGTCTTTATTGTACAGTTGCTGCATTAGGATATTGGTAACAAAAAAATATACACATATCTTCCCCACAAGCAACCAAGTGTGTAAATACAATGGGAATCCTTTTCAGAGTATCTTTCAATTTTATAATACTTCCTACCAGTTAGGAAAAATTTATCTGAGAAGGGCTGAGCAGAGATGAAGGAACTCAAAGTTAATCAGAATAAAAAGCAAGATAGTGTTTTAGAATGATGATCATCATTGTGATACATTTTCTATTCATTCAGAATAGTACTACAATAGTTGTGAATGCCTGTAACTAAAGAGTAAAGCAACAAAATCTTTCTACTTAAGATTGTTGAACTCTAGGACAGTACAGAGAAAGACCTGACCAAACCTTTAAATATGCATGTCTACTATTCTGTTTAGTTTTAAACTAAGCATCTATAGGTTTGATATCAAAGAGATGGACTATGTCATTTTCTCCAGCTTAATCTGAATTATAGTCCAATTCTGCAAGACTGCTCTACTTCTTGACTGCACACTATTTTTGAAAACATATCAATAGACATTTTAATACTTGTACCACTGCAATATTCTTCTGAGGGCTTATTATGCAAGTTAGGGGAAGGGGCAACATCACCTGGACTGCACATGCAGAGTTGATAGCAGCCACACAGTAAATATTGTGTCCAACACGTTTCCTCATTTGAAAGTAATTAATATTACAAAAAGGATAGAAAAGGCTAACTACTGAGATAAATAAGATTTTTCTTATTCAAAATGAGCATATGGAAAATACAGGAAAAACTTGGAAGATCAGTCTTCATGCTGAATTTTCTTACCTTCAAATGCTCGTGCAGCATCCACCAGGTTGGACCAGTCTAGTTCTGCAGCAGTGTCTGGAAGGGGCATCAGGCCAGGATCATTGAATTTGGCTCTATCAGACAAGGAGCCATCTGAGAACCAGAATTCATCTATCAACAAACACAAAAATTAGTCTTCTTATGATAACAGTCTATATTTAGTTCTGAGGCTATTAGAATTAAATTTCAAATATATATATAGCCAAAGGGTGCTCATCTTCACTTTTCCCTTGTCCCCTGCTTTTTATATATATATACGGGCCAGTACCTGCCTGTCCGTCTGGATCTGGAAGTCCCACAGAATCTTAGCCCTGCTATTCTCCACAACCTTCTGTGGAATCTCCCATCTGGTCTTGGGAGGGTCTAGCCCATACGCTGTGCAGATGTTCCTGTACACAATGCCAGCCACTTGGTTGTGCCGTTCAGTGTATGCTGTTCTGCTGCGCATCTTACATCTGCCACTATGTGTTGGACTGTCTTGAGGCCTCTCTGCACAGTCTGCACAGTGGCAGGATGTAAGATGCAGGCAGGAAAGCATACACTGAACGGCACAACCAAGTGGCTGGCATTGTGTACAGGAACATCTGCACAGCGTATGGCTAGACCCTCCAAGACCAGATGGGAGATTCCACAGAAGGTTGCGGAGAATAGCAGGGCTAAGATTCTGTGGGACTTCCAGATCCAGACGGACGGACAGGCAGGTACTGGCCAATCAACCAGACATCGGTAATAGACAAGGACCAGAAGACAGCGTGGTGATAAATATAGCAGTGCCAAGTGACAGCAACATCAGGAAGAAGGAATATGAGAAGCTGGAGAAGTACCAGGGCCTGAAAGAGGAACTCGAGAGGATGTGGAAGTGAAGGCCAAAGTGGTCCATGGTGGTAGGAGCACTCGGGGCTGTGACTCCTAAGCTGGGTGAGTGGCTCCAACAGATCCAGGAACAACATCAGAGCTGTCTATCCAGACAAAGGATGCAGTGCTAGTAGGAACAGCTAAGATACTGCGCAGAACCCTCAAACTCCCAGGCCTCTGGTAGAGGACCCGAGGTTGAGGAAGACACATACCACCCATAGGGGTGAGAGGGGAATTTTTATATATTTTTATATATATATATATATATATATATATATATATATATATATAAACGCTTAGTGTCAGCATAACATTTTAAGTGGCATTGGACTGAGGGAGAATGAGAAGGAAAGAAGATTTTTTAAAAAGAATATTCTCTTCCTAACCACCACTTTACATAAGAGAGCATATTAATATTATAAATAGACAGAACACAGTTATAAACAGTAGAATATTACAGAACCCAAATATTTGCTTTTTTAAGATCCTTTGTGAAGAGAAAGTTGCTAGACACACATATAGATCCATATTTTCAGAAAGCCCATGAAACCACACATGCAGAATTTGTGTACATATACAGTTATATACACAAAAACGAGATGTGCTCAGATTATGAGCGCAGGTATAGAGACTGCTTTGAAAATTATGCCCACGTTCCACCCAATATTCAGAAACTTTCCCTTTTTAGTTTATCAATTTGTTCTAACCTCAAAAAGAAAAATTATATTCAGATCTAAAAATGCTCTTTCAGTTTTATATTGACAAAGAATATATCTAAGGAAGTGATAGATTTCAACATATTGTAACACTATTTCCAGAATGAACTGCAACTCTTACTATACAATAGATACAGCACAAATTTGTATTAGAGCACAAGCTCTCATTTATCATTAATAATAAGTGATATTGAGCTTTTAGGTTATACAGCGTTTTACAAACATACTATGAATTCACATTTCAGAAGGAATAAAAGATTTTCATATTCCACTTTGGGAATTACTTTACATTTTCATTTTCAAGCCAGATGATCTTTACAAAGGAGAACCAATAACAGTCTTCAAATATGTTATTGGTTATCACAAAGAGGACTGTGATCAATTGTTCTCATTATCTACTTAAGATAGGATAAGCAGTAGTGGGGTTAATCAGTAGCCAGGCAGATTTAGGTTAGATACATATCTACCTCAATATAATGCTGTCCTTGGGAGCCAAAAAATCTTACTGTATTACAGGTGAAACCGCGTTATATTGAACTTGCTTTGATCCACCAGAGTGTGCAGCCCCAACCCACGGAGCACAGCTTTACTGTGTTATATACGAATTCGTGTTATATCGAGTCGCGTTATATTGAGGTAGAGGTGTATTAGGAAAACTTTCTAACCGTAAGGGATTTAACTGCTGGAATAGTCTTCCAAGGAAGATTCTGGAATCCCCATCATTGGAGGTTTTTAAAAACAGGTTGGATAAACACCTGTCAGGGATGGTCTAGGTTTATTTGGTCCTGCCTCAGTGCATGAAGGTGGACTTGATGATTTTGAGGTCCCTTCCAACCCTGCACTATGATTCTGTGATCTAGCTGTATATTGATGTATACATGCAGACAATATAATAAATACTGAGGTTAGAAATACTGACATTCATGAAAGTAGATATAACAAGTAGATTTAATCACATTAGGGAGAAGAGAACATTAATTTTATACTAATAAGATTAATGACTAATGTTATTTCATTAAATGTCATTCAGCAAAAAAGTTATTCTGCTTCAACCCTTTTAAAACAAAAAAGAAAGTGTGGTTAAATCAGAAGTTTAAAAAAAATATTTAAAAAAATACACAAGTTTTTCCTCCCTCCAGTCCTTCCCCAGATATAGGCTATAATATGTTTGAGGAATATTTTTCTCACCACTGTACCATCTAAGAAAAATTAAAAAGTGTTTTTTCACAAGAAACAATGCACACAGATAACATGGAATATCTTCCTATTGTATGAAAAAGGCATGGTATCATTTGTCAAGATATTAATGGAAGAATATAGTATACAGTCTGTATAAATTAAAGTTTGTATGTAAACACAACAAGCATAAAGTGTCACAGTACATTCTATTGCATGCAGCAGCCTCTAACAGAATGAATTATCTTTCTCATGGAGAAGATGGGATGGAGGAGCAAGTATGCAATCCTCAATAAAAACATTGGGGGAGAGGGGCTTGCATCCTTAATAGGATGCAAGAGATAAAAATCTATAGACCATGGGATTTTTCTGTCTTATCCTGCAGTTTATATGCAAGGTATTCCATTATTAAGTTTTGATGGAGTAACTAAGAAAGTATGCAGTTAGTCTGTTTAGTAGAATTTGCTGTAACATGTGTCTCTACAGAACCTCAGGAATCCAAAAGTAGATTTTATATCAAATGGAATTTTAGCATACAAATATACTCTCTTCCCACTTCCTGCCTATATTAATCGCAGAAAACATTAGAAGTGTCCGAGGGTGAAATCATACTTGGGACTGATCATGGAACAATCTCTTGCATATACGGCTTGGAGTCTGTGAAAGCCCTTTGTAGAATAAGATAAATACTTGTGTATTCTGGTGCTTTACAAAAAGGGAAACCTTCTTTACAGACAGGAGATCTTATTTGAAAGCTGGTCATCCAGTTCCTTTCCTAGAGGTGTTCAGTCACTTTAGAAGAATCCCTGCTTTTGTGTGATAAGTCAATAGAAGATGAAAGTGAAACCTGTCAGAAAAGTGTCTACTTGATAACATTCTGCTGGTTTCCCAAATTGGAGTGTAGAATTGATTTAGTCACCAGTAATCATCTCATTTTATACATCTCTGTGAGGACCTAAATTCATAGGATCTACACTACTTGGTCCAGGGTAGACAGAGGGCTTTAATAGCAGAAAGCCTGCTGGATGAAGAGAGGTTTTGGTTATTGAGAGGTCCAGGGCTGCTGCAACCATTTAGGCGATGGCTAGGATTTGGGGGGTGCCATTTTCTTCAGCAGCAACCGCGGCGGCCAGATCTTCGGCCGCTCCGATCACCACCGGCATTTAGGCGGAGGGAGCTGGGGCAGGGGAGTGTGGGGAGGGCCGCCTGCAGCAAGTAAGGTGGGGCAGCACGCAGGGGAACTCCCTGCCCCAGCTCACCCCTGTCCCACCTCCTCCTCAAGCATGCCATGGCCGCTTCACTTCTCCTGCTCCCAGGCTTGCAGCGCCTAAGCTGATTGGTGCCGCAAGCCTGGGAGGCAGAAGAAGTGAAGAAACTCACCCCTGCCCCGCCTCCTCCCTGAGCACACCGTCGCTGCTTCACTTCTCCTGCCTCTCAGGCTTGTGGCGCCAATCAGCTTAGGCGCCGCAAGCCTGGGAGGCGGGAGAAATGAAGCAGCGAAGGCGTGCTCGGGGTGTTCGTGCTCTTAGTAGAGGTGAGCTGGGGCGGGAGGGGGGTGCCTCAGGGTGGAGGGTGGGGAGCTGCCACAAGGGGGGTGCCTCAGGGTGGAGGACGGGAGAAGCCGCAGGGAGGGGGGCGCCTCAGGGCAGGGGCGTGTGCAGGCAAGAGTGCCAGGTGGAAGTTTCGCCTACAGCCCAAAACATCCTTGCACCAGCCCTGGAGAGGTCTGAAACCTCACAGTGTCTACAATGAAGGAAGAAATAAGGAGGAGTAACAACAGTCCAGGCATCAGCATGCCATGACAGACCATTATTTAAAAAAATCTAAACAGAGAAAGAAAAGCATATTCTGGTGTACTAACAGTGCAAAAAACTCCTGAGTTTCTTGAGCTTCAGGGAAGGATTCTTCCATGCCGTTTGCATTTTGGGTGTGGTCTGAGTTTAGGAGAGAAAAGACTATGCCCTCTGGGACAACAATACATGCATTAACCCATAGTTGTAAAGAAAATATTTGTGTGTGTTAAGTCCATGCTTTTTGGTACAGTTATTGATCTTGTGACTTCCAGTTCTTTTATATAGAAACCACCATGACCATACCATCAAACTTTATTCATTTTCACTTCTCTTTTATTATTGCAGAGAAGTGATATAAAGCAACTTTGATAACATTTTCAGCATTTTCTTATTTAAAACTTATAGGTTCCAAAGCAGTTCTCCTAAAATCAACTGACATTAGTGCCAAAAAATCTCCTTATTCAGAGACAGATTTCTTATTTATATAAGGGTAAACAGATTTATCTTATCTGGTCCGTCCTGCTACCAAGGCAACTATCCTGTTTCTGTCAATGGGAGTTGTAAGTTCTCCTCTCATGAAGAGATCTTAAGTTATGCGGGGGGGAGAGTTACTATATACTTCATGTGCCATATACTGGGTAATGACATGAGAGGACTCCACGTTTCTAAAACTAAACTGACTATTAAGAGAACTATTTACAAAGATACTGCAACTGCAGCTGGCATTTAAGCCATATTCACACAGACTGGTGTCCTTATGCCTCTTCCAAACTCTTCCCTCCAAGCTCCAAGCAGCTTGCAACACTGCACACAGCTGAATTACTTTGTTCCTCTACACCATTCACTTTTATAGGCAACACTGTGTAAATCAAGATGTCAGGTTCTCTTTGAAGTCATGACTGTGAGCACTCCCCAAGCTAACAGTTATAAGATCCATAAAGGATATCTCAAATCACCCTTGCAAGGGAACGCAAGCACCCCATGTGCTCCAGCAACAAGTTCTTTGCCCAGCAATTATCACCATATGTAAAAGACCCAAAAGAATAAAGTAATAGAAATGTTACAGAGCATTCAGTTTCGAAGAGGATGGTTGGCAAGCCATTATGTATTTATTTTCAGAGGACAGTTACAGATAAGTAGTTCCCTCTTCTTTAAAAGTAAGCTTCATTAAAGATTCCCTCTTCTGGAGATTAAAAAGCTCCAGGGTTATTCAAAACAAAACAAAAGATGCACATAGAATGTGAATACAGGGTAAATGTACCTTTATTCTGAATGGTGGGATACCAGTTTTCAAGTTTTAACCATTTCTCTAAAGTAGGGTTGTCAAGTGATTAAAAAAATTGTGATTAATCATGCGATTAAAAAAAATTAATTGTGTTTAATCACAGTTTAATAGAATAACTATCGAAATAGTTTGGGATATTTTCAAATATATTGATTTCAATTACAACACAGTATACAAAATGTACAGTGCTCACTTTATATAATTTTGATTACAAATATTTGCACTGGAAAAATGGCAAACAAAATAAATAGCATTTTTCAATTCACCTAATACAAGTACTGTAATGCAATCTCTTTATTATGAAAGTGAACGACAGTGCGAATTATGTGCAAAAAACTGCATCAAATAACGTGAAACCAGCTACAGAGCCTACAAGACTCAATCCAGTCCCACTTCTTGTTTAGACCAAGCGCTCAAACAAGTTGTGTATACTTAGCCAGATAATGCTCCCATGAACTTCTTGTTTATAATATCACCTGAAGTGAGAAACAGGCATTCACATGGCACTGTTATAGCCAGTGTTGCAAGATATTGATGTGTCAGATGCACTAAAGATCATACGCCCCTTCATGTTTCACCACACTGTTCAAGAGGACATGTGTCCATGCTGATAAAAGGTCTGTTTTGGAACCACCAAAGCAATATGGATACTGCGCGAGTCAGATGCCACCAGCAGAAAGGTGATTTTCTTTTTTGGTGGTTGGGTTCCGTAGTTTTCACATCAGAGTGTTGCTCCTTTAAGATTTCTGAAAGCATGCTCCAACACCTCATCCCTCTCAGATTTTGGAAGGCACTTCAGATTCTTAAACCTTGGGTTGAGTGCTGTAGCTATCTTTAGAAATCTCACACTGGTACCTTCTTTGTGTTTTGTCAAATCTACAGTTAAAGTGTTCTTAAAATGAACACTATGTGCTGGGTCATCATCTGAGACTGCTGGAACATGAAATACATGGCAGAATGCAGGCAAAACAGAGTAGGAGACATGCAGTTCTCCTCCAAGGAGTTCAGTCACAAATTTAATTAATGCATTATTTTTTTAACAAGCATAATCAGCATGGAAGCATGTCCTCTTGGAACGGTGGCCAAAGCATGAAGGGGCATATGAATGTTTAGCATGTAAATACCTTGCAATGCTGGCTACAGAAGTGCCATGCAAATGCTTGTTCTCACTTCCAGCATTATCCCCGTAAATGTAATCAAACTTGTTTGTCTTAGCAATTGGCTGAACAAGAAGTAGGACTGAGTGGACTTCTAGGCTCTAAAGTTTTACACTGTTTCGTTTTTGAGTGCAGTTCTGTAACAAAAAAAATCTGCATTTGTAAGTTGCACTTACATAATAAAGAGATGGCACTACAGTATGTATATTAGGTGAATTAAAAAATACTATTTATTTTGTTTGCATTTTTCCAGTGCAAATATTTGTAATAAAAATAATAATTTAAAGTGAGCACTGTACACTTTGTATACTGTGCTGTAATTGAAATTGATATATTTAAAAACGTAGAAAAACATCCATAAATATTTAATACATTTCAATTGGTAGTCTATTGTTTAACAGTGCGATTAAAACTGCAATTAACCACGATTAATTTTTTTGAGTTAATCGTGTGAGTTAACTGCAATTAATTGATGGCCCTACTCTAAAGCTATGTAGATATCTTTTTATATTTGCAAAGAAGGAAAATAAGATATCCTAGAAAAAGGTTCCACAGTAGACTAAATCTTAACTCCTGACTGGAAGCTGAATCTGAGCAACAGAGTATAATCTGAGTATACTCAGTTAATATAAGATACTGCCTTGTAAATCTCCAAGATAAAAACAGATCAGAAGTTTGCTGCCATAAGAGATTCACTCCACACCAAAGAAACCTTGACATAACCCTACAAGCTGCAGGCCTGCCATGGTATAACAATGAAACAGCTATTGAGAAATGTGGTCTCCCTGGAAACCACACAATCTATTGAGTTAGTGTCAGCTGAAACAAAGGTGCGTGTATTTTTTAAAGGCTTTAGTTTTCTCCAAATAAAAGCCAAAGGATCTTTTGGCATCAAGTTTATCATAGGATCATAGAGAAGAGTTTCACCATGATAGATAAGTGAGTGTGGAAGAATGCAAGCAAGAGGACTGAATGATTGAAGCAGAACTCAATTACTATCTTAGGCCATTATCTGGTATTTGTCCATAACACTATCTTACCTTTGAAGGATTTAGTTTAAAGTGAACAGTCAGTGAAACTCAATCTCAATCACTGAGTGGAAGTCACTGCAACCCGAAAGGTGATTTACCATATAAAAAAACCCTTGATTTCAGAGGTTAGCAAGTGGTTTGATAGTAGCTTTCAACAGCTCAGTTAAAATCATATTAACAATCCATGACACAAAGGTTTTTCTAATTTTAAATGTATCATGTGCCACATTATCCTAATGGTTCTGAAGGATCAGTTGATTACCTACTTAAGGATTAAGAGACCTGTGGCACCTTATAGACTAACAGATGTATTGGAGCATAAGCTTTCATGGGTGAATACTGACAGGGCTGCCTAGAGGATTCAGGTGGCCTGGGGCAGGGCTGGGTCTTCGGTGGCAATTCAGTGGCGGGTCCCTCTTGAAGGGAAGGGCCCGCCGCCGAAGAATGAAGCGGCGGCATTAGAACTGCTGCCAATCGCAGCTTCCCCCCGCCCCGCTACTTGCGGCGGTGCTTGTACTCAGCAGGTGGCGCTCTGAGGCTTCGGCAGCACTTCAGCGGTGGGTCCTTCACTCGCTCCGAGTCTTCTGCTGCACTGAAGGGCCTGCTGCCAAAGTGCAGCTGAAAACCCGGAGCAGCTCGCGGGGTCCAGGGCAAATCGCCCCACTTGCCCTCCCTCCCCGCTCTGGGCAGCCCTGAATACTGACGAAGTGGGTATTCACCCATGAAAGCTTATGCTTCAATACATCTGTTAGTCAATAAGGTGCCACAGGACTCTCTTGCTTTATACAGATCCAGACTAACACAGCTACCCCTCTGATACTTAAGGATAAGCATCATTGAAAATAAGGATCATTGAACATCTTCACCTAAGCTTAGTCAGAACCTTTGTTATCAGAGATAATGGATACATATGTAAACTTACCTCAGCAGTGAATAAAAAACAAAGTGTCTGTTCGCAGTGCATTTTCTTTCTGGTGCCTCGTGAAGAACACTGGTATTTTGTACAGAGGTGTTCTGGAAATATCTATCTCCAGTGTTCCCCACTTGATAAATCTACCACCTCTTTATCCAGGGAACATTCTTGTTCTTCATTACTGATCAGCTTAGCATCTTTCCATTTATGGGTTTTCCTTTCCCGTCTGAGTGCCAACTGACAATGTCTTATGACAGCATCCAAATTCTACACTTACATGTCTCCTGTGTCAAGAAGCATTGAACTTATTCCACCCTGCTTATCTGCTAATAATAAGATCACCTGGCAATTCAATCAGGATCTGGTTTTTGAACACTACATTTACAAAGATCTTTGTCCATGAAAGTTATGTAGGTCCTCAAGATGGACTGTAAACATAAGGAACCTTCATTCCAAAACCTCTAAGCATTTTAAATCAGGGTGAGGAACAGAGATCTCTTTCTAAGGGCATGTCTTCACTAGCAACGTTAAAGTGCTGCCATGGCAGTGCTTTTATGTGGCTGTGTAGTCGTGGCACCACTGGTTAAAAAAAAACAACACTTTCGTGAGGGGAGTAGCTACCACTCCCAGTGCTGGTGAACTGTCTACACTGGTACTTTACAGCACTGAAACTTGCAGTGCTCAGGGGGATGTTCTTTCCACAGCCCCGAGCGAGAAAGTTGCAGTGCTGTAAAGTGCCAGTATAGAGAAGCCCTAAGATGTGCACCTGAGAGGACATGCACTAGTCTTCCTAGTCTTGCAAAATGCTCAGTGAGTGTCATTCAACAGGGGCAGCCAAAACAGCTGCACAGTGCGAGCTTGAAACTGGGCTCCCTTCGCTCTCTTTGCTGTAGTCTCAGAGCAGAGAGTGTGAGGGGAGCCCAGATCAGAGCTGCAATTCCTTACCATCCCTAAAATGTGGGAGGCAGAACCAGTATAGGCCTGCAGGGAGAATGAGTGAGGATTTCAGTACTTTCCTTCCCCTCTCACTGTCTCCAACCACCACATAAAAGGCGTCAAAAATCCATTTGCAAGATGTGAATAGGAATTTGGAATGGGTAAATAAGATTACTGGATCCAGAAAGCAGAGCAGAGCAAATGGAACTGCAGGTTCCTTCCCTGCAGGAAAGTAAAGTATCAAGTCTAGGAGAAAAGGAAGATGGAACGGGAACAGAGTGGTTCAGGAACTTCTGAATGGAGCATGTGGGGAGTAGCTGAGAACAAGCTTGTGAATACATGTGGTTGAGAAAATTGCTGCAGATATGAATGAATATATAAGCAGATGGGCTCCTTCACCTGCTCCAGAACAGAGTTCCCACAAAAGTTGTGTCATGTCGAAAGTTACCTTCATCATTAGCTTTTGGTTGTATTCACAAAAGGGATTAAAATAAGCCACCTCAAAATCCAAATTTTCTGTCTCGTCTTGGCTTCTCCCATTTGTCCAAAAGTCTGACAAGTAACATAATTTGCTTAAATGAAGACGGCAGGCTAATCAATAGTTTATGGTGTTCCAGGTGATTTATCGCACAAATACAATTGAAACTGAGGTAGCTGGAGGCCTTGGACAGTTGCAGTCTCAGGGGTAGAGGGCAGAGCTGGCTGAAAGTTGGGAGTTCACTAGGCTCTTGGTGCAGACTTGCTTTGGCACTTGCAGAAAGGGAATGCCTGGCTTCAAAAAGTGTCTGTTTTGAAAACAACCAGAGGGGCAAAGATGACATCTGAGTTTCAACATGTTCTGTTGACATACATGCACTGGGTCTTGCTGATGCTGCCTCCAGGGTGTCAAGGAACAGCTTTGGGCCTCACATGTTGGGTCTTTGCAACTGTGGGAGGTATCAATACAGAGTCTCGATACCCAGCTGTTACTCTTGATTCTGGGTCACTTGAAGCCAAAAACTTCAGGGCCTCTGGGTTGATTTCACATTAGACTTAAATGAAACATGAGAGGAGACTAGGGAGCTTTCTGATGCTCTGTCTATGACTTGATGGTTTACAGTGACATTGCCAGCAAATCTCAAAGTTAAGTCTGTCAGTCTGTTCTGAAGCACATAATTCAGTAGTTAGGCCTGTCCATTAAGGACATGGTCTGGACAGTTTTTTATAATAATATTATTAGTTATTATTTCTTTGATCTTACTTCTGTCCATCCCTGCAAGACTTCAATGGGACTTGTGCTCCTAAGTAATTTAAGTGCTTAAGTCACTAACTTCTAACCATAAGTGCCTAAATATGGAGTTAAGAACCCAGTCTGGCTCCTATTTTTGAAAAAATTGGCCTAATTCCAATATTAAGGTACCTAAATAAAAGTGGCTAGTTTTTCAGAAGAGCTGCTCCTATAAGAACACACTGGGTGAGACCAATGGTCCATCTGGCTCAGTATCCTGTCTTCTGACAGTGGCCAATGCCAGGTGTCCTAGAGGGAATGAACAGAACAGGTAATCAAGTGATCCATCCCCTGTCGCCCATTCCCAGCTTCTGGCAAACAGAGGCTAGGCACACCATCCCTGTCCACTCTGGCTAACAGCCATTGATGGGCCTATCCTTCTTGAACTTATTTAGCACTTTTTTGAACCCTGTTATAGTCTGCGCCTTCACAACATCCTCTGGCAAAGAGTTCCACAGGTTGACAGTGCATTGTGTGAAGTAATACTTCCTTTTGTTTGTTTTAAACCTGCTGCCTATTACTTCCATTTGATGACCCTGAGTTCTTGTGTTATGAGAAGGATTAAATAACACTTCCTTATTTACTTTCTTCACACTAGTCATGATTTTATAGACCTCTATCATATCCTCCCTTATTTGTCTCTTTTCCAAGCTGAAAAGTCCCAGTCATTAATCTTTCCTCATATGGAAGCTGTTCCATACCCCTAATCATTTTTGTTTTCCTTTTTCTGTACCTTTTTCAATTCCAATACATCTTTTTTGAGATGCTGTGACCATATCTGCATGCAGTATTGAAGATGTGGGCATATCATGGATGTATATAGAGGCAACATGATATTGCCTGTCTTATTCTCTATCCCTTTCCTAATGATTCCCAACATTCTGTTATCTTTTTTGATTGCCACTGCACATTGAGTGGACACCTAAATTTCAGCACCCGAGTCTGAAAATTTTGGGCTTAGTACAGGTATTAGTATTTGCCATCCAAATATTTACCTTACAATTATTCTAGAGTAATCTTTGCCATCTATATTGATGGAATATATCCATACAATAAGATCTCATCTAACATACAAATGAAGAAACACCTATTTAAATCAATTTAACTTATCCCAAGACCACTGTTTCCTGCTACTAAAAAGTGATAAATGAATTGCTAAGTGCAGGGGTTTAATATTGTGAAGAAACCTCAGTAGATTCTATCTTGAAAAGGGGAACAAGGATCACAAGTGTGCATTAAGTTTTAAGATATTGTCACTAAGATAAATGGGCTATCTTCATATCAAACTTAATAGACAATGAAATGGATAACACTAATATATATTTGTTAACAGTTTGAATGCACTAGAAAAACAAATGGCAACAAAATAGAGAAACCAACTTAAATAAAAGCTTGTGAGACAAAGCTAGTTAGCTTTATTTAGCTGGATCATTCATTGGACTAAAACAGACAAATGAAAAGAGCTGTCTTGAGGCAAGCATTCTTTGCCTATCACTTGCTTTGTGAAAATCTACTTTGTGGAAAATGTCTCTCCAAATCTGGAAAAAAAAGTCTGAATTCTGATCACTAAATCAAATATAAACAGGCACTACTGACCAGACTCGATACTTGCTAGGGTCTCTAGAACATAAAATGCTGAAATAATTATGTAACTTGCCATTAAAAGAAAAATTATTTTAACATTTGGCAAGTCATTTGAGTTCACTAACAGAAAATCTGAAACCTGCTCATAACATGATCAATCACTTACTTCTTAGATTTCCCATTCCAAGAGCCAGACTCATTCTGGGAGGCAGAGTGCTGTGATATGGTGGGGTAGTGCTGAACAAAATATCGTTTGGCAAGGCTTGATCAAGCATTGAACTCCGTGAGCTAGCATATGAAGATCCTCTCCGATTACTACATATGCTCTCATCAGAAAGGGTGCGATAAAGCGTCCTCCTTGGAGATAGGTTCCCATAAAATGAAAACTAAATATTAAAATAGTTTTAGAAAGATGAATTGGTAAATAAATGAAAATACTGAACATATTTTACTAGTTAAAATAATTTCTATGATATTGTGAAAACTCTTGTAGTATTTATGTAGGCAGGCATAAAATATCAGTTTGGAATTCTTGAACTTGCAATAGAAGATCAAATATTAGTTCCAACACGTCAACTCTCCTGCAGCCTCAGTGGAGTTACTGGATTGGATTTTTATATTTTCTCTTGACATTTTGGAACACGTCACCATGAATTAATTAGATACTGCGTTGTTTTATTAATTCTGAAATGTTAAATGAAAGCTCCATAACCCTCTGACAGTAATGGCTTCCAGAAATATATATAAGATTACCATCTCTGGCAACATTTATTCAAGACCATACATAGGACTGCTTGATTTTAATTTGAAATGGCTAGGTTTTAATATCAAGCCATTCTGAAGTTATCAACTATATGTGAGGTGCAATCTAATTTATATGACAATAAAGCTGATTTAAAGCATTATAGCTGTCTAGATAACATGAAATATGCTTAAAACAAGATAATAGAGTTCAGTGAAAGCTGTTCTACCTTTTATAAAATTACTTAAAATACCATCTAAATGTCTAAAGTAAAATTATATCTGATTGTCCTAACTGGATCAAACTTGGCTATTTTACTTGAGAACCCTTTAATTCTATAGCAATGCAAAAATAGTTACTCTGCATGTCTACAGAGGTAATTTATTTGTACAAATGATCTTAAACTGGTATTCCTTGCTTATAAGAGTCCAACATCCTGACCTGCTTTCTTTATAAATAGTTTAGGCAGCAACTTCCTTTGCTGGATATATATCAAGTGAATGTCGCGCCAGAGTTAAAAATATCTACATTGTTGTGTTTCTGACAAATCTTCCTAACTGATGAATACTTCTCAAAGAAACAGAGGGAAACATTCAATCATGAAAAAGGATAATATACTAAGTACAAAATAGTATAATATACACTAGGGACCCATTTCAGGAAAGTATCCCTCTTCAGGACAGCACTGAAGCATGTACTTAACCGTAACCATGTGCTTAAGTCCAACTGAAGTCAATTGAGTTTAAGCAAATGTTTCAGTGCTGCCCTAAGCAGAACTTAAGCATATCCTGAAATTCTTTCCAGAGTCAGGGTCTAAAAACTACTATATTCTTTCAATATCTAGACTCTGATTCTGGAAAAAATGTAAGCATATGCTTAAGTCCATCCTGCATTAGGACTGCACTGAAACATTTGCTTAAAGCCCACTGACTTCAGTGCTTTCCTGAAGAGGGATGCTTTACTGAATTTGGGCCTCAGTGTGTAATGAACTATTTTTTTACAGAGTATATTTCCCTTTGAATGATTGAATGTTTCCCTCTGTTTCTTTGATGAGTATTCATCAGTTAGGAAGACCTGTCAAAAAAAAAAATAACGATGTAGATATTTTTAACTCTGGTGCTACATTCACTGTTTTAAAAAAGCCACTGCATCTATACTTACTTGATGGGTATCCAGAATAGAAAGTGTGCAACCCGTTATTTATAAAGAAAGCAGTGTAGACAGCCTCTTAGAATCAGAACTGCAGTCCAATTAGTTATTATATTAATAATGCGTCATTGTAGGAAAATATAACAAAAATTATCAGCTATTATTCCTAAACTTTCAGAGATTTTATATCTATATCTATATCTATCTGTATATATTTAACTTAATACATATGTTAAAAATAAACAATCTGACACCTTTTAAATTAAATTTAGCACATGAGGGTCCCACATATTACCTGTTTATACATGATGAACATGTTCTTCAGTATGTATTATAGACATAGCGGATTCAAGTACCATTGAGTTAATATCTATTTAAGAGCATTACTTCAAGTAATTAAATTGCTTGTGGTACCATTTCCTATTATGCAAAAAATGCATTGTCACTGGTATTTGCAGTTCAGAAAGCATACTGTAAGTTCAATATCAGTACTTTAATGAACTTTTTAACATGAACAACATTGTCTTTGTATGACAATCAGATCACAGCTTTCTGTGGGCAGACTATGAGACCTTTCCAACTAACATATACTTGCTCATAAGCCACATTTTTTTAGTAAAAAAGCGAAGCACCAGAGAAGGGTGTCACCTTAGGAATGGGTATAGCGAGGGAGAGGTGGGACACAGCCCCTCCCCCCAACAGAGGGAGCAAGGAGAAGCAGCACAGCCAGAAGGGAAGAGGCGGAGCCAGAGTCTCTCCGCTTCTGGCCACGCTGCTTTCCCCCAGCCTTCGAAGCAGCTGCAGCTCCGGAACTGGCAGGCTGCGGCCGCACCGCCCGGCCCGGCCCGCCGGAGCAGGCTGCGACCAGGCCAGAGACATCCTGCCCTGGTCCTCCCCATAGAAGGCGGGAAGCAATGGGGAGTGTGTGGAGGTCCTGGGCTAGAGGTGGGCTCATGTGGGGGGTGGTCACAGGGGTTACTCCCCTGACCCCCTCAGCTTATCCTCCCCCCAAAAATTTCCCCACCAGTTGCTGTCCTGGCCTGTCAGGGTAAGCCGCTGGCACGCCAGGACACTTTGTTTACTTAGGTTTACCTCTGTGCCTGCAGACCTTCTCGACCCACTAGCAGCTTATCCTGTTGGCCTGGGAGCCAAGGTTTGTTGACCCCTGAATTATAGGGTCGGCTTATGAATGAGTCATAAAAAAATTCCATTTTTACTTATCCATGTTGGGGGGTGGGGTCGGCTTATAAACGAACTGGCTTATGATCAAGTATATACGGTACTTATAATTAATATCTAAGTCACTGACTCATACAAACTTCACATCAGAGTTACTGTTGCTTGGAATCATGAAAGCCATGCCACTTTATTCAATTGCCTAACTTTAGGCACCTAGCTTTTAAAATACTGATCTCAGTCTTTGGACTTGTACTCAAAATTAACTAGGTGTTTGTACGAAAAAGCTCAGCTTTTAAATTTGAGAGAAGCATGTTTAAGAAACACTGAATGTAATCCACAATTGCCAAACACTAGGTATCATTTTATAGAGCAGGGTATGCATATTATGTGAATTACTGTCAGAATTCATAGTTTCTACCTACTATGTTTGGTTTATATAGAATGTTCTTGTCTAGTCTAAATCGATTTCAGAACTAAAAGTAGATGACTTCAGGTAATTGCCTCTTATACATGTAGAGCCAAAAAAGAATAGCTCACCTTTCTTCTACCCTCCTCCATAGTGAAACTATCTGGCAGCATCAGCTTCAGAAAATCTTCTTTGGACAAGACTTGCTGGCTTTCAGTAACTGCACTCCTCACAGAAGTCTGAAGCTGACTTGATGCAGACATATCATCCTCACCATACAGTCTGCTGAAACAATTGGTATATTACTATGGTAAGAAGTACTGGTCATGGATTTACAATACTGCATTTATTTTCATTTATGAAAACTAAAAGCTGCTGTATGAATCTCTCTCTCTCTGCATAGTGCATTGTTACCATCTCCCCCAATCATTTTAAATTTATGAATTAGTTTCAGTTTCACGATAGAATTTTTAAATTATTCAAAAAGTACTGAATTCCCAAGAAATGGGAAGAAACAAGCAGCATGTTTCTCAAAGCCTGCACTTTTCTTTTGTACACACTACACTTCTCTATTGTTTTGTTTATACTTAAAATATTTTGATCTGTGATAAATTATTAAACTTGTGCTTCCTGAGCAAATAAGAAAATCAATATCTTGTAGTGTGAAACTGTATGCAGCATCACAATCTGACAAAATCATCATGGTTCATCACTGGTAGCACCAAACATTCACTTGTAATCAATTTTGCCATGTGCCAAGCGCCTTTTATTATCAGCCATTTCACAAAGCTGTTTGGATAAATAAAACAGGCGCCTTCTTTAATTATCAGCATACAGAAATATATTTACATTCAACAAAAGACTGTCAAACTGAATTACTGTCTTTCAGCTCCCTTCCAGCAAGAAAGGAGAGAGATGATCTTAAAAGGTTTACTCTGGAAATGGAATCTGAGGAGCTGGAGATTCCCAAACACACAGTGCATACATTTGAGACCAATTACTTACTGCCAAGTGCAGCATAATCAGCAATTGTATTCTCAGCAGAGAGGAAATAGGCTTTGCAATGTTAAATTGTAATTCTCAGTGAATTATGTCTTACAGTGGCACAACCTTCAGCAAATGACCTGATTTTCATCACCACTGCTAATTTGAGATGCTATTTTATTTCAAACTAATTATCTTTGAAATAGAATCCCTTCCCTCCCCACTCCCACCCCTCATGATGCATGGAAAGCTTTCCTAGAGAGAGAAAAAGTTAAGCATTGCTCTAAAGCATAGAAAATTTATGAGAACATTTTTTCCTATGTGCAGGGTGGCCATCTTTGATTCACACTCTTCAGCTGGAGCTAGTCCTCACAGACATTTTTCAAAGTTCCTGCGTTTTTAGTCCAAAGGGAATGCTTAATTATGCAGTTTTCAATAAAAGTTTTCATTTCAAAACTGTAAAAAAGGTTGCAGGATCTCATTATGCAGAGGCCCATGGGACAACAGAGACTGCCACACTTTTAAAGAGGCAGCATTCTTATGACTGAACAATCTAATGAAAGCATGCTTATTCATAATATTAAGGCAAAACAAATGTGCAGTAAAGGCCACAACTGGGAGTAGTTGGTGCTCATCACTTTTGAAAATGAGGCAAATGTTGAAATATGGTTTTAAAGAGCCTAAAGTTAAGCTCCTACTTTTGAATATGTAAAATTTTGGCCGACATTTTTACGATAGATTTTGCTATAAATATTATGTAATATATATGAAACATTTACAGCATTCTAGATGTAATATTCATTTCCCTCTCCCACAGAATAAAGGATAGTCCACACATCACATTTAAAAATAAACTCCACGTGTTTTGCTGCCAGTCTGCCAAGATACACAGCGCTTTCTACTATGTAGAAAAGGAGCCAGAATCCGTTATTTATACTCAATAGGGAAGTAAGGGGATCATCATGGTACATGATTTTGAAGATAAAAAGAATATATAACTTGCCTTTATTATTATTATTATTATTACATGGCAGATCCAAACAGTACTTGTTGCTCCTATTATGCTGGTACAATAGGAAGGATGCAAAGCACCACCTGTAACCAAATCTGAGTAACTGCACCACATTCTGAACCAAGGCTTTCACTTCTGCACAGGAGGAGGAAGATCCTCCTGAGCTTTCCTAGTGCCAGGCAAGATACATTGCTGTTTATTAGAGGTGGTTGGAACATTTTCAGCAAAATGAAATTTTACTGAAATATGCTATTTCGTTGATGCCAGAACATTTCATAGAGATGTATAGATTTTAATCAAGTTTTTGAGAGAGATGTGCACTCAGACGGTTATGGCCCTGATCTGAATTGTGGGAGACCTTGGTTCAAGTCCCTTCTCTGCCCGATTCAGAGCCCACCATCCTAGATTACTCTGAATTGGGCAGAGCGGGGGCTTGAAACTTTGCTTCCCGTATCCCAGGCCAGGGCCCTGACCAGATACACATACATACACCTGTACCAAGGCCCACCCTGTCTTAAGTGTTGGTTTGAAAACAGACATTTTGATAATTCCATTTCCATGCAAGTGCTGTAAAGGGTTCGTTATCATTCCAATCCACAATGAATACAAATACTGAAACCTCCAAAAGTGCCACAAAATGAAATATCATCTGGCTCTAATGTTAATTTCACCAGCCCCTTCATCTTGGAAACAGTTCCAGTAAGGGGACAGTATGTGGCCAGGATTGGAAAGCAGCTGAGACGCCTCAGTCTTTTTGAAGTTTCCTAGCTCTAGAAACAATTGCTTCAGGGTCCAGTGGTCAAGTCAGAAAGGCCTCTGCTTCCACGAAGTTCCACATGCCTGCAGCTCCCCCATCTCTGCCCTTGAAGAGTGTTTTTTGGAGATCTGGGGGGCTATTTCTGAGGCAGGGCGTGGATCTTCAGTACTTCTCTGCCTTTTTTCCCCTCCTTGCATTTAAGCAGAACTGAGTAGTTTTCTAATCGCAAGAATCAGGTCAGAGAGAAAATGCCCAAATTGTGAGAAACCTCCACTCCCAAGACCGAGGGGAGGTCTTCTGGCGGGTAGCGATCGATCTATCGGGCGTCGATTAGACTCAATAAAATCGATCCCCAATCGCGCTCCCCATTGACTCTGGAACTCCAGCTCACGAGAAGCGGAAGCAGAGTTGACAGGGGAGCGGCAGCAGTTGACTTGTCGCCATCCTCACGGCCAGGTAAAATCGACCTAAGATACGCCGACTTCAGCTATGATATTCGCGTAGCTGAAGTTGCATATCTTAGGTTGACTCCCCACCACTAGTGTAGACCTGGGCTATGTGAGGCCTTTTCATCAAGTGCCCCAGGATCATCCAGGGCAGGATTAAAGCAGTTGAGGCACTCCACTACACAGTGGACTCTGTGGCTTCATTCCTATGCCATGACCCTGCCCTCCTCCCCAACTTGGAGTGACACTGGGACATCAGGGATGGGTAGTGGCTTGAAGTCTCTATCTACCCCCCAAGAATAGTAGCAGTAGTTCCAGCAGGGTCCCAGTACTTAGCTCAGCAGCCTGAGAGTATTTAAATTGGATGAATGAATGGGTAGGGCACACTGCATTTTCTGCCTACAGTCCTCTGATGGGATAGTGCTGGCAGGGCTCCCTACTATTTTCAGGTACAGTTTAGTACCCCCTTGATATAATGGGGCTGTTTGCACTCTCTCAGCTATTCTGTCATGGTCTCTGCAGACTATGGCAGACACTGTTGTATTAGTTATAGTCAGTTAATGTTTTCTAGCTTTCTTTTGCAGCTATAAAGGCTAGAAATATTTTTAAAAGTGAAAATTGTAATTCTGATGTAATTACATAATTCCAGGAATTGGGGAATATTCTAACACAGAAGTAGGGGTGTCCCTCCACAAAAGGACTCAAAAGCAACAGTAATTTCAATTGACAAGGCTCAAAGGTTTTTTTTAATCTCCACAATACTCTTCTTTTTTTCATCTCAAACCAAAACCAGCATAGCAAAATCTTGAATTAAGGTTTATAGAGCTGGGGCCCTTGGGTCCAAAACCAGAGATTATATCCAGGAGCAACCTTATTTAGAACCCCTTCAATGAAAATTAAGCTTTTTTGGAGAATCATTTGAGAAGATACTGAGATTCTCCAGACCTGAATGGAGTTATGCCTAACTAATCCTCTTCAAGATGGAATTTCATGTCTTTACAACACAACTGTAATTTTTTGCCATATTAACAATGCCAGTCCTTTCTCTCATTGTGCTTCACTGGGTAAAAGGGAGGTGGTTCAACAGGAAAGAAACAAAGAGAAAAAGGAAGGAGGAGGCAAGAGGACCCTCAAACCAATGATTTTCTTTCACCTGTGTCGAGATCTCTGGTATATAAAGGAAGAAAAAAACCCAAATATTTCAAATAAAATTGAAGACAAGGAGAGGCATTTTATACATTTCAAATAAAGAGAAAGTTAAAAACTTTTCCCACACAATATAAATAACACACACACCACACTATATATATATATATAATATATATATATTATATATATATATACTTATAATATATAAATAAATAAATAAATAAATAAATAAATATTTATATAAATAAATAAACTTTCTAAAATAAGAATAAACAAAAATCTTACTCTTGGCATTGAGAAACTTCAGATTCTTCAGGTGTAGGGCTGCCTTCTGACTTTTTCCAACCAATGATGTATTTGCTCACTGCTCCTTGTCTGTGGTGTAATTTCGATACAGACCCAGAAATCTGTTGACCACTATTCTGTGACACTATGTAGACTTTGGAGGTATCTAGAGAGCCACTGTTTTTAGGACAATGTGCTGAAGGGCTTCCTGAATGGTGAGACCCACTGAAAAGGAACACAGAACAAAATCTGCAGTGCAATAAAACATCAAGGACTTGAGACTATGGCCAGCTATGCAATCATAATTCTTTTACATTTTCTTTAATATATTTTATATATAGCTAAATCACAGCTATCAACTCTCCAAGCACACACACGTGTACACACTCAGAAGGACTTCACAAAGATGAGCATTTTCTATCACTGAACCTATTGCAATGCCAAGGCAAACCAGTCTGATTTAAAGACAATGAGCCAAATTCAACCCTGGTGTAACTCCATCAATGCCAAGAATTACATCAGGAATGAATGTGGCTCCAGATGATTGCCTGAACTCTGAGAACTTCTAGGGATTTCCACTTAATATTATTCTTGACAAGACATCAGCTAAAGGTAGGCTCTTGATTTAAGTTCTCTTTTAAAAGAAGATCATATGAATAGAAATAACTTTCACCTCATTGAATGTGGCAATGAACACAGTTTTCTGGATTATTTTAATATTCTCGTGCATTATTAATAGTGCTAGTAATTATTAATGGCATGTTTCATCAGACTCTCTCAAAGTACTTTACAGTCAAATTAAAGCAAACAACATCTCGTCAAGGAAGGCTTTATTTTACAGATGAAGGAACTAAGGCACCAGTAAATAAAATGACTTACTTAAGGCAATTCGTTGTGTCAGTTGCAGAGCTGGGAACAGAAGTCACAACTCTGACTCTGAGTCCTGTGCCCTACCTACCATACAAGGCTCATTGTTAATCCAGTCATAACAGTACTGTGCTCATTCATGAGACCCAGAAAGTGACAGTGACTACACTCGTTTCATTGTTCATGCTGAGTGAAATGTAAATGGTAAAACAGCATAGCTATGTTTTGATTGACCTGAGTTTTCTAAAGGACCTACTAGGGGCAGAGAGGGAAGACAATAAAACATCCAAAAAAAAAAAAAAAAAGAGACAATGGATTATTGATTTTGTTTTTGTAAATAAACAAACACACACGATATATAAAAATAAATATATATATATACACACAGACGCAGCATGAACATTCAATTATTAAAAATGATCAACACCTGGGATATAAAGTGTGAAGCCTGAGTATTGGAGACCATTACCCGCTCTATTGTGCTTTACATTTTCACCCTCAGTGTGACAATATACAACAACTTGTTTTTTCCCTAATTTATCTCTGATTCTCATAGTTGCCCCCATTTCCATCTGTAGCCAGATGATCCATGGGAGGATTATGCTTATCAGAAAATGTGCGGTGGGTAACTTTTAAGTGATCACTAGCAAACAGAGGAATCTGACAACAGGCTGACTCTAGTCCAGGAAGACTTTGGTGAGGAGGTGGGAATTGGGGCTCTAGCTGTCAGAGCGGTTCGTGAAATGAGCTCGTCGCCTCAGTTCGGATTCTGGATTCTCCTGTACGGAGCAGGAACAGCCTGTCGCAGACTTTACCTCAAATACCCACACAGAAAGTGGGAGGGAGGATAGGAAAATCTTCTGCAAGATATGGAGAAGGAGCAATTAGAGAGGTAAAGAGGCAGATCCAGGAACAGCGCAGTCATGAAAGCTAGGATGGACAAGATTTTCAAAGAGCACGTTATTGTGCAAAAGGGCTGACAGGTCAAGTGGATGCAGGATGCGAGTTTGGTTTGGATTTGGGCTAACAAGAAGGTCTTTGGAGAAATTTGGTGACAGGTTGTTCATTGAGTGCAAAGGGCAGAAGCCAGATCTGGCGGTCCAGATAGGAATCGACACCTCCAGAGAATGAAGTGGTATTCACTCACAAAAGCTTTGCTCCATCATCTGTTATCTTTAAGGTGCACGCGACCTTCGTTGCTTATAAACAGCACGTTTCAATATCTTAGAATTAAATGGAGATGGGAAAAGAAGTGGTACGCGGAGAGGAAATGAGTCAAGGGGTTTGTATTTATTAAGATGGGAGAAACTTTAAAGCATGTTGTCTTGCGACGAAAACAATCAGAGGAGATGGGAGATTAAGGAGAAGAGTTAAGGAGGGAATTAAGACTGGCCCCTGCAGGGAGATCAGGAGATGAGTCGGACACTGGAGCAAGGGGCAGTGGAAGAGAGCAGATGCAGAATCTTCTTCTCTTGGCTAAGGGAAGAGGAGAAAAGAAAGTATGGTGGGGAGATAGAAGGGGAAAAAAGGGGAAGGAAGGTGAGCCAAGGGGAAGGGGAAATGCCTGTTATATTTTGTATTTTCTCTTGAAGAAAATCACGAGACCAGTGGTGCGAGAGAAGTGGCGGGAGGATGGTAAAGGTTGAAGGAGTAATTAAAAGGTGTTGAAAGCAATTGGTATTGAAGGCATGAGATCAATTAAGTGGAAAGTAGATTTTTTCAGGAAGAACAGCAGAATTGAAAAAGATGAAATGAATCTGGGTGGAGGAAGTTGCCTGGTCACTGTGGATTTCTGCTGAAATGCTTATCATTGGAGGAGGCAGGAGTGGAAGGAACAGATTGCTGGGGTAAGCACATGGACTGGAAGTGTGCTGGATGGAATATGCGAAAGAAGAGAAGAAGTATCAGCGGAACTTTTGGCCTTATATTGTTATAGGCATCAAAATTAGAAGTATTGTGACAACCCGGCCAGTGGGGTGCAGGAGTCTTGATAGAGGGCAAATATACTAGGTCACTGCGGTGAGTAGTTTTCTGTTCCTGAGTGACATTAGCAGGGGTTGCACTAGAGTAGTCACGAACTCTGCTAGAACCAATTAAGGCAGGACAGGCTGATTGAACACTGCCGCCAATCAAGGCAGGCTAATCAGGCACTGGGTTTCAAAAGAGCTCTCTCAGTCAGACGGGGATGGAGCAGAGGAGCGAAGATGCAGTGAGAGGCTGGGAGCAAGAGCACAACCAGGAGCTGGAGTTGAGAGGGTGTGCTAGCTTGCACGAGCCTAAGGAGGTTACCAAGCTATAATCAGATCACCGGAGGAACAGTCCGTGGAGAGATTAAAGAAGGATGTTTTGGAGAGAGGCCTTGGGAAGTAGCCGGGAGGTATGCTGCACTAGCAGCTTACGAGGCACTATAGACAGCTGCAAATCCTCCATTAGGCTGGGCTGAACCTCGGCAGGGCTTGAGCGGTCTTAGGTGCCTTCCTGGTTCCTCGGCCATACAAAAGCAGGGTGTCGCACTCCTCGACCTCACAACACACACCTGATTGGCACTTTTGATCGGGAGCCTGTGGGAGTTCCGCGTATCACTAGAGGGCTTGTGGCCCAATCTCGACCATTCGTTTGTCAGGACCTCATCTTCAAGGATAACGAGGACCTTTACAGAGTCCATGGTTTCAACTCACGTGCTGAGTTCTTTGCTGTGCAGTACTGCGCAGGCGGATAGATGCAGTGGTTGGTATCTACCATATAAACAGAAGGTTACTCGTACGGGTCTTAACTTCTCTATGTCACCCCCTCATGGTATGCTCTGTGCTCGCTGTGGCGTCTGTGGATACTCTTGGTTCGCTCTGCGACTGAGACCGCAGCAGAGCAGTTGCTCCTCTACCCTTGTCGCTTTCAGGCTGGGTGCTCCTCACCAGCGCGTGCTGAGTGCGTGTGCAGAGCAGCATGACCTTTAAATAATCCTGCATGATGCCTTGATTGCCATGTGCGACTCTAGTTTGGCTGCTCAGATGTGACTAACTCGAGCCTATGTTTGTTCGCCGATGAAAATGGGTTCTAGGACAAGATTCACATAAGCTCGCCTAGTGCAGAGACTCACCTCCGCTACTGGTCAGGCTCTGGAGAGAAGAGACTGCCAGTCTCCTAGTCGGACGCTCACACGTGCTGCAGAAATATGCGGGCAGTATATGTGATGCCTGCTACTGCCGCGACTTCCCTGTACCTTCTCCGGACTTTTGAGGCTTGTCACTAGAGTGCCTAGCCTCCTGAGGCCTGGCCTTGAGAAAAATTCGCCGTGTGGTCGCTTACCATCTGCATTCCCTGTGTGAGAAAGGCCCAGAAGGCTTAACTATGATCTGCCTGAAGCGGCTGCAGCAGAACTACCCCCCAGCTGAAAGCGGAGGGATTCTGGCCGAGGACTTCAGGCAGGTTACGGGACTTGCTCAGTTGCGGGCGCGAGCGGTATCATGAAGTATGGACGGATACCAGGGGAAATAGCACCACAGTGTCCAATCTGATAGTGACTCATCCATCTGCGCACCGAAAACTGGTGTGCGAACGGAGTTCCCGGAGTCGAGAAGAGATATGAGGTTTGTCATCAAACTGACTCACAATCGAGGGGATTACGCACGACCTTCATACCTGCGGGTAGCCTCGACTGTCACCTATGTATGGGTTGTTGCACTGTAGCAGTGCAGTGGCGAAGGACGGCGAGAGCTGACCACCGCAGTTAAGGAAGAAGAACCCAGTTAACTAGGCAGCACTAAGCCCTAGAGCTCGTTAGAAGCGGCCACCAGGAGGAGCCCAGGTAGAAAAAGAGAGGGGCTGAGGCTTACCAGAGCCACAGAAAGTCAGAGAATGAGAGAGAAGAGGAATCTGAGGATTGACGCCCAACCAGCGACGGGGGAATGCATAGGCTCCATCTTAGATGTTATGCTGCTGGAATCGGGACATATAGCTGCACAAATGGATCCCGTGCCTGCATGAGCCAATGCAATGTACCTGGGAACTGGGCAGACCCTATGCTCTCACATATCACCTTTGTGTGGGTTCACTAACCCCACATGATGCTTATTACAACCTTGTAAAGCTAATGGGGTAGAGCATCACAGCACTGCGTTGACTTCTGGGAGTGCTCATCACGCTTGTCTCGGGAGAGCTTGGAAGTGATAAGTAGCAGTTGGCTGCGGGCTAAGCTGTACGGGGTAACGCTCGCCCATTGTCCATGGGACAGTTGGTTACTACCCCACCATCCCAGTAAAACTCGAAATTCAGGGGAACACTACTGAGGTAGCAGCAGGTGTAGTCCCTAAACTCCCATACCCGGTGCTCCTAGGGAGGGACTTCCCAGGGTTTGGAAACTTACTCCCAGTAGGAGGATTGGAGGAAAAGGAGAACCCTGAAGTTAGTGAGGCCTCCACAGTAGACTGTCAACCCCCGGTTTTCTCTGAAATATCTCCAGATTTATTTTCCATTCCCAGACATGGTAGAAAGTCGAAAAGGGAAAGGAGGGCAGCTAAGGCCTTGGGAACCCGAATACTGACTCAAAGCCAGAGGGTCGCTCTCCTAGGTAGGTGGACCCGAGCAGCTGAAAACGAGGCCACCCCGGAGGGAGAAGCACCCGAGTCTGACCCCCCACCCTAGTGTTTCTGAACCAGTAGAGACAACAGAGACTGGGCCCCTAGATCTTGGGCAGATTAGTCCCGGAAGAGGAAATTTTGGACGAGACCAGGCCGAAGACCCAAGGTACAACAACATTAGAAAGGAAGTGACTGAAATAGATGGGGTCCCCGTGGAAGGGAAAACCCAGGGACCAGGACCCTACTTCATAATGAAGAAGAATCTCTTATACCGGGTTGCACCAGTACAAGGGCATAACATACAGCAGATCCTAGTACCTCACAAACACCAGAATGCTATATTAAGTCTTGCTCACAGTCACCTTTTCGGGGGGCATTTGGGGGTAGAGAAGACCCTGGCACGAGTCCTACGACAGTTCTTCTGGCCCGGAGTACATGAAGAAGTACGGAGGTACTGTGCGTCCTGCCCAGAGTGTCAGCTCCACAGTCCCCGTCCCCACCTGAGGGCACCGTCAGTACCCCTTCCCATCATAAAGGTCCCCTTTGAGCGAATAGCCATGGACCTAGTGGGACCCCTGGAAAAGACGGCTCGGGATGACCAATATATACTTGTTGTTTTGGACTATGCTACGCGCTACCCAGAAACTGTCCCCCTGCGGAACACAGCCTCTAAAACAATAGCCAAAGAGCTAGTGGGGATCTTTGCCCAAGTGGGGCTACCAAAGGAGATATTAACAGACCAAGGAACCCCATTTATGTCAAAACTAATGAAGGACCTCTGTATGCTGCTCCATATACATACCCTAAGAACTTCAGTCTACCATCCGCACACTGATGGATTGGTAGAAAGGTTTAACCGAACCCTCAAGGCTATGATAAGGAAAGTGGTAAGTCGGGACAGAAAGAATTGGGATGCCCTACTACCCTACCTTATGTTCGCTATCCGGGAGGTACCTGAGGCCTCAACTGGGTTTCCCCCCCTTCGAGTTATTATACGGGCGTCACCCCCGTGGCATACTAGACATCGCCAAACAGATCTGGGAAGAGGAACCCAATGAGGGGAGAAATATAATAGAACATGTAATACAGATGCGAGACCGGATAGCCCGTGTCACCCCTATTGTACGGGAACATTTGGAAAAGGCACAGGAGGCCCAGAGAACCTATTACATCGCCAAGGCAAGTCCGACCCAGTCCAACCAGGGATCGGGTGATGGTTTGGTACCACAGCAGGAAAGCAAGCATTCTGGCCATATGGCAGGGACTTAGTGCAGGTGTTGAACCATGGGAAACTAACTTACAAGGTGCGGCAGCAGGACGTCCGAAAACAAGAACAGGTTTATCACATCAACCTCTTGAAATCTTGGCGCATGCACAAGAGGCGTGCAATAAGTGCCAAAAAGACCTAACAGGAACAAGCCTTCCAACAGTGTGAGCAGTGCTCCTGATTTAACCCCAGACCGAGAAAATGGAGGTGCTGAGAGTGATCTTTCCGGAACCAAGGTGGTTTCCGCGACAAAACCGGGTCGAACAAACCGAGACGTATCACCACATCGTCACGAAATCCTGGGGCGCAGAATAATCAGTGAGGTCCATCGGCGTGCCAGCGGCCCCGAAAGGGAAGGAAATAAATGCCGAAGTAAAAAAAAACTGATGGAGTTGCGATCATCGGAGAATCCCACAGTCGCTGATCCCAGCCTAATCGGCGCTGGTGCCCAAACTTGTGGCCACACAAGGTTTGGCAATGACTTCGAGCCGACTAAATGAAGTATCCCAGTTTGACGCGTACGCCTACTCACCTTAATGAGCTAGTGGAGGCACTTGCGCTGGGTAATGCCCGATATTTGATACTCTCGACTTGACAAACAGGGCACGGCAATTCCGCCTCTGCGGAAGAGCGCAAAGGAAAACGCGTTCTCTTACACCAGAGGGTCTTTTTCAATTTGCTGTCCATCCCTTTGGACTACATGGCGGCCCCAGCTACCTTCCTCAGCGCCTCGATGGATAAGCTATTACGCCCGCATAACGTTATGACTGCTGCCTACTTGGACGAATCGGTACATTTCACCCAGAATGGCGGAAAGTCAACCTAGAGAAGGTGGAGGCAGTCCTTGATACCTTCAAGGCAAGCTGGCCTTAACAGCAACTCTGGCAAGTGTGCTGGTAGGGTTTAACGAGCAGGCAAATTGATCTGGTACATTGGGAAAGGCTGGTAAACCCAATGTGAAACAATGTTGAGGCCATCCAGGAAATTGCCACGACCACGTCCAGAAAAAGTCCGGGCATTCCTAGTGCGTTAGTGGGGTATTACCGTATGATTTTATGCCCCCACACTGTTGCACAAAGGCGAAGCCCCCTGACTGACCTAGTAAAGCTCGTGGACCTGATCTGCTGGGTGGTCTGACGCAGCAGAGGAAGCATTCACAACTAGGCTGCGCCTCTGCAGCTAACCCTGTCCTAATAGCCCCTGATTCACCAGAATTTATCCTGTAGACAATGCATCGGAAGTAGGGCTGGGGCCGTTCTATCACGCATGGTGTGGGAGGAGGAAACCAAATTCTCTACCTTCAGTATGAACCTCCTTCCGAGGCGAACAAAATTGTCAGTGGTGGAGGTAGTGCCTTGCCGTAAATGGGCCATGCGGAAGCATTGCGCTACTACTTTGCGTTGGGCGCAGTTTGTCTCGTGATCTGACCATGCTCCTCCAATGATGCAGTGGGAACAAGGAGTAGAACACAAGAGGACTAGTGTGCGTTCTTATCTCCTTCAACCTTTCCAGTTCCGTGGCAACCAGAGCAGGAGCTCATCATGGCATGCGATGGCTTGTCACTGTGCAATGTCTGGTCTTCCAACGCTGCCCAACCCTTGGTGTTGAGCAGGGGGTCAGGGATATGTGACAGCACCAGGCACAGTGGGGTGCAGGAGTTGCGTAAGGGCAATAACGGTCACTGGTGAGTTAGTTTTCTGTTTCCCTGAGTGACCAGCAGCAGGGTCTGCACTAGAGTAGTCAGGAACTTGCTAGAACCATTAAGGCAGACAGGACTGATAGAATCCTGCAGCCAATAAGGAAGGCGTACATCATGGGCAATCGGTTTTTAAAAGGAGCTTCTCAGTTGTCAGAACGGGGGAGCAGCAGGAGAGGAAGTTGCGTGTGAGGCGAGCTGGGAACAAGAGACACAAAGGAGCTGAGACTGCAGAGGGTGTGCTGTTGGAGGACTTAAGGAGTACTAGATTATCAGACACCAGGAGGAAGTACCTGTGTGTGAATGATAAAGAAGGTTGTTTGGAGGAAGGCCTTGGGGACAGTAGCCCAGGGACGGATGTGGCTGTCAAACACAGCTGTTACAAGAGGCACTATAGACAGTCTTGCAAATCCAAGGGCCCTTGGCTGGAACCAGAGTAGAAGGCGGCCCCGGTCCCGCCCAACACCTCCCAACTCCTGATCAGACACAGGAGGAGTTGATCCAGACTGTGGGGGAGATCACTGAGGTGAGCAAATCTGCCAATAAGCGCAGGACTCACCAAGGTAGAGGAGGAACTTTGTCACAGTATGTAAAGACTTCTCTATCTCAGGTTACCACTTCAGTATGACCTTGCCTCATACAGTGGCACTACAGTCACTAGCTTTCGAGTTCAAGACTATTGACTAGCTAGGAAGGTAAGAATGCAAAACTATTTGAGGCTAAATGAAACTGTTTCAGCTACAGTAACCTGATTGTATTTGGTAATCCAAGGGTGTAATTAGAATTTAAAAAATGAGACAGCAAGATAGACAATTACACAGCTGTGAAAAACAAGCCTGTACACATTTCAAAGGGATCTGATAGTTTGTGATGTCATTACACACAATAGGCCTGATTCAGAAACCCTTACTCAGACAGATTAATACTTTCTTCAATGGGACTACTCAGTATGAATAAAGGGTGGTAGAATCAGGCCCAATACGTCTATACTCAACAGCATTCCTGTGCTGTATTTCATCCATTTAATAAACAGCATACAATTTTAACAAGGAACTACTGAATTTTTTATATAGGAAATAGCTTTCCACCAGCCCTCTGGTTTGTTTCTTGTTTAAGTTTTAATTTATTAGATATTTACAGAAAATGTTTATTATTAAACATTTATACTGTGGTAATACCTAAAAGTCTCAATCAGGTCAGAGCCCTACTGTATTAGTCAAATTCTGAACAGTTATAGACTACCATACTGAGAGGGATTTGGCACTGGGGTGACTTGTCAGTCAGTACACAATTCATTTATGTATTAAAATAATAAAAACACCGTATTTCACAGTAGTAATATCACAGCTGTGAAATAAGACATTTCTTAAAGCTTGTTTGGCTACAGTACATGAGATTCTTAAAAGTGTTTAAATATCTATGAAGCATGGTTTGTGACACAAAACTCATCTGAAGAGGATCTTTACATAAGTTATACCTAAAACAAGTAACCTACATGAAATACAATTTATGTTGTTTTTTTTTAAAAAAATAGTAACGTCATTTGGCACTCAAATTAAGAACAGATATTTTTTTAAAAATATTACCGAAGTGAGATTGGACAACCCTGAAGGATAGTCATGATCTCTTGAGTTTTAACTCGCTCTGCCACTGACTTAGATAAGTCATGTGAACTCTTTGCATATCAGTTTTTCCATCTGCAAAACAAGAACAGATTTTCCTGTCTACCTCACGGAGGTGGATTGAAGATTATTTAATGTCTGTATGGCATTTTACATATTTAAAGTGCTATGCAAATAATTATTTCTATCCTTCAGAAATCTATTTCAGACCATTGTATCTCCAGAGTTCGTATTCTATTATATATGTATATAGTATTCAATATTTGAAAGTATTTATCGATTTTTCTTTCTGTCTGAACACTACTGTATCTTCCACAGTTTAGGAAAATGCTTATGAAATTAGATGAGACAAATTTACTCATAGCACACAGAGGGAGGATGTGTAATGCAATTCATTGTTTTTCCCTGTACTGGTGTGCATTGAAAATGGACAAATCAGAGGAACAAAAATGTGCAAATAATTTCCCTTTAAATGACTCCACCTTACCAAGCAAAAGCCTTCAACACACATTCAAAAGCTGCACCTTCAAAAACACCAGAAAATGGGAATTAAAAGATGAAAGCGACCAGCTGTACAAATCCTCTCACACAACACAACTCGCTTTAGAACACAAGTAATGTATACAAATTTCATCTATAGTCAAAAGGCAGATAGCAAAATCCATCAAATTCAATCCAACATACAAATTTTGCCAGGCAACTAACATATTAATTTAAATTAAGGGGCAAGGTATGCAATGCAGCTTCACTATACACAAATATAAAGAAACAGATATTTCCAGTGGAATTATATCTGATTGCTATAGCATTAAATCCTTATGCCATCAGTTGCATTGTACTGAAAGAGCATGTGCAGCCAAGTTCTTCTTGAAAAAATGTGCTAAAGGGGTGCCAAGCTAACTTGACTGGTTTCTTTTTGAAGCTATTACAGTTATTTAAAGTAATTGGAATAATGGAGGCAGCGATACTAATGCAAAACTAACATTAATAACATAAACACACTGGGCTGATATTTTACTAATTGACAAACTTATTTTGTACCGATTCCAACAGTTTAATGATCACTTCATTGCCAGTAGGACAGAGTACAGATAGACTAAATTTATTTATTTATTCATTCCCTCTGAACAGCTATGCTGCTGAACTGAAGTGTCACAATAGAATGGGATCCTCAAGGAATAAACTCTATACTTATTTATGAGTAGGTTTTTCTATGGTGCTCATTGTATTATCTGACAACTCCAGCAATATTAATAAATGTATTCTAACACCGCAGTGAGACAATACTCCTACAATGCTATCCTATTTTGTTATTCTCTTGATTAAGAAATTAGAAAATGTTGTATTATGCAATACATAAATAACACATGCCTTATCCAATTAATCCCACAACCCCAGAACCCTTAGGGCCCTGCAGCTATGCCACCTTGTGCTGTGCTCTTGACAGGTCGCACAAACTACACAGGGTCAGATCATCTCAGTACATTTCTGGGAAGACCTCCACAAACACATAATAGGAAATGGTGATGAGAAGTAGCTGACATTCATCCACAAAAGTCAGAACTGAATGCAAGGCTGACTCGGCTCAAACAAATCTGAGGCTCACAGCAAACATGAGGCTCACTGGGGGCAACACATTGAAGGATTTTGAGGTATCTGTAAAGCATCCAGAACTGAGGTGTGTGATTGTGAAGGGAGTTAGGACTTGTCAACGAGGGTAAAGTTGTACCAATGTAAGGTAAGATGTGAATTTAAACAGCTATAGTTATACTGGTACAATTCCTAGTATGGACACGCTTACTTTGGTATAAGCATGCTTTTTTCCAATTTAATTTATGTTGCTTTGGAAGTGATTTAAGCTAAATTGAAAAAAGACATTCTTATTTCAGGATAATATGATCCACAAAAGGACTTATCCTGGTTTAACTATATCAGTATAATTTTACTGGTACAACTGTAAAGTTTTCCTATGTAGGCAAGCCCTTCGAAAATCATGGATGAAAGTATTCTGTTAAATAGGAGAAGGAGGAATCTACAAGGTGCTGCCACATAAGGCTGCAATAAAGGGGAAGGCACTTTGATTGTCCAGGGTGCTTGGTTATCCTCACAAAATTCTCAGTGAACGTGAAGCAGATTGTACTCTTCATCATCATGTCTCACTGTAGCATGACAACTAAATATAGTAGCATTTCATTATGGCCCTACTGGAAAGTCCTTCCTCTCCAAAAATACTCATAAGGGCCCTACAGTGCAAGTTTGACACAGCTATCTGAAATGGCCTTGACTGAAACAATGGCCCATCATTTTGCTATCTAAACGCCCTCTACCCAGTTCAAACTGATATAGATGTTATCATTTCCTGTCCTAAATGTTTGTCCAATGTAGTCAAGTGCCAATAAACAGGTACTGCATTTTCACCTCAAGGGTAAAAGTGCTTTGAGGTTCTTTGGGAAAAAAGTGCAATATACTTATTATGTCTTTCAAGGTAGGTCAATCAATTTCAAAGGAGTGATATATACTGAATAGATTGTGTGTTCCCCAAAGATATTAAATGTTCTTACTAATTTTTTTAAATTTTTGTATAACTAACACATCTGGATTAGATTTTTAAATAGAAATTCATACACACAGACACACCCTACACGCACCCTCTGTAACATACTCATGGAAGGTGAGGGAAAGCCTTTTGTTGGTTCTCATTATGTATTGAAATAAAAAGATTAAAATTAATAAGCACATTTGCAAGAAACAGAATCATTGAGCATAAACAAAAGCAAACTCTCTTGGTCACTAATTGAATCACATAATTTGTATAGAAAAAACACATACCTGGAATGAGAGGATATTTCACTGAGGTCTCCCATGCTACCTTCAGCTGTATGACTGCTAGAAATGGCAGAAGCATAGCTATGTACAGCATAAATTTTAGCTTGTTCATCATCTTGCCCAGGAGTTTCAGAAGATTCAGTCCACTGCTCAGCCCGACTACGCACCCCAGACCTGCTGCCGGCAAGATGTAAAGGGGCCATAAGAGGAGCAGGCATACAAGGAGCTGTATCAATTCCACTGTCAGTAGAAGCCCCTTTAATATATGTTAATCCAAGCAATTCAGGGTCCATCAGGTCTCCGGAGCCAAAGTGCTTTTCATCACTATTGCTCGATGTATTACTGGACAGGGTATTACTGCTGGAGTGACTGGAACAGTTTTTGTCTCCAATCTTAAAAAAAAAAGTTTATAAATAATATTTACTTCTGTTTAATGTCACTTAATTTTCTTTATTCAAAGGTCATTTAGCCTGCATTTAATACTTTTCACAGCATCATTGAATACAAACACCAAATACAAAAGAAACTAAATGTGCAACCAGCTTCTATAAAGTGAAGTGAACTGCACAATTGGCTAGGTGCATTATGGGACTTTTCTTTCCTCCAAAATAAGCCTATTGTGTGGGTAGGTACAATAGACTTTAGACCAGGGGTCGGCAACCTTTCAGAAGTGGTGTGCTGAGTCTTCATTTATTCACTCTAATTTAAGGTTTTGCGAGTCAGTAATACATTTAAACGTTTTTAGGTCTCTTTCTATAAGTCTATAATACATAACTAAACTATTATTGTATGTAAAGTAAATAAGGTTTTTTAAATGTTTAAGAAGCTTCATTTAAAATTAAATTAAAATGCAGAGCCCCCCGGACCGATGGCCAGGACCCAGACAGCGTGAGTACCACTGAAAAATCAGCTTGTGTGCTGCCTTTGGCACGCGTGCCATAGGTTGCCTATCCCTGCTTTAGGCCATTGGTTTGATCTCGTATGGAAAATCCCACGTTCACATTTAAATTCTTTGATTCTGACATGCTTGCATCCATAAACTGTCATTTGTGGATAGTTAAAATGAACAACAAACCACTGAATTGGGTTCTATTGGAGTTCTGGAGAACAATGGAGATTGAATTACTGATATCCTCTCTCAGAGTAGATGAACTATCCAGTTTATTGGATCAGGTGCAGCATGAATGACTACTTGAAATGAAGGCAAGTGGAATGTGTGTACCAGATAAAAGTGACTTGACCCTCTGGGGGTTCAAACTCAGTATGACCACTGGACTAGAAGAACTGTGTCAGACAGTTGCATAAGTAGAAATTTTGAGATTTTACAAAGAGCTGAATTCATTTACCTGTGAGGCAAGACAGCCAGGACCAAGCCAGATGAAGCTTAGGTAAGAAGTGAAGTGGGAGGGTAGACTACTATCTTTAATTAGATTCCCCTTCCAGCAGATGTATATGAGGATAATAATTTCTTATACACCAAGCTGTAAGAGGTAGCCCTTTTCAAAAGGCTGCCTCACCTAACTGCACATTGAGAATTAAAAAGTCTCAGGGTCTGTTTGAAAAGTTGCTACAAAAAGAGGGGGTTTAAGTGCATTACTAACCTTTTGGAGATGGTTTTCAACTTCACTATTAGGGAACTAGATGCTGGAAATGCAAATGAACATGTTTCTAGAGATCGGATGCGCTAGGATTTGCTAGAGAGTTGTCTAGTGCAGAGGTGCTTTAGTTTGGACTACAAATGCAACATGGCATCAAAGAGGAAAGAAACCATTAGGAAGGAAGGAAGCCTTCAGGAAGAAAAAAAAACCAGGAAGAAGAGATGTAAGTATCAGTCCCAGCAAAAGCTTCCTTCAGGCTGCTCTAGTTTATAATAAGTACCTGCTTGGCACTGGAACTGGCACAGAGAATTGGGGTGAGCTGGAAAACAGCTGGCACCTTTGCATGCTCTCCTCTTGAGCTATACCAAGCAAACTTCAACTACAGCTCAGAGTCGTGTATTTCCATGTGTCAAGGCCACTCTTCATAGGGAATCTCAATGTGACCTTAACAGAGACCAATCTCTAAACATGTCATTGAGCAATTAGAACTCAAGTATAGTAAATCACCAGGACAAGATGATATTCAACCAAGATTTCTGAAGTGCAAAGATACTGAGGTGGATATGCATAATATCCTAAACAGCAACATTTGTTCCTGAAGAATGTAAAGTTGTTCATTTAGTGCTCATCTCCAGCAAAGGACAATCCAAGGAACTGGGCAACAAAAGTGACCAAGGTATGGAACAGCGTCCATATAAAAAGAAATTAAAAAGACTGAGACTTTTCAGTTTGGAAAGGAGGTGACTGAGAGGAGATATGATAGAGGTCTATTAAATCTTGACTGGCGTGGAGAAAGTGAATAAGGAAATGTTATTTACTTCTTCACATAATACAAGAACTAGAGATCACCCAATGAAATTAACAGGCAGCAGGTTTAAAACAAACAAAAGGAAGTATTTCTTCACACAACGCTGTCAGTCAATCTGCGAAACTCTTTGCCAGAGGATGCTGTGAAGGTCAAAACTATAACAGGGTTAATAAAAAATAGATAAGTTCATGGAGGATAGGTTGATCAGTGGCTATTAAGGATAAGCAGGGATGCAACCATACTCTGAGTGTCCCTAGCCTCTGTGTTCCAGAAGCTGGGAGTGGACAACAGTGGATGGATCACTTGATTGCCAGTTCTGCACATTTCCTCTGAAGCACCTGACACTGGCCACTGTCAGAGACAGGATACTGAGCTAGACAAACCATTGATCTGACTCAATATGACTGTTTTTATGTTCTTATGCTTTGGATAGGCCTCTCTCAGTTTTGTATTAAGTGACTGGTTGAGTAATTCAAGGATAGAGTAATGCTGTGCTGCATTCAAATATATATAACCAAGACATAATAAATGTATGAAGTTCAGTGAATAGAACAGTATCTCAGGTATTGGTACTGGGTTTAATGTTATTCATTCTACACAGTGATTCAATCCTCAAACTTCTGGACAACTTCTCCTTGCCTGAAAACATCAGGAAGTAATTTCCTCCACATGTCAGATTGTATAGTACTGTACACTACAGCATTACGAGGGTCTTTTTTCAAACATCATAGACCAGATTCACAGCCTGTATAAATCAGAAAGCCAATTTACTCCAGCTGAGAATCTGGCCCTATAACTGTATTGAAATTATTTTACAAATAGTATCATATAGTTTCCTGGTACATCTAGCAAGACTTTTGTATTACAAACATACAAGATGGTATTAAGGGAGCATGGCACTTTACTAGTGTTTTTTTTCCTTTTCCTAAATCATAAGACACTGGCCACTATTAAATGCAAGATACTGAACAAGGGGGACCAATTATCTGATCCAGCACTTCAACTTCTATGTGTCTTTTCTTAAGGGAGCCACAGAATTGGTATCATACTTAGAAATTAAATCTGTTTAATAACTTTTAACTTCTAATCCTAATGAAGTTAGCACAATATTGATAGGCAGCCCTTATTTGCCAGTTCTGACATTTCAATCGAGCTGGAAATCATTAAAAAACAAACAAAAAAACAGACCACCACTTTCACACCCACAATTAAAAAGACACAAAAAGATAACAACATTTAACTAGATACAGTCTTTAGAGGTAGAACCTTTGCCCAAATAAGAAGAAAGCTGATTGCTGATAATTATAGTACATATGTATCCCATACAACATGTCAAGAAATTGCATGCATTAATGTAATGTGTACAATGAGAGGTGCTCCTAAGACTGAGCAAACCAATATAAATAAAGCTCTTATTAGACCCCAGAGTGATGTTTACTTTAGTAAGGATTTTATCCCTGCAATGTCCCAGAAACCAGAACATGACCTTTTTAATGTACTTAGTTTGAGAATACTGAATCCAGTCCTGAATCAGAGACTCTTGCATAGCTATTCACAATACTATTAGCCTCTCAAACACCAAACTGTACTTCAGGAATTACTAAAATGTATTTTAAACATTTAAGATTCTTGCAAGTGTCTTTTCAGACCCAAGTTTTTAACAGTAGAAGAGAAGTTTGAAAAGACTTACATGAGAAAGTTTGCTTGGCGAATCCTTGACATTGCCTTCTTTTGGTAAAGCCCGGTCTTTGTAGGAACTCAGGACTTTGGTGGATGGCGCATGCCACTTCGTTTCTGCCATAAATAATTGTGTTTTAATTTCTCATTTCTAAAAGGATGAACATATTGTACAAAGAAAAAAGCACAGAGCTCAGTGCTTTAAGCATCAAGTTTGAGACAACTAAACCCTGTGGAATCACACGTTCAAACCTTGGCAGACTTTCCTAACCCTTTTGTTGTTCCACAATAATTAAATAGGGTTCTATGCAGTCCACTCTGTGAGAGGCTTTTGAATGAGACCGTAGAAATCAACGTGTTCGTTCTGAGCCTACTTTAAATATTCCATGGCACTTCCTATAAAAGAGTAAGAATTTGCCTCAAGTGTTCTTTGGCCAAAATCTATCCTATTCTGACTGTTATACTGCGTGTTTAGTTTCCTCTTACTACCTCAGAGGTGGCTGCATTTCACTGATGCTGCATTAGTTTTGAAGCATTTTAGGATCCTTTGGGATGAAAGGCTCTATATAAATGGAAATTAGGATTATCATCAGAACCAATAGTTAACTTTACTTGTATATCCTAGAAAGATTATTAACTTTTAATATATGGTATTATTATTACCAGCAAATCTGGATCCTTCCACAGTTTCCTCTCGTTCTCTGCCTCCTTCACACTCCAGTGGACCTGAACCTTGGTGTTCATGAAGTAAAGGGGATTGGCACCTTGTAACATAAGCAGACAATCAAGTTGTTTCTTTCTTAACTACAAAACTGAATATCCCACAAGGAACTTTCCAAGGTAAAAATCTTTGTAGGTCATTAACTGTAAACAATCATCACCACCCAGCAAGCAAATAGCATTGGGAAACTTGTTATTCTAAGTAAAAATATCTAAGTGTAAGTTTCTTGACAGAACACTATTTAGGATTAATTATAAACAAACAACAATGCTAGATTAAAAACCCCTACATTTTTGAGGCCAAACATTCAAAGCCTCACACAATGGATGGACCATGAAAATGCATCAACTAGCTGTCCCATGGACCAGTTCCCACTTCCATGCACACAAATATTTGACTGTATGTGCAAATGCAGGATTCTACTAATGAAATGGGTGGACGACATAGTTTGCATCTACGGAACAGAGGTATGAAAGTTTGCCGTATATTCAAAATTGGAATTGATGCCTCTACACACTTTAGTACTAAATCCATTACTTGAAATATTTCCTCTTTCACAGATGTCAGGCCCTCTTAATCTGAAATTCCTTGAGCAGGTTCCAAGCCACTACACATATCTGCTACATGGGATATTTTACACATAATCAAATATGTCAAGGCAATATTCTGCTGATAACAGACAAGAAAATTATTTCAGTGTCCATATTTTATTATAAAAAAAAATGTAATTAACTCTGAGTAGCAGGTCTCAAGTGTTTTTAAATTAGGCAGCTTATGTATTTCTGTATCTCAATATTTAACAGCAAAAATGTTACCAAGCAGTAGATACATGCAACCAAAGAGCTACATTCACGGTAATGAAGAACAGATCTCACATAGAAAATATGTAACAGAACTGAGTTAGTTAACTTTTTGGTGACCCTAAACATTTAACATATTTTTGTGAAGGGGTTCCTATTCACTAACAGCTCAATTGTGAATCCTTCTCTGCAGGGAAGTAAGGGGAGGTAACAAGCCCCATTACACTCATGTGAAACAACTACCCATATTGCTGGAGCCGCCCGGGGAAAGAGACCAGCTGCCGCTGGGATACTACTCAGCCCCCCATGCAAGTGGACAGGAAGTAGATGTCACTGGAGCAAACACAGAGGGAGAAATAATTTGCACCAGCAAAAGGACTGGCACAGAATATTACCCCCACTAAAGCAAAGGGGAAGTAGAAACGAGACCGGAACTGAGTCACAATCTGGTTCCTGCACTTAGGCTGTCCTAATCCAACGCTAAAGCACTTACCAGTTTGGTTCCCAAACTGTATTTGCATACAGATTGCATGAGAGATCTGTAACTCTCTGCTTTCTGTTTACTTAGGGAAGTATCTTATCACAAGCATTTCTCCTGATCCTCATTAATTTGCAAGGATCTCAATTTGTGGGTAGAAATTCACAAGTTTTCCATACTAGTTTGAGGACCAAATCCTGAACTCAATTACAGTGGTGCAAATCTGGATAACCACCACTGATTTACACTGAGGTATCTCAGATCAGACTAGGGCTGTGATGCCCTCTATTTAAACTACATTTCCATTGCAAATGGGACTATTTAATATTTAGCTTGTACATAAACTCTGTTTCATAAAGAATTATTTATGGGAGTTGCAGTGAGATATAAAATCACCAGTACCCGTCATATCCCACTTGCTGTCTCCACTGGCTACTCCCGCTGGGTCCTGGGTCACTGGAGGAGGACTGGTTGCTCGGTGAACTTCTGTAATGTTGACTAGAATCATTAACAGTGCACTGAGGTATTTGTGGAGTTTCAACATCTTTAACTGGACTGTTATTTATTTATTTTACAAATAAATTCATTTTTACAATTAAAAATGAGGCATACAGATTGCAGTTTGAATACGTCAAGTATATTCCTATTGGGATTTTACAGTTAGACTTATTTCCTACAATTCATGTCATTTAAGAATTTAAGAAAATAATATTTCCCAGTTTGTTATTGGCAGGATATTTCCATATGTAAATCTTAAAAAGATACCATGAAACATAAAAGCAGAGGACAGACTAGGTTTTAACAGACTAATGGCCAAATCCCACTCTCCTTACTGATACAAGTAGCCTCATTCAAACAAATAGATCTACTTGCATGAGTAAGCAAAGCAGGACTTCACTTAGTTTTGAATATGGGAAACTCCCACAATGAAAACAAGTGCCTTTCCACCCAGAAACAATTGCTAAACTACTATGATATACCAGAAAGGATAAGGGCTTTGATTACACTCTGGAATGCATATCATCAGTACCTTCAGCCAACTGAGTGAGAACTAGGTCATCCTTCATATACATTATGTGGGTAATATGAAAGAATTTTAAAGGGAAATTTTATTATTATATTTTTAAAGATCATCATGTCTCACATTGTTAACGGTCTCTCTGACAAAAATTCTTGTATTTCCAACTATTTGAAATATAATCTCAAAATTCTTCCTTAAATCGTTCTGTTTCACCTTATCAAGTATCAGAGGCGTAGCCGTGTTAGTCTGGATCTGTAAAAGCAGCAAAGAGTCCTGTGGCACCTTATAGACTAACACACGTTTTGGAGCATGAGCTTTTGTGGGTGAATACCCACTTCGTCAGATGCACCTTGCTTCTCATTGCCAATTTACAACTCCACTATCTTGTGTCTCCCAACTCCATAATCTTGATTCCTCATCCTTCTCTCCTTTCCCATTTCCTTCACATACCTAGTTTCTAACTTCGGTCATTTCTTCCTTTTTAATCTCTAAAATTCACCCTTCTCCTTGTCCCTGGTGTTATATAATTCGCATTTCTTAACCTTGTTATCTCCCATATTACTGTAAACTTCCTGTCTCATCTCACTGCCCTTCCTAGCCTCAACTTCTCTCCAAACTGTCTGAAATGCTGCTTCTAAAGTAATCACCTATGTCCTAGAAACTTTCTGTTGGCTTCGTAGTCTGACCACAGTAAATCTGAGTTTCTCACCCTCATGGACAAAGTCCTATATAATACCTCTCCGATTTTTCACTACTCAGTATCTAAGTCCATAGGCTAGTTCCAAACTCTTTTTTATTCATCTTCCCACCTCCCTACTTCATGGATTCTTCCAGGCTGCTTCTCATGTCTGGAAGAGTCCTCATCCATTAGGCACCATCTCTCTTCTCTATATCCCTTTTTAAAACCTCACCTCCGCAAGCAAATTGTTTTCCCTTGTTGTTATCGTTCATCTCCCTACTCTGTCTCTCCTGAACTGCTATCCAATGTTTTGTCTTTGTTAAACTTGTCCTATTTCTATTATATAGTAAGCTTTTCAGGGCAAGCAATGGCTCACTATATTTAAGGCCTCAGTCCTGCATGTGCTTCACTTAGTTATGAATGCTTATGTTTGTAATGTGCTGTGGAAATTAATAGCAAATATTTATTCAACAATTAATAAAATAAGTACTGTTTCCTAACAGATCTTCACAAATCCAGAAAATTAGATATTCAGCACAACTGCCCTTTTAACATTGGACTTTAACAAGGAACACAAGAATGGGGCAAGCAAGGTGATCTTAAATCATCTAACATTAAGTGTGGTTAGATAAAATGCATTTTTGAAATAAGATGTAAAATATTCAAACCATAAACTCAGAACCTTCTTTCCCTAAGGACAAGTTTTAAAATGTGCATTACTATGACTAATAGTCTAACTGTGTGTGTTTTAAACAAAATGTAAAAATACTGTCAATTATTTCTCCTTAAATACAGTAATAATTTGTGCTTTGGGGGGCAGGGGCAGAAATTTTCAAAACCAATACATGACAAATTTTAGATTTTTATACAAATTAGATCTTATGACTGAAATCTCCTGTTTTGCTTGGAGGTTAGAGAAACTGTATGGTTTAAGGGGAAAGGGCATAAAGGAGGGAAAATTCCAAACGAAGAAGAAATTAATGGGGAAAGAATTCTGTTTAAGAAGCAAATGTGTTTAATTCTCAACAAATAATGTAAAGAGTTAAATGCATTTACATAGTTTTTTAAAAAAAAAGATTTGTACCCCTTTTCAAGAAGTATAAGTAAAATGATTTATAATTACCTTTAAAATACCTCACCATAATGTAAGAGATTTGATATTTTTATATCACAAGTTCTCTTTTGTTTAATAAACAGTGAAAAAAAGCAAAGCATAAGGACAGGTAATGAATTAAAGAATCCTTTGAAACTGTGTCCATACTACAATAATGAGTTTAAATCATTCATTTTGCAAGAGACAGGTTTGTTTTTATTTATGCTTATCACTCATCTAAACAGGTTTCCATAACGTCACTGATTGTGCCTCAGCTTAGAGTAAAGTAGCCAGTCAGCTTCTGTTTCATTTGATTTGGGGTTGAAGGGGATGGTTGGCAGTCCTCATGGGGTGAAGTTATGAATAGTAATGAGTGAATCACTCATTTTTCAGTTTGAAAAATCTAAAACATTTCTGGGGAGAGGTGCCAACCTGAAAAGGAGGTTTTTCTTGCTGAAGTGAAAAAATGTTTTTTTTTTGACCAGAAACAATTTTTTTTTGTTTCATTTTCAGCTGGTTTTTACATCTTTTTGTTTTCTAAAATAAATCTAGCAAAATGTTGAAACAAAAGATTATTTCAAAATGAAAAGTCCAAATGTTTTGAAAATGTCAAACAAAACATTTTGCTTTATTTATTTATTTATTTTATGGGGGGAGGGGGTGACACAAAACTATTCACCAAATTCAACTTAATTTGAATGGGATAGCTGAATTCATGGATAGCTTTGGTCTACCAGAAACTGCATTGTTTAGTGAATAAACTATTAGTCCACAAAATTCTGCCCATCTCTAGTTATGAGTAGTACTACTGCACACTATCACTTATCACTAAACCCAGATGTCATTTGTTTCAACTAGGATGAACTGTGGTTCACTGGGTTCACTTTGGCACTTAATCTCAAACTTAAATCCTGTTAAAACCCAACGGAGTAATGTATGAATGATCAAAAAAGGCTTTAAAAATAACTTCATACCAAGGCCTAAAAACAGAGGTTTACAAGTGAAGCATTTAGGAAAATGATAAGAATTAAATGGAGAGTATTACCTTGCACCATCTGGCAGCTTTCTATCAAAGGAAGTGCTGCGAGGGATGGCTGTCTGAGCCTGCTGAAGAAGCTGCTGGCATTGCAGTCTGTCAGATGTTCCTAGGATTGGAGATGCACGAGAAAGAGGCTGCCCAGCAGGAGTCGGCACCCGATGCCAAGTAGTATTCCTTCTGAAAGGAGTTTTATACTCACATGGGGTGCCTTCGCTGTCGAGTTTATATTCCACCATGGGGATTCGGCATAGTTCTGAACAACCCCTGCAGGACAAATAACAATGCCAATAAATCTTATTGGAGGGGAAAAAAAAAAAATCTTTCTACCATAAAAGATATGGGTATATTTTTCTTACAAATGCTCAAATATCCCCATATAGCATTGTCTTTTACACACTTCAAAAAACAAACCACTTATCTGGCAAAAAAAATAATTTAAACTATTCACTACTATGTAGAAACCAGTGTTTCAGATGTCTGTCTTTCAAAGTGAAAGAGCAATATACAATACTAAAAGTTAATCCATGTCTTAAATTCTGCATTATACAAAATAAAATCTGAAAACTATTAAGACTGCACTGTTAAGCACTCAGAAGTCAGGAAATGCCAACATTAAGGTTGTAAATGCAGTCTTAACTCTATTCCCTTCTGTGTATGCATCACACTACAAGTTGAAAAATATTTAATGTATAGTTTTTCCTGCAACCTTATATACTTTTATGTAGTATCTGGCATGACTGATTACTTCTCTGTGTATGCCAGGCAGAGCGTACTAAACTCATTTCTACTCATACTACAGATTAAATAAACAGAGAAACACACATATAGGCCTCAGAAGTGTGCAGCTAAAATAAGTCAAGTTTACTACTTCATCACATGAGTTATTTAACCTAAGAAAGGCTTTCTTGTTTCTTGAAAAGGACATGTATATTCATCATTGCTGACTAAAGCAAAACACATTTTTTAGGGAAATCTAAGAATTTACACAAAAACGTTCTCGGTCTCAATCCTGCAAACACCTAAGCACCTGATCAACTTTGTACAAGTACGTTATGCATACAATTTAATAGGACTGCTCACTGTGTAAAGGTACTCAGGTGCTCCAGCATTTGCTGGATCAAACACTAACAATAAGAAATATATACTATGTTCATTTTCAGTGTTGCAGCAAGTATATAAAATGAAAAAAATATTATCAGATGCTAACTACTTTATCCAAGTTTGTTGAAAAATAAATTATGGTACAGCAGTAGCAACTACATTCTCTGGATAGTCCATCTTCACTGAGCATTTTCCAAACCAGGATTGCAGGGGCTGAACAGCACTGTCCCTGCAATTGCTGGTCCCCAACTGCTGTGGCACTGGAACTGAGAGCAGGGGAAATGTCTCTCCTGTGATCTCAATACTCCCGACTGCTGGTTCTGAGGCAGTGAGGAGGAAGTACCTTGATTAGAATGCCAAGGATTGAGCAACCAGAGTCTATAGAGAGAGAGGGCATGTAGAGGGGTGGAAGAGGAGGAGACAAGGACAGGCTGGAAGGACAGCTGGAGCAGAAGGGTCTGTAACCTTTTGAGTATGCTGAAATACATCCCAGGATTTCTGAATTTTGGCATTTCTCAATGCTGTGCCAGGGACGTTCTGCGCCTGGCTGGAAGATTCAAATCAGCCTCCGCTGTGTCCCCCCTCCCCCATGTAAATAATAATAAATAACCCACTATCACTGTCAACTACTTTTACAAATGGACCTTTCTAGCCTCCTCTGATGCATTCTCATTAATTAGCTCATCCCAGTCTACCCGCCTTGCTTCCAAGCTCTCTATAAAAATAACTAACAGATCATTTAACCCTTTCCTGCCCTATGGACATGCTTAGCGAGGTCTTGATTAATTTCACCTGCTGAAACTTCTTTCATTAGCCACTATGGTTACAGGAAGATAGCAAAAACTATGCAGAGCTGTTTCTGTGCTAGGGAAACTCATCTAAAGACTTTTTGTCTATATAGCTAAGGAGATCAATGGGCGCCTTTGTTTACAAGTCATCCTTAAAGATTCACTCACAAAAAGTGGCAAAGAACTCCATCTCATTCTCAGTATTCTGTTTAAATACCCAGGGTTAGCTGGCTTGCTAAACTTCAAGCATGCCTCTTTAGGTCTTCGATGTTGAGACTCTTCAGTTTCTTGTCTGTCAAAAAAGCAGCCTTTTTTATGACTGCATCCTATTTATACATCCTATCATCAAACTGTGTTAATATTGTGTCTAACTGGGGATTGAAAGCCTCACATTCAACAATTTTGGGGGATCTGTTGACCTTTCATCCTTTGCAAGTTTGCCTGGCATTACTTTCCTCCTTCCTTGAACTGTATGAATATTACTACTGTCAGCCTATGAAGTAGTAGAAGCAATGAACCCAGAAGCCCATAATTCTGATAAAGCATCACAAAGACCACCAAGTAAACTGTCATTTGAATGTCGAGATCTGGACTCGGCAATTTTTTACTCACAACATTCATTTTTGGCCAATACAGTAACTAATGCCCCAAAGTTATGAGTTATTAATATTGAAGAATTGGCCAGACATCAAGGCTGTTTCAGAAAAAGATAGAACAGATGGAAGTGAGAATAAAAACTTAAGGTCTAACAGTAAGATTTCTTCAGACTGTGTGAGCGAACTCAGAATTGCTGCAGCCTTTTACAAGGGTGTACTACTAGTGCTGCTAAAGAGACTTATCCTTTTCCCTGTCTGTCAATGAGTGAGTGAATTAACTAAAAATTAAATTACAGACACTCCCCGGGTTACACAAACCCAAGTTACACAAATCTGCACTTATGGAAAAAGTTCCGTAAGCTAGAAATCGGAAGGGTTTTTCTGCCAACCCTTTTTAATATAATTTTTGGGATATAATTATCAATATGGATTGTCATTATTGGATTAGGAACTTTGGTTATGTGAACTGTTATCTAAATTACCCCTAATTTGATTCCCTAAGATCCTGAATCCTTCCCTCACCCTCACTCCCATGAATCCTGAGTGTGAGAAGTTTTTGCTTTAAGCTGAAAACATCACTTACAAATTCCAGATATTGATTTTACTACTTTGTTTGGTAACTTGAACAAGGTCTTTCTACAATATGTACAAGTCATTCTCCAGATCCTTAAACCCAAAAAAGTATTTTAAATTTAGCTGCTATAACCACATTTTCACAGATTTTAAGTGAAGAAGGACCATTATGATTATCTGGTTTGCCACATATCTAAAAACGTGCTATATCACCAAATTACCACTTTCTCAGCTAACATTAATACTTATAAGTTTTGTACCGATTTGTAGCTACTTGCCTCAGCTGAAGTATATGTCCCTTCAACTAACCAATGACTATGTGATTCAAGACATTGTTCCTGTAACAGAGGTTTGTAAACAACCCTGTTTCAAATCACTTTCAGATCTAATCAAGCAACTTTCATAAGTTGAATAAGGACACACTGGACTTCACATACAAAATGATACAAAGCAATGGAGTTATCCAATACTGTCCCAGTCACTTAAAAACAGGTAAATACATTGCTTATATCACAATATTTTTTAACATTATCCTCCTTGAAATCACAAAAAGAAAATACGTTGTTTGGTGTATTCAGATTGAATGGTATACTTTACTGCTTCACAACAACCATACAGAGAATGAGTACTGCAGTTTACAGAAATATAAAGGTCATAACTGCATTTACTCCATGTACTGGGGACATGTGAAATAAACTACTAGTATGTTTCCAGCTGAATACTGACACTGCTATTTTGGATCTAGAAAATTATCCTGGCTAATTGCTGAAATCGTACATAATATACTATTAAACATTTAGCTGGGTTGCTAATGAGTCTTTGTTTGCTACATGTTATTGCATTATTTGAAAAGTATATGTGGACATTTGTATTTAACAAAAGTGTTTGCACCTACTTTTTAAATGCAAAGACCAAAGCTAAGCCTTATGCTCCTATGAAGATATTTAAATGATGTAAAATAGAAGTAGGGAATTGCTGGAGAGTTTTCCCCCATATCATCCAACATATTGCTTTGACAAACAGACTAAAAGAAGATCCCTGATTCAAAAAGTTAGATAGTAAATACGATCAGAAGGGAAAATACAGATGACAGAGTCAGTTTCTAGATACACACATCAGAAGCCAGAACATTTCTTCCCCTCCATAATGGCATGTAGGTTAGTACTCAGGCCTCTGAGCTAAATAGATGGACTCAATATTTAAGGATCCTCTGTTTAGAAAACATGTGTTAACCTATAGCAATTTTAAGTTTATAAAAGTACCACCTACAGGCCTAACTGGAACAGCTAATACTTCAAGTCACCGGACAGTGCTGATTACCGCATCTTAGCACATAAAAAGCAGCAGCCGTGGTCATCTGCAGTGTTAAAATATTATTGCAAACATTTTAGTTTAATACACTTATGAAGCAGTCTGCAACAATACATTATCAGCTTTAAAAACCATGAAGCTCTGAAACCTTTCAAGCTCCTACATGAAGGGCTTCTAAGATGCGCCTTGAAGGAGCTACATTAGGCTAACATGGTACTTAGAAGTTAAATCACAAATTATTATTATTTTTTTCACAAATTATTAGGGTTGGAAGGGACCTCAGAAGATCATCTAGTCCAACCCCCTGCTCAAAGCAGGACCAATCCCTAAATGGCCCCCTCAAGGATTGAACTCACAACCTTGGGTTTAGCAGGCCAATGCTCAAACCACTGAGCTATCCCTCCCCCCTGTAAAAAGCTTTTATATATTATGATTAAGAATCTGCTGCCTTGATAACTACATGAAAGCCTTGTCTTTTTCAATTATATTCCACCATCATAATGAGACTTACTCAGCATGGCTGTTGTACTTTGGATCACAATTAAATTGGGCTCTACAACTAAATCTTATGAAAATACAACTGTTGTATCATACTCAAAATGCTCAATTTCCAGCTCCTTAAATTCTCAGAACCAAATGGATATGCCAGCAGTTTCAGCTGATCTATAGTTTGACTCTTGCCTCCTTGTTCTGCTTCATTTGTTTGTGTTTCCAGTCAAATTCCTCATCTTCTTTTATTAACTGTAAAACTGGGTTCATGAAGTTTTTCCACCTTAGCAAGTGAGTATGTCCACAAAAATATCTGAAGGAACATATATGGAGGCAACCATGCACTTGATGGAACTTGCAGAATGGTGAAAGGAAGCATTATTCAAATTTTACAGGTGGGAAAATGAAAAATGAAGACACTAATGGACATTCTCAAGGTTACACAGGAAGATCACGGTAGAACTGGGACTGCACCTGTATCCTCCAAATCCCGGTCAAGTGCCTTCACCATAGACTATCCTTTTGATTCAGAGAAACCATTGTGTTTTGGCCAGACAGCCAAACAAATTCCAGTAAATAACGAGCAGGCATAGACATGGTCAGAAATAGCTTCCAGATTTTATTGATGAGCATGCATGTTTTATCCAATTTCAAGCAGGGCCACAGAAAGCATGCAAACATCTTCCTCAGAGGTCATAGTTCAAAGCCCATTGAAGTAAATGCAAATACTCCCGCTGACTTCAATGGGCTTTATATCAAGCCTAGAGATTCTACCTGGACAATATTGGCCAAACAATGAAGGTCAACCCATGTTATTATAACTTAGCCCCCACAACCCTCCAGAAATCTACTAACATTAACCACATACTGTCAAAAAATCAACAAACTGATGAAAATATTAGTTAAAGTAATGTATAGCATCATAAATGTACAGTGATGTTGCTAGTGACCTCTGATAATGAAGCTGCCTCCAGCACTACCAGTTCTATCAGTACAAGTGGTAAGCACTCATGGCGTGAGATGTGAAGAGCTGAAGTTGACAATGTGCTCTTATCAAGTAAGATCTTCATTTTTAGTTTAAAAGGAAAGCTTTGGGCTGCTGAGCCCACAAGCAAGTTGGAAGCTTCTTAAATGCCATTGGAGATGCAATGCTGTATGTGAGAGACATGAAGGATGGTGAAACAGTACATGCACTGGATAAAGCGGATGACCAGGACATCAAAAAACAAAAAACTACAACCTGATTGGCACACCTGTGTGATCACTGAAGCAGGATCAAACCTGCAGTTTGTGCTAATGAGAACAGGACCACAGAACCAGAACAAGACACATTTCCAAGTCCTAAAGAATACAAAAAGACAACCACACACAAAAGATGACATGATACAATGTTTATGCGGAAGGTAAAGGATCAGAAGGAAGGAAAAATCCTGGGGAGTGGGAAGGGAAGGGGGGGGTCCTTTGTTGGTCCTACCTGTTCCCCTGTAGGCCACTTAAAACCTATAATCCAAACCATATTCCAAAACCCCTTTCTTTAAACCACCCTTTCATTTAACTAGGAGACAATGCAGGCAGAAGCCCAGCAGCAGAGTGGGGGCTATCCAGTTTATTGCACTGAGTGTAGCATGTATGATTACCTGCCTTGTGGGCAGGTGTCGTATGTGTGCAGTCAGTGCAAGGAGCTCCTGGCCCTCAAGAGACCACGTACGGACTTTGGAGGCCAGAGTGGTGGAACTGGAGGAGCTAAGAGAGGTATGTTAATGAGGCTGTTCCAAATTGTAAGTACAGGTAGAACAATAATATAGGCTTTTATGTTGTTTGGTTGTATTTACGTGTGTAGCTTGCCTGGAATGTTTCAAATTGGATTCATAATTTTTGAATGCAGACTGTTTATTCATATTTTCTTATAAGCAATAGCCCTGTATTTGTCAACTTGATGCGAGTTATTATATTCTTATGTCTTTTTCTTTTTTTATATAAAGCTTTCTTTTAAGACTTGTTTGAGTTTTCTCTCTGGGTAAGGCTAAGGAACGAAGGGAGGAATTCCCTTTGTGTTAGATCTACGAGGTAAAACTCTGCAGAGCACCAGGGAATTGGTGAGACGGAGGAGAGATAGAATTTTTCTGTTTCACTTGAATTGGGTTTGTCTCTTTGTGGAATAGAGGAGACATGCTTCTTGGTATTGTGACGTAAAGAGATTGCATCAGCTAACTCCCAGGTTAGCCCAGAGAGAAAGTCTGGGTAGGGAGAGAGAGGGGGAAAGGAAATAGTGGTTATTTCCCTTTGTTAGTGAGACTCAACGAGTCCTGAGTCTGGCGGTCCTCCAGGGAAAGTTTGGGGGACCAGAGCGAGGCAGGCACTATAATTCCTGTCTGGTGGCAGCGAGATAAGATCCAAGCTGGTAATTAAGCTTGGAGGTTCATGCTAGGCACCCACATTTTGGACGCTAAGGTTCAGAATTGGGAAAGATGCTTATGATAGTGATATCAGGATGAAAGAGAAGATATCTAGTGCTAGAAGTTTAAAATGACGATGGAACATGCAAATGATTTCAAAGACATCTGGAGATGCAAGATTTGGAGGAGGAAGACAGGTCAGAGAGATTTAGGAATCATTCATATAGAACTAGTAGTTGAAGCCATTTTTCACAAATAATTCAATACCAATCACGTCTGAAATGCAAAGTCAGCTATAAAAATCTGCTCTCATATGAGCATGTAATTCAATCATCATTATTAATTACATTTTACTTCTGCTGGCATATCAGATCAATTAAACTGATTTGTACAAAACTTCTAGTGGAGGGCATAATTTGAGATCATCATCAGACTTACCAAAAGAAAATGCTTAAAAAATTTAGATAAGGTTGACAGATCAATTACATACGAGTTTTTGGCTATTTTCTCTCCTCAATAATAAATGTACATACGTGCTTATGCAGCTTGTAATTACAGTGCTGGATAGAAACTGGAAGAAAAATGAGGACACATTCAACTTTAGGGTTAAATGAAAATATAACTGAGTTCCATATCATTGACAGTGCAAAGAAACACAAATTTTCTTGCTGTCTCCTGAGAATAACTCTGAAATTCTGGGAGCAATACGTTTTGGAAAAAAAGCTTGCTACAAGACATTAAGAATGCAATGATCAGAAAATATCAAACAAAGGAAAGCAAGCACATTACAGCTTTCTGAGACCCAAGCATTCTTTTTAATGTCAAAATATAAGGTTTGGAGTTTTGACAAACAGCAGGGTTACTTCCCAAGTGTGCCATCTTCAACTGATGAATAATCCTTCTTTTGGGTAACAAGTTTGCTAACCTTGGTTTCACTCTGACTCCACAACAACAAAGACAAATTCTAATTGATATGAACTAAAAATATCTTTCAGGGTCAGAAATAGTGTATTCTTAGTATCTGAGTGAGATTACTAGGGGGAAGGAGAGGATGAGGGAACACTGGAGCAGGCAGGCACATCCACAGATTCCTCCTCCTCCTGTCCACTTATCTGGTACTGGGGGCAGCTACATTTTTTGTGTGATAGATCTTAGTGCTAGAGAGATTCCTTTGGAATATCATATCACTTTCTTCAGAGGTTAAAGACCTTGTCTATCACACTCTCCCACAGTGCTCCAAACAGACCGAGCAAGGTTCTTAAGACAGCCTCCTGTTTCAGCCAACAAGCTAGCTGGGGAAGAGACACAGGCAGCCATAACACATTCTGTAATGGGCCCCCATATTCCAGCTTGCAGCACAGTAGCATGCAGTGATTCCTCTTTTATGTGGGACAATATGTACACAAGGAGTCAGTGAACACAGCGTGCCCATTTTCCTTGAGGTTATGCCCTGAGTGTGACTCAAATTCCAAAGTCACGGAAAACTGTGTGAACATACAGAGATGTTGGTGCTTATACATACCAAGGTGATAGTCATCTTAGATAGTCTGATCTGCTGATTTGTCACCCACTGAGAAATGGATCATATCTTCAGTAGGATGTACTTCTGGCCCTGCACTTTGAAATTTTCCTTACAGAACTTCATCCATTTTCTGCTTACATAGAGCCAAATGACAAATCAACTTTGGCCCTAATTTGGAAGGGTAAGATTCTCTTAAGCTTGAATAAAGTGTGGAATTTAAGTGAAGAGGAAAGATGTGTGCGCATTGGGTTGGTCAACAGAAAACAGTCTTCTGTTTCTTCACTACTGATGGATGGAGCTACTGAAAGAGCCGAAGAAAGAGGAAAGCACTAGGGAATATTTAAAGACCATAATAATGGTGTGAGAAAGTACAAAACAAAAGTGTCTTGAAGTGGAAGATGCTTCCTAAACATACAGTATACAGAACATATCTTGTCAAGTTACTTTATACCTAGGAAGTCTGTGACAGAATTTAATATAACATTAGCTATTAAAAAAAATCAATGAAAACAGCAAGCTGTTATATAAAAAGATACATATTGTCATAAAATCCATTGGGTTAAATTAAGTGTATTCAGACAAGGATTCAGACAAAAAAAGCCACGCCCACCCCCCGAAGTTGAAATTATCTTGAGATTTTGTTTAAGATATGATTAGTATTTAGTAATCATAGGAGACTAACCTCCCAGATATAGACTGGAGGACAAGTGCTAGTAATAATAATAGAGCTCAGATTTTCCTGGATGCGATAGCTGATGGATTTCTTCACCAAGTAGTCGCTGAACCAACAGGAGGGGATGCCATTTTAGACTTGGTTTTGGTGAGTAGTCAGGACCTCATAAAAGAAATGGTTGTAGGGGACAACCTTGGTTTGAGTGATCATGAGATTATTCTTCCATTGAGTTTGAACTGAATTAACAAATAGATCTGTGACTAGGGTTTTTAATTTCAAAAGGGCTAAATTTAAAAAATTAAGGAAATTAGCTGGGGAAGTTGATAGGACTGAAGAACTTGTGGCTCTAAAGGTGGAGGAGGCCTGGAATTACTTCAAGTAAAAGTTGCAGGAACTATCAGAAGCCTGCATCCCAAGAAAGGGGAAAAAAATCATAGGCAGAAGATGTAGACCAAGATGGATGAGCAAGCATCTCAGAGAGGTGATTAAGAAAAAGCAGAAAGCCTACAAGGAGTGGAAGATGGGAGGGATCAGCAAGGAAAGCTACCTTATTGAGGTCAGAACATGTAGGGATAAAGTGAGAAAGAAAGCCAAATGCCATGTAAGCAGTTGGACCTCAAAAGGAATTAAACCAAAGGTAATAGTTTATAGCCATATAAATAAGAATAAAAACAACAAGAAGAAGTGGCCACTAAACACTGCGGATGGAGTGAGGTTAAGGATAATCTAGGCATGGCCCAATTTCTAAACAAATCTTTGCCTCAGTCTTTAATGAGGCTAATGAGGAGCTTAGGGAATGGAGGATGACAAATGGGAATGAGATATGGAGGTAGGATATTACCACTTGAACAGCTTATGGGACTAAATCGGGGCACCAGATAATCTTCATCCAAGAATATTAAAGGCATTGCCACATGAAATTGCAAGTTCTGTTAGGAAGAATTTTTAATGAACTGTAAACTTGGGGTTGTACCATATACTGGAGAATTGCTAACCAAGTTCTATTTTTAAAAGGAAAAAAAGTGATCTGGGTAACTACAGGCTGTTAGTTTGGCATCTGTAATATGCGATGTTTGGAAAACATTTTTGAAGGAGGAAAGTAGTTAAGGACATTGAGGTCATGGTAATTGAGAGAACTACAACATGGTTTACAAAAGGTTAGGTCATGGCCAAAACAACCTGATCTCCTCCTTGAGACAGTAACAGATTTTAGACAAAGGAAATGCAGTGGATCTAATTTACCTTGATTCAGGAGGCATTTGATATGGCCCACAGGGAATTATTAGTTAATTTGGAAAAGAATGGGGATCCATATAAAACTGAAAGGTGGATAAGGAATGTTTAAAGGGAGACTAATGTGGGTCATACTGAAAAGTGAAACTGTCAGGCGTGGAACGGATGGTTACTAGGGAGTTCTCAGAGATCAGATTTTTGGGACCATCTTTTTATTACTGACCTTGGCACAAAAAGTGGGAGTCGTTGTAATAAAGTTTGCGGATGACACAAAGTCTGGAGTTAGTATAGCAATACGACGCAGAAGGACGGGATATATACAGGAGATCTGAATGACTTGGTAAACTGAGTAATAGTAAGGATTGAAATTTAATATAAAAAGTGAAAGGTCAGCATTTAGGATTAACAACAAGAATTTTGTTATATAGTGGGGATCATCAGTTGGAAAGTAACAGAGGAGAGAAACAACCTCGGAGTATTGGTTGATCACAGGATGACTATGAGCGCCAATGTGTTATAGCTTGTGAAAAAGTTAATGTGGTCTTGCATTCAGGCGAAGTATCTTCCAATAGAATAAGGGTGTTAGTACCATTAGTACAAGGCATTGGTGAGACCTTGCATCTGAAATACTGCATGTAAAGTTTTCGTCTCCCATGTTTACGAAGCGATTGAATTCAAAACTGTTAACAATACAGAGAAGGACTACTAGGATTATCCCTGAGGAATGAAAACCTTGTCCTATGAAAGAGATCTGAAAGAGCTTGGCTTGTTTAGCCTAACCAAAAGAAGGTGAGGGGAGATATGATTGCTCTTATATAAATATATCAGAAGGATAAATATCAGGGAGGGAGACGAATTATTTAGCTTATACCAATGTGGACGTAAGAACAAATGATATAAACTGGCTATCAGGAAAGTTTAGACTTGAAATTAGATGAAAGGTTTTCTAAACCATCAAGGAAGTGACGGTTGAAAACTGGCCTTCCAATTGGGAGCAGTTGGGCAAAAAAAGACATATCTGGGCTTCAGAACTTAAGCTTGATAGAGTTTACGGAGGGGATGGTATGATGGGATAGCCTAATTTTGGCAATTAATTGATCTTTGACTATTAGCGGTAAATATGCCCAATGGCCTATGATGGGATGTTAGATGGGGTGGGATCTGAGTTACTACAGAGAATTTTTTCCTGGGAGTCTGGCTGGTGAGTCTTGCCCACATGCTCAGGGTTTAGCTGATTACCATATTTGGGGTTGGGAAGGAATTTTCCTCCAGGGCCAACTGGCAGAAACTCGGGGGGGTTTTGGAGGATTCTCTGCAGCTTGAAGTCTTTAAACCATGGTTTGAGGACTTCAATGGCTCAGACACAGGTTTGATACAGGAGTGGGTAGGTGAGATTCTGTGGCCTGCATTGTGCAGGAGGTCAGACTAGACTATCGTAATGGTCCCTTCTGACCTTAAAGTCTATGACACTATATGATGGATAGCTGAGTCTTAGGACAATGTCAAAGTCAATATGAAAGTAGGCTACTTTTGGAAAGAAAGCACACATCAAAATTTAACACACAAAGGTTCTTTTAGGGATTTTCAATGATGATGCATGGAGCTGCATTCAAAATCTACACTTCTAGCCAAAGTAATGGCTCAAACAGAGAATTAATTTTCAAGAGAAAAATCAATAGAAGCAATCTTTTCTAAAGGATTTTTGTAAACCATTTAAAGAATATAGAAAAATCATTATAGTTGCTAATAAACTTTCAGATGTAGAGCAGAAAGAAACATTTTGTGCACAGTGAATTCTGAGTTGATTGCTACTTGGTTGCGCAAAATAAAAAAGTCCAAAGTAAAACACTTTTCTCCTGACCCTGGATACTTTCATCACCAAAACAGATAAATTTCATACTGCTATAAAAAGCTACCAAGAAATAAACAAGCCAGGGACTGAGCAAAAACCAGAAGTTCACCTATCTTTATATAATGTAGATTCTCTCTACTAAATTCCCATGAAGCACTTTGAAAATTTATCATACAAGATTTCTTCCACTGATGCAAGCAGGAGTAACTCTATTTGCATTACTAGAAACTACAGATATAAACGCTCCTGCACGATAACGGGACAATCAACCATTTACTAACAGACATACAGAACACAAAGAAACAAAAAGCACATTATCAGACTTTTCTTTTCTGCCCCCCCCCCCAAAATGTCTGTTAACCATACTAACTCACCATACTGAAGTTGAACACAAACTGATTTTTAATACATAGTAAGACACTAATTTATAGGCTTCATTGTATGGGTAGTAATATAATGGAATAACCCCTTCACCCAATTTCTCAATCTTCACCATTATTATTGCTTCAGTAAAATAAATAAAACACTCTTGTTTCATCCAACAAAAATCAACTGCAGAAGCAATTAAATGACTGCTAAGGATCTGGTTCATTAAACAAACTAGGTCTCTAATGCATCACTATATATCGTACCTTCAGCAATTCACACACTATTTGCAGCTGCAAGAAGTTTCACTATGGGTCATTTGCTTTTAGTAATCATTTCACTCTGTATGCATATTGTATTTATCTACTGGAAAAAAACAGATCCTTTGAAATAAAGGCTCATTTCCAAGGGAAGTAATTTGTGTTTCTTTTAAGTATGGTTGTTAAAACAAGTAAAATACTGGTATTACAAGGTAACATGCAATAACACTTTCAAAATGTAACAATGGACACATCAAATTGAGCAAAATTCCAAGTTACAGAACAAAAACTATTAAGTTCTCACTCAAATTACATAATTTTCCCTTCCAGAATTTAGACATACCAAGAAGTTTGTTAATTACACGATAGTTAAAGAGAAAGAAAATCAAGCCCGAATTAGCAACTTATATATTTCTTCCTCTGGTTTACAAAAACAGATAAAGCTTTTGGGAAGAAAATACAGAAAGTTGAGTTAGGTACAATAGTATAAGCTATTTCATTCACTGTAACACAACTTGGTAAAATCAAATTCCTGTTTGATATATCTGTATTCTCCATGATACTCCTAGCATACTCATTTCAATGTAGAAATATCCATGGGGGGGAAAAAAAAAGGCTTCAAGATAAGGCAGCTTTAACTTTTGCAAATAGCAGTGATGAATGGTATAGGGAAAATGAATAAAGAAGTGTTATTTACTTTTTCACATAGCACAAGAACCAGGGCTCACCCAATGAAATTAATAAACAGCAGGTTAAAAAACAAACATAAGGAAGTGCTTCTTCACACAGTGCACAGCCAGCCTGTGGAACACGTTGCAGGGCATGTTGTGATGGCCAAAAGTATAACTGGGTTAAAAAAAGAATAAGCTAAAGTTCCTGGAGGATAGGTCTATCAATGACTATTAGCCAAGATGGTCAGGGATGCAACCTCATGCTCTAAGCCTTTGTGTTCATTCCCTCTGAAGCATCTAGCATCAGCCACTGCCGCAAGACAGGATACTTGGGTAGAGGAGCCATTGGTCTGAACTAGTATGGCCATCATTATTTCTTATGTTTCCTTACGGTTAGTTCCTTCTGTTGCCTCTGAAAAATCTAGTACTCTCAAATTACAAGTCTCAGATATTTTCAAGCATTTCAGTCTTGTAGCATTGGCCACAATTAAAACTCCACTTAAAGCCTTGGTACTTTCAAGCTCAATTTGTATAAACAAAACTATCAGCTACGGTTTCAGAGAGTTTCACATTTTTCTGCTTTAGCCTTCAGTGCAGTCAGTCATGCATAATGGCCATCAGTATGAGATTACAAATTGTTAATAGCCTAAAGGACTGATCTTAAAGAAATAATTCTCCATGATCTTAAACCCCAGGAATTCACAGACTGACATCAGGGTTTAAAAAAAGAAAATCATTATACAATTCTCAATTTAATTGGCAGACAGCTTTAGAAAAATTCTTAAAGGAAAAAGAGTAAAAGTCTCAGCAGGGTTTGATGATAACTCCAAGGAAGTTCAGGAACAGCCACAAAACTCTAAAACAACAAATATTTCAGAACTGGTGGGAGCTGAGTATAGCAGCAGCAGCAGCTATAAAACCCCGAACTCACTCCAAGCCATTAACTCGCTCACAGACCCAGTCACTGGAAACTACTGCTGCTGAAACCATTTTGGCACAGTGGCTGCTCTTATGTTTCTATTCCTGGTCCATCTGAATGCAGTTTGTTTGTTTTGAATTTGTTTGTTCTCAGATTTTAAGCCACTATTTCATAGTAGTTATAGAAGCTCACAGTTTAAAAGGGACTTAGAACTAGAAGGAAGAACTCATTGATTTGGCTTGGCTGATCAAAGCATGTGGTATCATCTCTGAGCACTATTGTGATAATGTCAAGGAATGCAAGTTAAAATTCAGTTCATTATTTTACTGTGACAACGTGTGCATAGTTCTAAGCATTGCTATGACAACACTGGGCACACTGACAACAACAGAGCAGCAAGGCACAAAATCTTCTTAAAGGTAGAGTCCTACAGAAGCAAACCTGAAATATGAACATTTATACAAAAACTAATGCATTGTCTTGCGTGTTCTTACACTCTACTGGAACAGAAGGTATTTAGCAGTTTCTCCTCTGTGGATGAACATCAGTGTGTTGCCATGCAAATATTTGTGATATCCCAATTTGCGCATAATAACTTAATAGTTGAAGAAAACAAAGTGGTAAGTGTTCTGTCAATTTCAAAGTCGAAAACAAGTTTATTATTTTTGCTAATTAGCAAACTTAGGCTCTGATCCTGTGATTGATTTTGCAGGCAGACTTCTGCTCTCAAGTGGAGCAGAAGCGCAGGGAGTCAACATGCAATGATCTACTGGCAGAAATGAATAAGAAAGTGATGGAAAACATCTATTATATGAATGTGTTGACAGTAGGAGTTTGATATATTGCACTGAATAATTCCCCCCTCCTCACCCATACAACCACCATCTTTAAATATGAGCAAGATTCCAAGGCATCTCTCTGTGTGCTGGAAAGAATTATGTTGCAAATGATCTTATATTAAAAATAAAAACTCATAGTTAATGATTCAGTGTGTTAATATTCTAGATGTGTTCATACTTACAAGATGTAATTAAAAATTTATAATGGTGGGGGACTGAAGGCTGCATCGCAGGTAAGCCATCATCCCTATTTAAAATTAAACTAAAACAGTTAAGGTCTGGGACTGGACTGCTTTGGAAACACCCTTCCACACTTTAAACTCTTATTTTCATTTGAAGAGTGTAATTCCCAAACTTCTACATGGCAGTCATATCCAACGCAAGTAAACTCACTCAAGAACTTGATCCCAGCAAGATGCTGGTGGTAATAAGCACCCCTCCTTTCCCAAAGAGGAAGTTCTTACTGCTCTTTATTCCTAAAACTCAGCAGTCAACACCGTTAAGTGAAAACTGCTTCCCTTTCAAGCCAGGGAAGAATCAGTTGATTCTCTCAGTAACTGGAAAAGGGGCTTTAATAAAATGCTAGATGGTTGTTCTATGAAACAAATGTGGTTTTCTTAGCTAAGAGTAGATGTATATTCTCATTCAGAGCCAAAATTTCTATTTGTACTTTGATTCTAGTAGAAATGGAGCAGTTAATGAATATCAACGTCTTAACGATAGCTAATCTGAGACAAATTTAAGATACATCTAATGGTAGAATTCAAAACCTCTGATTTTCTTTGTATCTAATTACATGTTCATAAAATGTCATTTAAACTACAGTGCTTTCATAAGAAATGAGATTAAAATACAAGATGACAAAAATAGGCCAGTCACAAGTCAAAGGTAAACTCATGTCTTCTGCTGTACAATTATTATTAGAATTTGATTTTTTAAAAGTGCTGACTGACTATAGTTCTCCAGGATCACCCCCATATATACATAGAAACTTCATGAAATAAAGTACACCTCTACCTTGATATAACCCTGTCCTCGGGAGCAAAAAAATCTTAACGTGTTATAGTGAAACCACATTATATCAAACTTGCTTTGATCTGCTGGAGTGCGCAGCCCCGCCCCCCCGGAGCATTGCTTTACCACATAATATCAGAATTCATGTTATATCAGGGTAGAGGTGTATCATGCATTGGAAGAAAATGTTTTCTCCTTCTGGTCATTTTTTCTTCTTTAAATTAAATAGGAGTTGGAAAATAAATTCTCTCCAATGAGCAAAATCTCATGACAGAAGCGTAGGTTAAATGAAATAATGCAAAACTATGTATGAAACCTCTCTCTGCTTCTCCACCATCCTCCCTCTAGACATGCAAAACCTGAATGAAGCAAAGGTTTGATTATGCCCCGCAATGGAAAGAAACTCCTCTTGACAGGAAATGTATTTTGAGAACCCCTTGCTAATTTATGTAAGCTACTGCTGCCACAATGCTGGTTCTGACAAAGATTTGATAATAAAAGGATTATCTCCCATGGTGCAGAAGGCGTACCTCTCTTGTGCTCAATGGCATACATCAGAGACAACTCCACACAAATACCTGGTTGCCATCTTATGGTTTATTCAGGCTGGCCAAGCCAAGATACTGGTATCTGTTATCAGTTACACATGAATTGGAACCATCTGGGGCATATTCTGTTAGATGTTCTCTCTTTTCATCTTTTCGTGGAGCTCATTTCTTCTCTAGTTCAAATAACTACACTCCTAAATTCAAAAAAATCTGCTAGTGGCTCCTCAGGTGTAGCTAAGACCAAGTCACAATCAGTTCCAGGAGTGAGCAGAAGAGGCTTTTGCATCTCAATCTGCTGAATGATTCTTTCCAGGGATGGAAACGCTTGTTGAATCTGACTAGTTCCTGTTCCCACCAATGACTTCTACTGAAAGGAAATGAGATTTAAAAAACTAAAAACAACACTTTCATCACTAGGTCCAGAAACCAAAACTAGCTTTTGACCTTGTTTTCACAAAAGCAGACTGCTGAAACAAGATGACCATGTTCCGATGAGCCAAAACTCTAAACAAGGTATGACAAGTTGTGACGTTACACCACATATTCTTTATGGAAATATACTTATGATATGGATATGGCAAACAAATATATTTTAATGACAGATGGGTCTTGTAAGGTATCATTGGAAAAGTTATGATTTACTGAATGATATCCAATTTGTCTGCATGTATCATTTCTGTATCTAAAATTAAGAATATTGACTATGTAACAATTATAACTTGGAGTGTACTTGGGAAACACCCACCAGACAACAGGCCATCAACCTTGATGGTCCATTAGGAAGAAACAATAAGACTTTGAAGATATTCATCTCTCTCCTCCCTGAGAGAGACCTTGCAGTGACACTACTAGGTCATGTGGTCATGTTACCTGGTACTAAAACACTATCTTGGACTTCTAGTACTTTTCCACTAAAAGGAGGGGGAGGTCAAGACTGGGAAACAAAAGATTCCCACCTTATGTAAATTTTATTTAAGGCTGAGGAGTAAGTTGATCTAGGTTCACCCTTCACTGACTCCCCAGCCACGGTGACTGCTGGAAACACCTAAGGAACAAGGACAAAGGGAAAGAGGGAGGAGTACTGAACCCAGGCTGGAAAAGGGTTCTGGTCTGTGAATACAATACTTGAGGATTTAAGCTGCAAGAAAGGTAGCTAACCTTCAAGAATTTCTGCAATCAGCCCAAAACCAACATTTAGGGTGAGAAATTACTTCTTGAAACCAGTCTCTTCAAGATCTTAAGCTCAGTGTGCATGTTTTGTTTTATTTGCTTAGTAATCTGCTTTGTTCTGTTTGCTATCCCTTATAATCACTTAAAATCTGCCTTTTCACAGTTAATAACTGATTTCTTGTTTATAACATAACCCAATTTGTGCAATTCATATCTGGGAGGGGCAAGAAGCTGTGCATCTCTCTCTCTCCACATAAAGGGATAGCGCAAATTTTTATGAGCTTGTGCTGTGAAGACTTTTCTATACAATGCAAGACATTATTATTTTGGGTTTACTCCCCAAAAGGGAGTGTGTACTTGAGTCCTGGGTAATTTCCTAGCTGAATCTTCCCATAGAGAGCTGCTTGCAGAGTGTGTGTGATTCTACAGCTGGTGCATCCCTACCTGTGTGTGCGTGCTGTCAGAGGCCGGAAAGCCTGATTCAGCAAAACAGGGAGATGGAGCCCAGGCTAGTGGAGCAGGCAGCTCAGTGAAACCCCAGTACATCAGGTGGCATCCTGGACTGCGGGGGGGGGGGGGGGGGGGGGGGGGGGCCCACCCTAACAACAACTGTCCCCCCCCCGGGGAAAATTCCCCCACCTAATAAANCCGTCATACAAATACTCTCCCTCCCAGGAGAATTACTGCCACTACTACATCAGGGTTTACAGGAAGATCCTTGGGCAGTAATCAAAAGCACTGAAAGGATCAAGTACTAGAAGTAGGGCTGAACCACCCTGAAATGCATGAATCAGGATTTGCAGATATGCATCTTTCTTGCAGATTAATTCCAGAGAGTCTTCAGGGGATAGTTCTAGAAGAGATTAATATATGGTTTCCATCCTGAACTTCTGACACCCTACAAACTGGTTCAGCCACTTTACTTCCAGTCTTGTGCCTATTAAGTTTTTGGAAACTATTAATAGTTTTAAATACCTACCCACCCTGGAACTCTGGACTTGTTGGGACATTCCAAATAGCTCTAATCACATGGTTTGTGAAAAAGTGTCTAGGCAATTTCCAAACAATTAAAAACTCCTTAAGGAAGATACCTATTATTTCACTGCCTAAAAAATCTTCTGCTCAATGTCTAAGCTAAAAGGTATCACACTGTCATTTCTAAAACACTTGTAAAGAACATCCAGGAAACCTAGCAGAATGTCATTTATTAAGAGGCATGATTGCTGACAAAAAATACTCAGTTGCTTCATGATGGCTCTTAAGGGAGCTGGAATTGCTCTACATTATCTGAGATCCCGCGCCCCCCCCGGCCACCTCCCCAGTTCCATGCATGCCCTCCAAATATACACAGCCTAAGCGTTAGGGTTCAACAGGGTTGCAGATAGTTCAAAATTCCTACAGTCTCCTTAATCATCTGAATGCAGGTATCTTTGGAAGAGACATTGGTTTCTAATGGAATAGATGACCATGTTTTCATGGGCTACATCTTCATTTGAGCTGGGAGGTGTGATTCCCAGCTTGCACAGACATACCCACTATAGGTCCGCTAGAGCCAGCATCTAAAAATAGCAGTGTGGCTGGGGTAGCACTGGCAACAGCTCAGGCTAGCTGCTCAAGAAACATACACAGGTCCCCTGAGTATGTATGTGCTCTGGTGGCTAGTCCAACCTGCTGCTCAAGCTTCCCCAGTCATACTGCTATTTTTAGCATGCTAGCTCGAGAAGAGCTAGCATGAATATGTCTACATGAGCTGGGAATCACACTTTCCAATTCAAATGCAGACATACCTCAGTGGGATCAACCAAAAGGGAGGTTAAACAAGCATGCAGCATTTCTCTAATTTAAAATGCTCGTTCACTAGCCTGTCTAAAGACTTTTTCACATCCACAGTCTCCCAAAAAGCATAAATTCCCAGAAGAGGCTTTGCCTTGCGCTGCATGTATGCCTGAGACCATACTGGCCCACAGAAGTTCTCTGATTTACCCCAGAAGCTACTGTTGTGCCAGATGCAGTGGGTATCCCACAAGGAACAAAAGAAAATGAGGACAGAGGCTCAAATTTGTATCCCTGAAGCTAGTATACTCATTGTCCTTGAGAAATATCCTTGGGGAAAGCATCCTTCTCATTTCTGCTTATTCTAAGAGAAATTAGGAAAAACTGGAGAAAGTTTTTTTAAAAACAACTACCCTGAATAGTGACAGTTTCCTTGTGCTACTTTTTTTCAAGGAGCCTGGAGGAGAAAGGGGAGGAGACATGGCCTAAGTGACTAGAGGTAGACAAAACTAAAGAATCATTTGTTGCCCGTCAAACAAGGAGGGAGGAGAAAGAGCAAGATGTGTGGGGTCATAGCAAACTGATTGTATATTATTTCTAAGAACACACAAAATAAATCTTCATCTATGCTCCCTGCTGCAAGGAGTAGCCTACCTTGGAACTCTAGCACAGGGAGCATTTCACTAGGGATTTGCCACTGGAGGTTGCCTCCAGGTTTCCACCAAAGGGAGAATTCCTGGAAATCATCCAAAACGTGCATGTAAACGCCCTTGGTCTGCAGCCAGATCCTTAAGATCACACCGTATTAGACAACACTTAAGGGAGATGATAAACTGAGTGCCTCTGAACTGTTGCATTTAAATGTATCATATAGCAAATTGAAAGGCAACTAAACTGCTGGGTGCAGGAAGAGTTGCTCAACACTGTTAATGTTCCTGCAACCGTTGTGTTCCTTTCCCCCAGCTCTTGTCTGTCTGTTCTCTTTCAATTATCAATTTTGGGAGAGGGTGGGTTCTCAGCAATTTCTGAACATCAGGCCCCTTTCAGGTATCTCAAATTGTTCCCCAAATCACTAGTCACACTTCCGAAAATCTTGGGATTTTCACTTCGGTGGGATCAGAACTGGGCCCAGTGAACAGAAAAGGCAGGAGTGAAGAGTCCCATTTCTCTTGTAACTTTATTTTTGATTACATGGCTTTTTATTTTAATAAAGCACTGGTGCTTTACACATTTTACAGCTAGACTGTAAATTTAAAAGTAATCTTCAATTTATTTTTAAGTAGTGATTAGATACCCAGTTCTGAAAGATGTGACGAATCTATATTTTGGTTCCCCAGGAGATGGTTTGAAGTTTTCTTTCCGGTTCAGTGGCACACAGCTAGAACTCTAACTTACAGATAGAGCAGATGCAATGCATCTCTTAGTGTATTATACTGAATTTTTACTTCATAATTTTAACTGAGAAAATGTATCACATGATATGTAAAAACTGCTCATAAACAATACATAATTCTACCAAGCACTATAAAATATACATTTTATCTTAAGTATAATGAATCAGCTCATTAGGCTTCTACTTTGTAATCAGCTTGGGAATGTGCACAACACAACACAGTGAAAATTCATATTCAGAAGCAGATGGAGAGAAAAGCTGAGCTAAGCAGAGGGACATTTAACTGCAAATTATATGCAAGTAGTGAAAACAGAGGTGTGTGTATGTCTGTCTCTCTCTCTCTCTCTCCTCCCGCCGCCCCAAAAGGACCCCAACACTTGGAGGTGCAGGTTATGGCAGGGAGGAGAACTTTTTGTGTCATTCATCCATCCAGTAACTGACTGGAGAACGCACCAGCATTCATACATAGTTTGCCAATAACTCACATCATTGTATATGCTGTAAAAATGTACGGCTGATTTTCATGCCAAGAGCAGCATGCCTATTTTTTTTTCCTTTGTTAAATTAAACGAATATCAACAAAAGATTTAAGGAGACAAGCAAGTAATTCAATTTACTGAAGCACACTTCTAATTTAGACTCATTAGCCAAACTCATGGTGCACAGGTAAAGGATGAGTGAGATAAGATTGAATTTTTGTGAAGTTTTGAATGTAAGTTGTCAGCTGATGTATTTTTATTCAAAAGGTGGCAACAAGGCAAAAATCTTCCGGCCACGAACAGCACCCTAATCAAAGAGAGGCACCGGCAGGCATTGCACCCCACCCATAGAAAGAATGATACAGTCATCTTTTCTTATGTTCTTTTCCCAAGCATGACCCATTTATTTCATGTTACAGCAAGATTTTAGTTTTAGCTAATGATTCAACTGATATGATTCAACAGTTAATGTGAATGACTTAGAGCAGATATTTACAGAGAATGGGAAAGAAGCTGTGGCATGATCCCATATATCTCTCACATCCAATGTTTCTCTGTTTGTTAATCACAGGTTAAAATAAAAGTCCCCTATCTCAATAGTTAGAAGTCAAAGAAATCTCAAAGGAAATAAGAGTATATTGTTCAGGCAAGGATTCCTAATTTACAAAACTAATATTAAAATAGAATAAAACTGTCTCCTGTGGAAGAGAAGTCACGACCAATTTTTAAAATTGTTCAGTCATGCTACACTTTATAAGGCTTGAGAGGATAAGAAGTAAACTAAAGTCAATTTGCCATTAAATTGCTTACAGGATCACATTTTATCTTCTATTACAAGGTAATGGCTCTTTTTTTCCTGAATTGCTTTAACACCACAATCCCATTATTACCAAATATGAGAGACAATATCCATTTCCTAAGGGTCTTTACCAAAGACAGCACTTGTTAAAAAGCCAAATAATAAGCACCAGCAAAGAAAAGACAGTTGGAAATGTCACATTAAGAACTGTTGTTTGTTACCTTCTAGGTGATCCATCCTCATGCGGCTGAATAATCACCACCTTTACTGTCACCGACGTGCGTAAAAGGTCAATCATTTGTTCATGAGTCAAGGTTGCCACAGCCACTTTACAGATCTCAACTAGACGGCTCCCTTGCTTTAGGCCTGCCTTCCATGCAAAACCAAATGGCTCCACATCTGCTACTATTCCTTCGAAGTTAACGTGGAATCCAAGCTGGCCCAACCCATTCCTCCGTAGGGTCATTTCCATTGTTTCACATCCTCTGGTGACTATCTAAAGGAGTATCAGATTGTTATGCTACTGTCTTTATAGGCTGATTTCTTTGGAAACATGAAATGATCTATTTTCTGACACAATAAAGCTATGTTTAGTTTCATGTGCAATACTCTTAACATACTAATAGGTGACTAAAAATCATTTTGTCATTTATGGTTGACCACAGGTTTCTGCATAGAGCAAAATACATGAAGATCTTCAGAGTCCTAAAATTTGACCTCCGTGGAACAACCAGTTGTCCTGTGCCAAATTCTTATTTTTTTCCAATGCAAAGACATTTATATCTTACTGAATACTTCGCAGCTGTCTTAGTTTCAAAACACAGGGCAAGCAAAATGCAAACCTGTCAATTACTTCATTTTTTGTTAACTGATTGACTGCAGGTGTGTTTTTTTCTTCAGGAAAATAACCACCTTGAAATTTAAGATGAGTAAAATCAAGTTAAATTTTTTCAGTTCCAACAGATTCTCATCCCCCAACACTAAGTAACAAAATAAGATAATGTATTTCTTTTGCTCTAGCAACCAGATTCTGATCTATGACATCCATGCCATTGCCATCTCCAGATGTAGGCTTTGCTACAAATGAGAGAAGACTGATTATTTCATTGGGAACTGAGAGGAGAGAACTGATATCTTTCATACTTAATTGGAAGTTATTCTGGCATTATATGGAATAATCAAGTAAACTGAAATTTTAGCTTTTACTACAGGGATTTCTTTTTTCATACTACATAAAATTGAACAGTTTCACAAATGGTAAAGCAATCCAGGGACAATTCAGTAGTTTGTGCAATACATTAGTGCACTAATATTTGGAGATTGAAGGTCAAATTCTGGCTTAGGTCATAACACAGGTTACAGGACTGGAAGGAACCTCCTGGGTCATCAAGTCCCGTCCCCTGCTATCACAAGCAACACAGTCATAGTCCCATTCATAAATTTATTAAGGTCCATCTTAAAACTTGAGTTGTTTGCCCCAATTTCTCCTGTTGGAAGGCTGTTCCAGAATCTTACTCTTCCGATGGTTAGAAACCTTCTAAACTCCAACCTTCTTTTAGTTTCTAGTCATAAGTTAAAATTAGTGTTATATATATTTTGCCTTTTATTAATTGCTTTAATACAAGGATCTCCAAGTGCTTTACAGACAAAGAATTAAGTCTCACAACATTCCTATAAGAGAAATAACTGTATTTGAAAAAGGGGAAAGCTGGGACACAGATTATATGATTTGCCCAAGGTTACACAGTAAGCATGTGGCAGATCCAGGGAAGGAAGCCAGTAATTCCAGCTCCTCCTACTCTCACTCTAACCACTAAATGACTGATTGGAAAAGCTTTGAGGAACTTTGCATAACTTGTGCCTGCACTGTAACTAGCTCAAAGCCACTACTGTTCCCTTCTTACAAAAGTTTTAAAGGTGCTAGACATGTTTTTACAAAATTCTGTCAGTACAACAGTAAGTTCTGCAACCGAGTAGGAAGGCTAAAAGTGGAACTCAACATCTTAGAGTAGGACATTTAAAAAAATTCTTATGTCATCCATTTATCCTTAGAGGGCCAGCCCCCACTCCAGTGCAACATCCCAGCATGCCCTGCTTACATACTCATGGCACAAGCATGGGAGCCCCACTGGAGAACTGAGATGATATTCAGAATAGTAAAATGTGCCTCTTGTCCTTTGGGTTCCACAATACAAACTTTTGCCCAAATTTCCTGTCCCAGTGTGACTACCAACATGTACTCTGCTTTTTATATTGCATCAAATGGGGAAGCTTGCTGGAGAATGAAGCCATGTTTACATATGTTCAGACATCTACTTCATATTGTTCAGTTTTGCAGTTTTAAAAATATTTTATCATATTTCAAATATTAAATATTGAATGCTGAAAAACCACAAAACAGACTAACAGTAAAAACAGCACTTTTCTCAACTCTCCATAAGCCAGTAATGCCAGCCTCCATCTCCCATTTGAGATATTTTCAAACAGGCTCCTTTGGGCTTTCTCCGATGCTGCCCCTTTATGTTTGGGATGAGCTCTCTGTAAACATTCACAAAGCTACTTCATTATCTTGCTTCAAATCCCTTCTTAAGACCCTTCTCTGCCATGATACCTACAAGAAAAACTTGCGGGGCACCACTGCCCAGTACGATCATTATTTCCTGGTACTCCTCTGTTTATCTGTAACCATCTGGTGTCTTATGTTATACTTTGATTTTAAGCTCCTTGTTGTTTGGGGTCTGTACAGTGCTTAGCATAGCTGACTTCTGTTCCTTCTGGGCTCACTGCAAAGCCTACTATTTCCCAATGTTTTTGGCAAGGGAGAAGAATGATAGCTGATTGGAAGGGGTTTATTAGATGGTGGGTATTTATCTAAGAACATAAGAATGGCCATACTGGGTCAGACCAAAGGTCCATCCAGCCCAGTATCCTGTCTACCGACAGTGACCAATGCCAGATGTCCCAGAGGGCGTGAACCTAACAGGTAATGATGAAATGATCTCTCTCCTGCCATTCATCTCCACTCTCTGACAAATAGAGACTAGGGAAAGCATTCCTTACCCATCCTGGCTAATAGACATTAATGGACTTAACCACCATGAATTCTATTCATAGAAGTCTGATAAATTCGTTATAAAATGTGACATGATGGACATCGTATGCCTCAATCATACATGGAACTCCACACGGATGGACTCCTGACTTCAGCAGTGCTCTCTGATCAGGTATGGGGGTCCGATCCTCCACTAAGATCTATGCAGCCAGAGTCTCATGTTATGCAGATGTTAATGTGTGTAATGGTCACCTTTAAACAGCATGAGCCCCTATTGAGATGTTCATATATACCTGCCCCTGGAAATTTCCACTACATTCATCTGACGAAGTGGGTATTCACCCACGAAAGCTCATGATCCAAAACGTCTGTTAGTCTATAAGGTGCCACAGGACTCTCTGCTGCTTTTACAGATTCAGACTAACACGGCTACCCCTCTGATACTTG